>NC_140605.1:30006634-30364134 GCF_057381915.1 Diplotaxodon limnothrissa
AGTTGAGTATTTATGTGTAAATGCTACCTTTACTGCATGCTGCAGTTTGAATGCAGAACTTTTGCCTCTAACTGAAACTGTTTTTAGTCCTTAGATGTCCTCGGATGTCTAATCTCTTGGTAAATGATTTCAGGAACATATTTTCAATCAGATGTATAAAATTAGGACCAAAAAGGAACTTGTAGAAGTTGACTTATTGCCTTTAATGATTTGTTCATAATTCTTGGATGAGGCCAAGGCTTTGGGGGAAAAGACAGAAAGCACGTTGCAGAGAGACCAAACTCAACGTTTACTCGATTATTCATATAGATATATCTTTTATTCATTTTTCTTTTGTTTATTTTTCAGATGAACTCTCCTCGTCATCTCCCTCTGAAAGGCTGCGGAAAGGTGGTTCAGGCAGCGTGTGGAGGCACACAGGTGGCCATACTCAACGGTCAGTTCACACAATCAAACAGAAAAAATAACAAAAGCGGACGATTTGTGTCGGAAAAGTTTCCTTTACACTGTCTGGCTTGTAGGATTAAAAATGCATTTTCTAGTTTGAGTCTAGAGCAGTCGCTCCACACGTGGCCTCTCGGTAGCATCGCTCAGCACAGTTTTGGATGTCTGGCTTCCAGTTTGTTCCTATCATGTCTGGCTTGTTTGTTCATTTACCTTTTTGACATGGTGGCAGACTGTGACTAACTGTTTCAGGTAAACATCAGTGTACCGTGCTAAAACTGAGCTTTTACTCATCCTTGGAGCGGTGGGTGGTTTGTTTCCGTCAATGTTGAGTCAACCGGCAGGCTGATTTCCAATAAATTCATCCTGACTGAGTGACACATTTCTGGTCCTATTTTTAGACATTTTTGGGGAAAAGTAGCTTCCTTCCACTTTTACTCAATCAGACTTGCACATTACATGTTAGATATAACACTCTTCATTACTGGTGATTATGAATGCAGAATGAAAGCTATATAAAACCTTCAGCTGTACATAAGTGATGGTACTTTAACACGGGATCAGTATTACCCTAGGACCTCTAATCATGTGTAATAATTGTGGAGGTTGTTTGTGCTGCCATTTTTTGCCTTACATATTACTCCCAGTAAAGAGGTCCTGTGATCGTATTAACTGTTTAGTCCATTTTCCCATCTTCTATGCTCTACTCCTGAATAAAAAATAACGAGGCTGTGTTGAATATTAGGTTATAAAACTATAAAGTCTTGAAGCATTTTGGGTGAACATTCAGGGGGGTCAAAAGGTAAGATTCCTCTAGCCCGAGGGGACAGATGACATGTACGTTTCATTTAGTCTTTGGTGACTTTTAACATTTATCATGTGGCAGCTCTATAAAATGATGGTTAGGGTTTATGTGAATAAAGGCAGCTCTTATTTAAAAATGTTTAGTATCTGTGTTCACTGCTGCAATACTACTAATAATAACCAGCTTGCTGTCTTCATCAGTCATGTTTTTGGTTCGTTGCTGTTGAGAAGAATCTGTTGCTATCTGTACCATTTCAGCCCTGCACACAGGACAGTAATCCTAACAGTGACCCGCTGACGGTGGGATGTCAGTAAATTCAAATAAAGTGGATACATTTAAAATAAATTACAAAAAACAGACATTGGGTGGTTGGGTGTGAACTTCCTGGACTTTCTAGTCAAATAATATTTTTGCTGTATAGAAGAGAGTACTGGGTCAGCTACGCATTACGTCTGCAGGAGCTCCTCGATCATGGAGACCTATGCCATGAAGCTCGGTGACAGTTTTTGTGCTGATGTTAATGCCAGAGGTGGTTTGGACCTCTGCAGCAAAGCGTTGGAGACTTTTACGCACTCTGCGCTTCAGCACTCAGTGACCTCGCTCTGTAACTATGTTGCTAATTTGTGATAATGCCGCTTATGGACTGAGGACCAGGAGGGAAGAAACTCCAAAGACTGAACTGTAACAGTTACAGGACTACGCTTGCATTCAGAGAGCTCTTTAGAACGAGCCGTTCTGTCAGATAGTTGTAAAAGAACGGCTCGTAGTTTTGTGATATGTGTAGCTTTTTCTCCTAGTCGAGCTCTAAAGTCCGGTATTTGTGTGTCTTACCAGACAAAGGAGAGGTGTTTGTGTGGGGCTATGGTATCCTTGGAAAAGGCCCCAAACTGTCAGAGTCTTCGACCCCAGAGATGATTCCCCCGACACTGTTTGGACGGTCTGAGTTTAACCCCTCAGGTGTTGTGTCCAGGATCAGGTGTGGCCTCAGCCATTTTGCTGCAGTGACAGGTATGCGCACAGAAAAGACACAAACTCTCCACGTCAAATCAGCATCACATCTTGACCTGCACAGTGATGCTTCTTTACAATATTCCTGCCTTATTGCTCAGATTTCTGCTTTTTTTTTTTTTTGAGCCCGGATAAGAAATGGAAGAATAAAACTCGCAGTGCAGTCGTTGCAGTCTCAGGTGCTTAAAAAGAGGCGGACGTGCCCGCTGGGGGAACAGTTTATCGCTGAGTCAGGTGATGTAGTGTGTTTATGGCGCTGAAATGAAAAAGTCTGTCTCGTCTTGTTTTTGTCGCTGAAACACTGGACTGGAAACATCTCTTTTGTCAGGTTTTATTAGTCCGAGGCTGAGGCTGGAACCAGCCAACGGCACTAAAACTTCAGACTGAGTTGTTCTCGTTTCCTAAAAGCATTCATTGTTTTTTGGAGTTTAGTGAGTAAAAGGGTAACTTGAAGTTATTGTAGGGAGGACCAACTGCATTTGTGAAAAGAGACGTTAAGACTCCAGACGGAGCTGCGTAAAGCTGAGTGAATAAATCTAATGAATCAAAGAGGTGAGGCCACCAGCCTGAGATTTCTGAATACGCTGCACTGATCTGACCATTGTCAGCCTGACCTTTATGACTGCACTGCTGTGTCAGAAAGGTGCTCTCTTAATCCAGAAGGAAGTCTTTAACACCAGAAAAACAAGCACAGTGGCTCAGTGGTTAGCCGCTCCCTCAGAGCATAAAGGTCCTGTGTTTGATTCCACAGAGAAAAGCCCGGGGTGGTAGTTCGATCTTAAGTGTGTATATAAAAAACACTGTTAGAATGTAACATAGGGAGGGACTAACAGTAAGTAGGTCTTGATAAGTATTAACTTCTACCTACTCTCTTTTGGTCTTGAGACCAAAACAAGCAGTATAACAATACAGCTCAGTGTTTCTACTTCGTAAAGCCGTGCTACTGGAATCGAACAAACCCATCAGCACGACTCTTTAGGCTCACACTTTAGGAAACATATGAAGCACTGGGAGCTCATTAGCCAGACTTTGCTTTATAACTGAAGCGCAGAAATTTTCCCTTAATTGACAGAAACTGTAAACAAAGCAGAAAAGTTTAAATAGTGAAGAAAAACAGGAAGATTTCTTTCTTTTTTCCTTTTAATTGAATACTGCCAATAAAAGATGATCAATGTGTTACTGACTTCCTTTGGTGTATTAGAGGCTACAGGTGACGTCTTCCTCTTCTGGAGTTTTCACAAACCATCCAGAGGTCTGAATGGTTTGGTTAAATTCTCCAAAACTGACCGAAGTGCTCGCTAAGAACTAGTAACTGCCTTTTAATTAATTCAGGGCCCGTTACGCTCTGATTTCAGCTCCACCTTTGGTGCTTCAGTTCATCTTCTGGTTCAAACATTCTGATCGGATGCGTTTGAAGAGTAGGTGGAAAGGGCCTGAACTGTGTAGCTGAGACGAGCACATTCAGGGTGTCCACGGTTCATTAGCTGAAGTTGAATATCAAGGATATGTTTGGGAGTTGTGTTATTTTAAGTGACAAACCTCTTTCTCATCTGTGGATATTGTATCATCGGTGGCTTGTGTGTAACCTTTTAATGTAGTTTTTCTATCTTGAAGCATTGGCAGTGCAGATATCGTTGGTGTTCGTGTTTATGTCTTCGTTGCATTTGCTGCTATGTTGCTGGGTTTTTGTTTGTTTTTGTTTTGTTTTTTTTTACCGGGAAGCAATGCAGGAATCTGCATCATCAACCATGTGCACAAAGTCTATTTTTTCTTAATCTATATTCTATTTTATTTGGTATGTCTTTATTATTGTACAGTACTTTGGTCAACAACTGTTGTTTTTAAAAGTGCTATATAAATGAATAAACTTGAAACTTGTTGTTATTACATTACTGCTCCATGCTTCATCCTTCTAATCTGTGGTCACAGCTTACTGATATTTATTTTATTATTATTTATTTAAATGTCTGCTTCTCAGATCGGGGTGAGCTCTTCGTGTGGGGGAAGAATGTGAGGGGTTGTTTGGGCATCGGGAAGAAAGACGACCAGTACTTCCCGTGGCGGGTAAGACACCGATTCAGTATTAGTCATCCAAACAAAGAGAAAACCATGCAGCTGAGCGTCTATTTTTGACCCACTTCTTCTTCCTTTGGATCAAAATAAATGCTTTTTCCATATACTTGTGTCATCTGTATTCTGGGGAAAATTTTGTGTGCTTTAAGTAGAAAAAAGTACGGTTGTCTGTGTGTGAAGGTGTTATAAAATATTCGCTACCTGTATGTGCCCTGTTGAGATTTTCAATTTAAGTCTGCAGACTTCTATCAGCACGTCCTCTCAAGACGACATTTTAACAGGATTGTGTAGAGCTCACACTTCTTGTCAGTGTTGCACATTGTGAAATCCTGGGTCACGTACAAAAGAAAGAACATAAATAAACCCTCTGTCCTCGCTGTATGTGCAGTAAAAGCACAGAAACTGCACGTCTTCCTTCCTTACTTCCTTCCATTTTATGTTGTTGTTGACTTCCTTCTTGTGGGTTATTTTTCCACCTCAGGTGACTGTACCAGGCCAAGTGGTGGATGTAGCGTGTGGCGTTGACCACATGGTGGCGCTGGCGAAGTCCCTCCTGTGAGCCTCCTGTCCTCACCAGCGGTGGATTAAGCCTGGATGTTTGGGCCGAGGCCTCCCGCTAACCCCCGGCTGCCCCGGAGAGCCGACTGGAGGCTCGGTGTGGAGCGGCGAAGCCAGCTGCTCTCCACAGGCGGTGGACCCGGTCACGCGCTGACGTCAGCGGAGGGCAGAGCGGATGATTGCGCAGCAAACTTCCACTGACACTGCTCACTTTATTCTTTATTCTTAAGGTCATGTGGGAAAGACATCCAAGCCTCATTTTATCACAACTAGAGCTCAAACGAGTCGTCAGTTAATTGATTATTCAGTGACGCTGTGGTGGGAAAAACAGTGAATCTTTCTGTGAAAATTTGCTGTTCTTAAGAATACACTGAACATATTTGGCTTCTGGATAAAATGAGACATTGGATGTGGTCACTGTGGACTAAAAACTGAACTTTTATCGACTAAACAGCTCTTCTGCACACAGAGTGATTATAAAAATAAACTTTAGCTGCAGCAGTATTCCTATTGTTTTGTCCCTGTCACTCGTGTTCTCACCAGCTTCGATGTGGTTCTAACTTTAATTTTCTCTCACGTGTGACTCATTTGCTGCCACACTGGAGAAACAACAGGAAAATGTGGCCGGTGAAGCGCGCCATCGACAGACTCGTACGGTTTGGGTTTATTTCAAACATTATGCAGCAGCGCTTTAAATCTCTGCGGCACGATAAAATATTTGTAAAACACTGCAGCTGTTGAAAAACCAATGACAGCAAAACAATCCACAGAAATGATTATCTCCCTGCCAACTGCAAATAGAGGTGAAGGCACTCAGCCCGAGGGAGAAAACAGGTTTCGAGGAATCAATTTTACAACCCGAGCTCCCGTGTCATCGGTCGCGCCCGCACGTTCTGCATACGCAAGCAGCGAAAATCTACAGCAACTACAATCGTGTCGCGCTGACAGGGTGAGAGGATGCTGATTGTAGGAGTGTTGGGGCTGAAAAGTGGCTGCTGATGGCTGTAAAATGAAATAAGAGGAACAATTTGCTTAGTTGTTTATGTTGTGTCTGCTTTTCCCGTGAAAATCACTGAATGGCAAAGAAGCGATTGGCTTTTTATATCCTAAATCAAAATAAATTCACTTTTAAATAAATGTACACATCAGTTTTTTGTTGATGTATTAGACTTAAAAACCTCTTCATTTCTGATAACTTCTATGCAAATTTCTTCACAAAAACTCTTCATATTTTTCTCATGTATGAAATGTTACAGTGGTGGTTGCTCATAATAAAAGGCCAGAGTTTTAAATGATGCAGTCTGCATATGTGTAGAGCTTTCCTGGGAGCTTTTTTCCTATTCTTGGAGGTCGTGGAGAGGCAGCGTTGTCATGCGGTTTATGGTTTGACCCTTCTTGACCACTGGGGCCTTTCTATGTAGAGTTTGCGTGTTCTTCCTGTCCCTGTGTGGGTTTCCTCTTGCAGACCGAACGCATGCTTCTTAGGACAATTGGCGATTCTAAAATTGACCAAAGTGTGGACGTGAGAGTAAGCGGTTGTCTTTTTGTTAGCCCTGTCTTTGTAAAAGGCTGGCAACCTGTTCAGGAAGCACCCCACCTCGTGTGTGACAGTTTTATTTGTATTTATATTGCGCCAAATCACAAGTAACAGTCACCTTAAGGCAGTTTATATTGTAAGGTAAAGACCCTACAATAATACAGTGGAAACGCCAACAATCATATGACCCCTCCCTATGAGCAAGCGCATTGATGACAGTGGGAAGGGAAAACTCCCTTTTAATACGAAGAAACCTCCAGCAGAACCAGCCCTGGGGAACGGCAGCAGTCCGCCACGACCAGTTGGGGACAATGGGAGGAAGACATACAGCTGCTGCTGGGTAAATAATTCTGCTTTAAAACCTATCTTGAGCCTACAGAGTGGCTGATGCTGCGTTTATACTTTGGCTTGGTCTGGCTACATTGCTCTGCAATTTTGCTGCCATCCTTTTTTGGACTGTACTGAATGGATGCAACGTGTGGTTACATTTTTAGGAAGGTGCACGTCAGATGAAGTATCAGTTACAACAAGCTTAAATTTGAAGAAACAAATCCTGTTTGAGATTTGTGACACCAGTGCACTGCATGTCTTCCTTCACTACATCCACAAATCTTCTCTGACTTCCTCTTTTCCTCCTGCCTGGAAGTTTCATCATCACGGTACGAGTCACAAATTGGATGCACTCACAACCTGCTCCTGAAACACACTTTTCAACATGTATGCAGTCTCCCCCATTTAACAATTCATCTATCATATAAACATGTAAGAGTCAGGATAATATTGAAGCTGAAACAGCTGCTTGTTTACTTATAAATGATAAATGCTCCCATGCTGCCTTCCTTCCTACCTCACCCCCAGCTGATTGCTCCCCCCCCCTCTCTGAGCCTGTTTCTCTTTGAGGTTTCTTCCTGTTTAAAGGGAGTTCTTCCTTCACACAGTCGCCAAGTCCTTGCTCACAGGGGATCGTCTCATTGTTTGGGGTTCTTTCTAATATTGAAGGGTTTAAAAAGTATTATAATATAAAGGGCACTGTTGTAGTTATTTGGGACTATATAAATAAAAGTGAATTGAACACATTTTAAAGGACTGTAATTCCAGCTAAAGGAGGCGGCGATTAATTGGTCCACCTCCAGTTTACATTGTAACATTTGTATCAAGTTTGAATCTGCAGAGCTAATAGTTAAAAGGTTTAATTGCTGGAATGTTGACTAATTTAAAAATAAATCTATTACTTAAAGCATAACAGCAATAAAACCCCAGACTCATAAAGAATAACTATGACTGTGGCTGTATTTCAAACACATGTTCTAGACTAAATTTTGTGTGTTAAAAATGTAATCAAAACAACTGGCAAACTGTGACTAATTTTAATCGTCGTGCAATCTTATCCGTTCACCTGACTATTAAATGGCACATCTTTGTTTTCTATACAGTGAAACAAACTTCGGTTTAGAAAACGGATGAATTGGTAGGAAAGAAAGACTTGTAAGAATTGAACCCATAAAATTAATTGTTACCTGATTTGATCCGACTCCTCACACGTGCTCTTTAAGCTGATTTTTAACCTCGACTCTAACTCGGGTTTCCTGATATCAACATGATGGACACGTTAATTCTCACAGAACACGGAGTATTGCTGAAGTCAGCCCGATGTGCACTGCTTTGCTTTGTTCTCTTTGCTGAGCTCTTGTATTCTGGGCCATTCATCATTATGACAACTTGACGGCCCTCTGAAGAGCCCGGAAATGTATTTACGCAAAATTACAGAGTGAGCATAAAACGTACGACCTGCGACCGTCTGCAGAGCAGGATTTGAGAACGTGCAGGAGAAGCTTTGGTTTGCGTGGCTGAGAGGAAAACTTCATTCACCACTTTTAATATCCCATTCAAATTATGTGATGAGTTGACCCATATCTGGCGTTTAGGAGGAGGCATTATTTCACAGATGCACCTGTGGAACAGTGAGAAGGGTCCGCATGATTATAGTCACAGTTGGTGACAGCATAATGGAGATTAACTTGGTCAATCCCAAACAAGTTTGCTTAGTCATGAACAATTTACCAGGTGCAGCACTAACATCTGTGATGATGCTGAACCAAAACTATGTTTTTGTGTCTGGTTCTTTACCTTCTGAAAGCTGCACTGTGTTCTGCACATGCCCTTCAAGTCTAACCTCACCCTAACCAAATTTGAGGCTTCAAAAGACACATGACACTGTATATAATGAACCACATCCAGTCTTATGCATGATAACTAGATGCCACAAACATCTCTGCAATTGAAAAAAGTACAGTGTGTGATTTGTTGGTCAATATTGCAGGGAAATGTAAAAGAAATGTTGGGTTTTATTACCCAGAAGCCCTGTAAGGTGACACCCGTGTGTGTGTTGTGATTCAAGTGCCCCGTAGGAAAATGTGTGGTGGTTGTTGCCATTACAGCCTGGTCTAGATGAAGCGCTGACTCACTGCTGTTAATGTGTCGCCCGTAAAGTTTAGATTTGTCATTTCTGTGGGTGGAGATTTCCCACCATGCGACCTTGCAGCTCTGCACAATGAAAGTGATGCATTTCAATTAGCGGCACTGAGATGCCTCTGTTTGACTTATAGCTTGCAATTTTAATCTTTGTGAGTGGGAGCTGAGGAGCAAGCGTCTCCACCGCATGTCAGTGAACTGCCGTGCCGAGCAGCGTGAGATTATGTAAGGTGTAAAATGATCATGATAAGTGGAAACACTAACACACTGTGTCTGCTCCTATAACCCCGCTCTGCAGAGAGGGTCTCTGCAGCTGGATGAGCTCTCCTCCCCTTCTGTGTGCTGAAGTAGAGGAGAGGAGGAGGTGGTGGTGGTGTGGGGCCCACCCATGCAGAGCAACAAGGGCCTGGCTGTTCTCTGCTTTGTTTACTCAGGTCAGATAATACAGACAACTGATATACCTGCAGTCTTCCCTGCTGTCAATTGCTGTCCATTTTCTGCAGGCTGGAGTGGAGCGTGGGCATTGTGGAAGAAAAAGCCCAGCAAGGAAGACAGGGACCAAGGGAAAGGTAGGGTGTGCACTAATGTGTTTTCTGTGTTTAAGTTCTAATTTAAATCAGATCATTCATCTATAGATCATTCATTATAGCACCTGTGTGGGCTAGCATCAAGTTCAAAGAATGGAAGAGTGGGGTGAGAGGAGAGCAATGCACTTTAAAAAAAAAAAAAAAAAGATTTTAGCCATATATAAGATGGATGTAGGTTTCCAGGTCTGAAAAGTAAAGCCAGTGAGGAAGTGCATTCTTTGAAATGGCCAGTAGGAGGCTCCCGTTGCAAAAAGAAGTCCATTTCTTATAGAAATCAGTGAGAAAACTGCCTTTGTTTTATAACTTTATAAACACTTATTAGTGTCAGTAATGTTGATCCACCTAAATAGCAGCTCATGATGAGGTTTTCCCTACACTGGCTCAGATTAGGCGGGAACACTTGAGCCTTGGGCTTATATCTTTCTTTTGTGTAGCTTAAGTCTCTCATGTGACCAGCAGCTAATGGCTCGTGATGAGCTGATAACAAACATTAGATGTAACCTGAAGACTGTACATAAAAGATGGAGATATTTGGCTTTGAACGGAATGCGTGCACCCTTCTGATGTCACAGCGGATGTTAGCTTTGTGCGCTACGTCATGTGTACAGCCTACGACACTGTGACCATTTGACAACCTGTAGGCTTTGGCACCTTTGAGCTGCCTACACGTGTAAGCCTGTAAAATCTTGCCATTTTTCCCTTCTCCGTATATTCTCCACAAAAGTGGGAATTTTCAGAGGAAATCTTCCAGTACTGCTACTCAAAATGGCACGTTTTGGTGTTTTGTTGTGGTCTGTAACCTTTTACTCTCTACATAGAGATTTAGGTGTTGGGCTATCTGTACTAGACTGACTTTCCTGACATCAGAAATTAGTTATAGAAATGTGAAGCTAGAAGTAAGAATCCAAAGTGACTACATTTCATGCTCTGGGGGCCATAAATGTACAGGCATATTTCACAGAATCTGTCCTAACTTTCCTTCTTACAAAGAAGTAAAGAAAGAAAGTTTTACTTTTGAGAAAAGGGCCGAAACATCCCAAATTGTCTTCTCTGAAGACATTTTCTGAGATAGCAGATCATAAAGGATCATGGAGTTACAAAAACCATTATGACTCATAGTCTAGGATTATAATGATCTTCAGAGTTGCTGGAATAAATGTTCATTTTCAAATGCAAACTAACACCGATCTTTATTTTTTAAAATATATATTTATTAACCCTCAGAGTGTGTCACACCCCAGAGAGGGTTTGAAAATCGTCTTTTCACCAGTGGAAAACAAACCCCTGCTGGAGCGCTGTCGTAATGATGCAACAAAGACTGTTGATGAAAATCTCGATAGCATCACTGCTGCTGTTTGCGCTTGGCGGGTCATTGCAGGCACACGACTGACGTCTTTCACTTCTGGTCTGCACGATGTTTGTTTTTCAGATTACACGCAGCAGTGCCAGCGGTGCAAAAATAAAAGCTAGTGATTCTAGAAGCTACTGATTCATAGGAAGTACTTAGTTTTTCACACATAAGAAGTTATAGTCATAACACATTGTTCCCTTTCAGTCTGGTCATTCTGTACAGCTCCTGCAGTAAGAGACATTTACACGCTCCCCATAGAGCAGCGTGGCAGACCCAGGAGAAAGGATCGAATTAACCACTGAAGGAGCCGTCGTGTCCAGCAGACTGAACCAAACAAAAGCATGCAGTGATGACCAACTACATGCATCATGAATATCCCTCACAGGAACCCCTTTATAAGGGGTCCATGAGATTACCATTCCCCTCGAGGAATATGCTCTGAAACCCTGAAGCAAAGAAAAACTGTTGGTGCTCTATGCTAACTGGTGACCTGCAGCAATGATTCTCGCCACTCACAGAAAGAGGGCACAAGCGTGCCACCGAGGTGAGCAGGCAGTCAGCTAACTTGTAGCACTGTAGGTGAGGCACCGTTAACCTCCCATGTGTCTGTGGAGAAAGACATCACCTGCCTGATCTGGTTTATGTGACCTGCAGACTGATGATTTGCAATTGTTTGAATGTAGATATTTTGTATTGATTTGCACAAGGAAATATGTACAGTCACACAGCTTGTTGGAAGCACTCTTATTGGAGCAGAACAATGACAAATGGCATGAAAGTCTGTTTGTCGTCAGAGCCTTTAATGCACCCAGACTTAACAGTTGCAATGAAGGAGCATTTGTGTATGCTGAACAAAACGTAGGTGGATTAAGGCTTCTTCTTTCTAGGCATCTGGTCTCTGTGAAGGCCTGTAGCTGGACTCTGGTCCTGGTCAGCTAGTGTAGAACTTGACTTGGAGGCTCTCATCTCAATGACTGGAGCACACACCGCCAGAGATGGCACTGCTAGGTCCAGTTGGCTGCCTGGGGGAACCAACCAGTGACTAATTCTCTGCCAGGCACATCATCTGGTATATCTGCAGCCCAGTGACCGAGCTCATTGCATCTGCAGTTATCTGCCTGAGCCCTTTATCTCCAGCTAAGTTGCTTAAAATCTGCGGTGCTTGTCGGAAGTGCTGAGTGGCCATCTACTCCATGGTTGTGGAATGGCTCCACAGGCGGTGGGTTGTCTAAGCCAGCCTCCACTGTACTGTCTATGTGCTGTACAGTGACATGGATAGACAGTGGTTTTGCTACATGAAGCCGTTAGCTCAAAGACCAAATCGGGGAAGATGGGCAGGTGGTTTTTGACCATTCTTCAACCTTTGTCGAAACTGGGATGCTAAACTTGGAGAGGAGTGTGTAATGCTGTGCAAAAGCCATCTTTGCCAGCATGGGGACATGTCGCATGTGCTTTGGGCTTAGTCAGCGCTCTCCTAGTGTGGATAATCCCATAGTTGTGGCAGCCCTCATGCTGGTCCTTATCATGCAAAGAAACTGCACCCCTGAGAATTGAACACGCAATTTTATCTTCATTTTAGTACTCATTAAAATGCAAAGCAAAATAAATAAATACTGCAATGAAGACAAAATTTGTCCCCTCTTGGCATTAGCTACCACCACTCAGTGACTAATGCTAACAGGGCAGTTAAGTTGGCAGATAAAAGAGTCAACTGCCACCAGCCAGCCTGACTCAGAGGTGAAGAGTGCAAGACCTGGGGGATGACTCAGCATGTCATCACGGATCTTTAGCATCGTCAAGTGGGGATGTGATATCCACTAATTTAATTCATCCATGGCTGCTACACTTCATACATTTTTGTGTTAAAAAAATGTGTCTCATTCACAGCTAAACTGGAGCTCTGAAGGCAAGATTGGGAGGCGACATCACTAGTTTATTGCTTCGAGTACACAGCCCCTCTGTCGGTAAGTAAATACAGTAAAATGACACATGGGTGAAAAGTGAACACGCAAGCAGCTCAAAAAACAGCTAGTTTATTTTTTTTTTTCATTTATTCCCCTCCCCACAAAAGAAGCTTCAAAATGAAAGGCTTTCTCTTTGAAATGCAATCAGAAGAAATAACACCTTCCTCATGTTTTAACACTGATAAATACAGATTATCTACTAATCAAATGTGATCAGAGGAGAGGCTGCAGATAGGTGGAAGGTGGTGTGAAGAGAAGAAAACAAAAAGGAAGAAAAACATCATCACCAACGGTTAATACCAACAGAAATCGTTCCATGTGGACAAGATCTAGCTAAAGAAAAGAGCCCTCTCTGGGTTCACATCAGTACAGCAGGTCTGTGGGGGTGGGACCTGCATTAAAGTGCAGACTGGAGTAGGAGAGGGGCAGCTTCAAGACCAAAATGGACACCAGGGCTCGGAGTGTAACCTTCCTTCCCCTGTGTGAACCGTAGCTTATGTTAGCACACTTGCACTGACATTATTCTAGCTCATGGAAGTGGCTCAGTAATTTATTACTAGTGTCGATGCAAATCTTTTCAGCGTTTCTCACTCCAATGCACACTGTGAGCAACACGGTCACTGGAAAGTGTCGGCGTTTTTTTTAATACAAACTAAACCAATTAAAATCAGTTTCTTCACGTCCACTGATTAATACTCACTCAGTTTGAAAGATGAGGAGGATAAGTGGAAGAGAATGGCTGGATGGAGTTTTTAATCAACACTTTTCGACCCTCCATAAAAAAAGGAAAACCCAGATTGATTTCAGTGTGCAATTTTTATGTTTTAAATTAGATTAACTGACACAATATGAACAAAGAGAAATAACAATTTAGAGCTAATTTAAAACCCTCACAAGACGGTACAGACTTAAATTTAATTTTGTGGCAAACTGACCCTAAATTTGGCACATAGTGGTTAGTGTGGGAGTGGTTGTAATGCTCACGTGATAGTGTTTCAGAGGTCTAATGAGCACCATGTTGACCATTTCAGGTAACAAACAGTGTGCAGAAGAGGCTGATGGGAATGGCTCAGAGACGTTTTGAACTGATTGTGACACTGTGGGAGAAGTTATTAAGAATACGTCAACTGGGAACTTTCTATATCCTATCCAAAATCAAATAAATCAACAACCTCTCACAAAAATGACGCCTATCAGCCAAATCGCTGAAAATAATCAAATCTACGGATCCTGATTGGCCCGTCGATCATATTGCTCACAGTGTGCATGGATGTAACTTATTAAATGCACAAAAAAAATGATTCACTTCACGTTTCGCCAGACTGATTTTAAGTCTGGGGGACTTCAATAGTCAGATCGATGATTAAAACACGTTCAACGATGACTAAAAAGCAAAAACAAGCGCCAACGCTGGCTGTCTCCTTCAATTGCACATGTGCAGTATTTTAGACAAAGGCATCGGTTTAGGCATTCATACATGTTGGCACTGAGAAAAATGACCTGTGGAAAAACAAAGCAAACAAAAAAGGAGAATTTGATAACTATATATAATAATTATTTTGCTTTGAGAGTACATTCGTCATCTTTCCATGAGAGGAATTATGTAACTAATACAGTAGGGTGCTCAGGAGGGTCAGGGAGTGGGAAGAAGCAGCTTTAGAGAAGAAAAGAGACAGTTTGGTAAACTAATGCAAAAACTACCAGAGCGTGGAGGTGGAGGGGACTTGGGCACGAAGGAAGGCAAAGAGTAGTTGGGGGGGTAAAGAAAATGGTTGAGTAACAAAGGCTTCCCTAACACACTGTCACCCTCCTCTCTCCCTCCGTCCTTCCTTTCAGAGTTGACCCACAGTAGTCCGCTAGCAAGCTCTTGGCACTTTTTGGACATGATAAACTTTTTAAACAAAATGACTTTGGAGATGGTAGTCGTCATCGCTTTCTCCAGCTTCCTTCACTGTGCAGCACTCTCAGTCCGCAGTGCGCCAATGACACTTTGGATGTTTTCTTCAGGAACCTGAAGAAGACGCAAAGTAACTGATTAGAACTTTCTGATTGTATTTTCATTTGTTTTTGATGGCCCCAAAAACATCTGAAAAAGCTGAAACAGTTTCTCTCCAGCTGCTTAGAGCCTATGCTGATGCCATAAACTGTATATAAAAGATGGACGTAGTTGCTACGATCAGTGCCTAGTGTCTTCTTAAAGCCTCGAGTTGAAGGTTTTCTGGAAGTGAAAAGCAAGAACTAAAAATCTTGACTTGAAACTAGTGAATTAAGTCAATAAGAAAGAGTTTACTGGAGTCACAAAGCCATTTTCCCAAAGACTTCTATACAAATTAGACAAGCGACCCCCTGTTGGCCACTGGAAAGAATGCAAGTTTAAAGACACCTTTGCACTGGCTTCACTCTACAGACCCAGATGTGCTATGCATGTCCATCTTTTATATACAGTCTATCATGGTGTCATGAACTGGTTAGACTAACCAAACAGCCCAACAATTACAAACAAGTTGATTACAAACCAAACATATGCAGTAGAAACTGTTTCTTACCAGGGCGTGGTCAAACTTGAAGGTGCTAATGTAGTAAGCTGGAATGTCAGCCGTCGCCAGCGGTTCTGATATCTGAGCCACGATGCCGCACTCATCTGCAGACCATTAAAAACACACTCTTTAACCTCTCAACAGGCCCCACAACCACTCTACAACTCATTAAAGCATGTTGATAAATACAATACACATTAATCATGATAACACTTATTATCCTGATTAGAGCAGCCAGGTCTGAGGTCTTCTTGTGAAATTCTGGCTTTTTTTTTTGTCTGCTAAGGCTTCACTTAGCCTGATTATTGATGCTCAGGTAAGCTGTTATATGAAGGTGGTTATCAACTAACATAAGCCTCTAACCAAACAGAAAAATGAGAAGGTCTACCGACTTTACAAAGGAAAACTATAAAACAACACAGCTGCTGCAGATTTGTCTCAGCAGTCTGAGTGTGTCTGGGAGGAAAACTATAGGATTACACCCACATATTTGGTCAGCAATAATAAAATTTCATTTATTTGAAGCCAGGAAGGAAAGCCGACAAAAATACAAATAACTGTAAGTTCACAGACTTCTCAGTATCGCAGCATTATGCACGGGGGGAATCTGACAGATTATTACTACTCCATGAAATTTCAGGTGTGTGTAAGACAGGTGCAGTTTTGTACTTTCACCTGCTGCCCTGGTGTTTAATGGTCTCACAGCAAAAAAGAAATGAATACAAAAAATATAATTTAAACATAGGTTTAACCTACAAGTACAAATAGGTGTCTTGTTTTAGGATCATACATTAAAGGCAACAGGAAAAAGTTCCTGGAAATAGTCTTTTTTTATTGTCTGTTTAGGGTTAGATAAAGACTTTAGATCTTCCAGGAACAGTGACACAGTTTTCAGTGGTGGTTTCATACCTGTTAATCTTTTATCTCAGGTATAACCTGCAGTTAGTATGGCAATCTACCCTGGTAAAAAGTGAACCACCTTTTTAATGCTAAAGACTGTTAACTACACACTGGGATGGTTGTCAAACCAGTTCTGACAACGCTGATCTTGATACTTGAACATGTGCTTTGTTGGCATCAATCTGTAGTAGCATGTGGCCTGCTTCTATCCATTACTACAGCAACAAAAATACTCACCAAATCCTAAAGGTTGCCCTCCAATTCGAACCATTTTCCAAAGCTCACCAGAGGCACTGGTAAAAAGTACATTGTTTGGAAACCTGGAAGAAAAAAAAAAAAACAGAACAATTATATTAGCTTCAGTATTTATTAAAATACAATTGTACCACATAAAGGCTGGTTAAGTTACTCACTTATGCAACACAAGTGTGGTCATACAATTTCTATATTTCTGAATTGTTACCAATAATAAGACATAAACACAGTATTAAATCATTCAGTTCCAGTATTTCATTAACTCTGTCATCTTTAAATGTTTTCCAAGAGTGGCTTTATTTGACCTTTTTTTGCTTTACTTAACAAATTATGGCACCAGGCATGGTTAGCAGATAAAGGTGCATCAGAAGAAGCCACTAGCCACTCAGCACAGTGCAAAAACAGCTAAAGTCTGTTTCTGCTGTGCACCCCGCTGCACTGAAGAAAAGAGCCATTGTAAGGCAGAGTAATTTGGGTGACCCATCCCTTTAAGGCAACACATTCGGTCTTACATAAAACGTAGGGACATTGCTGACCTACATGCTGCAGAAACAAAATCTAAACTTAACAATTCAAGTTCACTCCAGTTGTTATTTTACTTCCACATGGATTGAAGAGGTTACTAACCAATATAATGCGGACCTTTTTTTATTCATTGGCAGCCTTTGATCAGATGCTAACACAGGAGAAACCATGTGGGACCTGCAGCTGCTCAAGTTCCTTGATGGCCCTCCTGCTTAATTAGTGTACACTGTTAGAAACTAAGGGAGTAGATGAGTCAGACTGAAACCCACTGTGACTTATGTGCAATACACCCGATAGCTCTGCTTATTGCCTAGCAACAAACTAATCACCACCTCAAACAACAATCAGAAACGCACTCCCCTGCATGAATACAAGCTGTCCTTTTAGTGGGGATTAACAGACAACAAAACCTTGAAAGAACAAGTGTAGTTAATTACACAACAGCAGTGCACATGAAATGTTGAGTGGTGGGTGTTTTTCTTCTACCTTTGTGTGGTCTGTTCATCCATGACCAGAGAGATGTAGCCCTCGATCAGGGAGAAGGAGAAGAAGCGGATGTGGTTTGAGTCTTCACTGGATGCTCCAGACTCTTTTTGCCTGGCAAAGACAAAAACAATACAGTTTTTGATTGGACCTGTGACACTTTGATTAATTTCTCTCTGTGTTGCCTAACAGCTTGAGTAGGTAGACTGGTTTCTGTTTGAAGAACTCAGGGTTTTCCATTTAAAAAAAAGGAAGATTTTGAAGTCCGTGCCTGTGTGCAATGTTGTCCTTGGGTTCCCTAACAATGCTAACAGTGAGAATTGATGAGGTCATAGAACTGCTATCTGTTAAACAATGTACACACTGGAAGCGATTCGCTCGAATGTGTCCATCAGAGACCATAGAAAGTGGAAGACATTTGACATCTTCAAGCAACTACAGCTAGAGACATTAAGTGGGCGGGGCCTGTGATAAAGGCCCTTCAGTCGAGCGGCGAAAAATCACTAAATGTCCAAAGTGTGGAATATCCAATCTGGGTCAGTGAGGAGTTGCTGCCCCAAGTATGGGAATCTGAGTACCTCTCGATCTTGTTTCTAAGGAGGAAAACAAATCCTATATTTTCTTGCTTTTTTAAAAAAACTTTATGGCATATTCCATTTGAAATCGGAAGCTAGAATTTCAATTTGATTGCCCTGTCAAGCTGGACTTTCAACTCAGAGAAGCCACACCAACACTGATTTAATAATCAGAGATGGTGGCAGTGCAACAACGTGGACTGGGACTTCCTTTTTTCCCCCCTTTAGTTTATAGAGCTATTTCACAGCAGGTGTTTTGACTGTCAAAAGCCAGAAAATAAGAAAATGCCCATTGAAAAAGTGCTGTAATTTACATTTCTAAAGTATCCTAGTGAGCCATTTCAGTGAACGAACACAAAACACCTTGAAAGGCCTTAAAATTGCCTCATTTAAGTGGAATAAAGCAGTCATTGTTAATGCCTGCTTTGACAGGACCAAAAAGGTCTCTAATTAAAGTATTACTGCACACAACATATATGTATAAAAAAACAACCCTCAAATTATGCAGACTAACACACAATGGATGGAATCATTTTACACTATTCTCTCATTATTGTGTGGGGTTAGTCTTACGCTCTGGTGCTGCACTTACACGAAGATGATTAATGTGTGAAAAATATAAAAGATGAAAGAAGGGTTCAAATTGATGCATCACAGGTCAACACATTCTGACACTGAGCCTCATGTGTGGGCTGAGCTCCAGAACATTTTCCCAAAATGCCACCATTTAGCATCTCCTAATTTTTCCTTCCTTGTCTAGGAAATGAAAGCGAAAATAGTCTTCTATTCTCGAGAAAATAAGCTTTCCTGAATTTTACCCTTTTATATAATTCAAGGCAGTAAAGATAATTTTTCAGACTTGACAAGGCTCCAGCAGAAGACATCAGATAACTTTAGATTAACTTAGATAATTAGATAACAAAAAAACTGAATACTACTTTCCACTGTGGCCAAACTTCTCTTAATGAGCTAAATTTCTGTTTTATCCCTTTTAAGTAACATCCTACATTTGATTAATAGACTATAAAGAGATGCTGTCCTAATGTTCTCAGTGATTGAGTGGAATCCTGGCAACATGCAAAACATGCAAAAGGCCTTCAGGGCCTTAATGAAGTAATAAAATGTTTTACCCTCCAGAGTAAAACATGACGTCCATGAGCAGAGTGGCCACAGAGGGCAGTGTGTCTGGGTCCAGGCTGGTCACACAGAACATGTTGCTGGGACTGGATAAGGGGTGAATGATAGGACGGGGCACTGAAAAAGATAATACATGATAATACATAAAAGACTACATGGCAATACATTTTCTGATCATCCTTTTTCCATTCATCTGAGCTTAGACTTCCCTTGTCTGTACTGGGTGAAAAAGTGAGCTTGAAAACTGCATTTGCCAACATTAAGAAGGAGCTTTCAAGCTCAGCTTGTACACCAACAGGAACAAAACACAAATTGTATGAACAGCAATAAAGACTGTGTGCTGTGTAATTGAAAGCACCACAGTGCACTTAAGTGGAGCTTTAGTGGAGATTATCCAACAGCCGTTTCTACAATCATAAATAAACCTTTAAACATTAAGGTTAATTAGACACAATTTGATGTATATGTTTGCACATTTTATATTTAAACAATGCTGAAAAAGTTTACGCATTTATTTATATATAAACTTAAAATGTAAGCATCTCACCCGTAATAAAAACAAATCCACAACAAATGTAGTATTATTTCAGGGCTGAGAAACAAGCATAATTACATTTTAATCCCATTTTATAGATTTTATATCCCATTTCCTGTAGTGGAAACATTTAAATTTTCTTTTAATCCAGGACTAGTCTTAAAGGGGGCCAGATTATATTATATTACATACATGCTGTTCCAGTCGTTGATGCTCATATTAAATACTGTAAATGTGGGCCACAAGGACAGGCTTCAGCGTGCAGTAAACACTTAACCACTGAGCCACTGAGAGCGGATGTTAATATGGTGATCTGTGGGTGTGAGCACAGAAGCCCCACCCACCTGCTGTTTTAACATTCTGTGCACGAGGGGCAGCCAATCGAAAGAAAGTGGTCTCAAAGGGAGAAAGAACGGAGTCATAATGGCTTGAATGAACTGAGGTTGTACTATATAAGGTTTGTTTTAAAGAGATACTTTAATAGATTCCAAGAAAAAAAAATGGAGCTGGAAATTAACATAATGGGTCCACTTTAATGTCTGTGAAACAGCACAAATTAATATGCAGAGATTATTACGTTGAAGAAACAAGTCTGAAAACATTTTGTAAGTGCTTTGCAAAACCCATTTCCGATTACAGAGATCTCAGTATCAATACACTATCGTCCAATCGCATTGCAGATTGCATTTGTGCAGATGTAATCTCAAAACCACACAGTGGCGACAATTTGGCTTTTTAAAAATGGATCCGTGTTAATAAACAATGACCAGTAACCTGGACGTCTTGGCCCAAGTATTGGCCATGGATCCCCTCAAGTTGGCAGAAATATTGAAATGTCAGTCCACATTAAAGGCTGTTAAAGGCAGGGTGAAAGCATTAAGCTTTTCTCTAGACAGAAATATTGAATTATTTTGTTAACTCTTACCTAGTTTTGGTTTCACAAAGCCATTGGTCACCCCCAGATTGTGAGCAGCAACAGTCTCCCCGTTGACCACTCGAAACAAAGTGAATTCGGAAGACAGAGTGTGCATGACCATCGGGAGGTCTCGCTCTCGAACCTGGGGACGGCAACATGAACGAGTTCAGAGGTCAAGAGTAAATGCTGAATATGTAACAGGAAAGAAATGTCGATGAATTTTCAGAGAAATCGTTTGATGGGAAATCCCACTCTTATTCTCCTAGCCCGAGCTTTTTTCTAATGAAATGCTTTCATTTATTTTCAGTGTGCCCACTCTCTTGCTGGCCTAATCTACATTTGCTTTTAATGACTTCCTACAAAATGGCTTTTGATAATGAGCAGAAAATGGGATTGGGCTGTTCATATTCAGCCAGATTTATATGTTCTGAGGAGGAGCAGAGAAGACAGTAAAGCTGCATTCTTTGCTTTAAACACAGCCTTTAGTTCTGAGTATTAGCATGGGCGGACAAAATGGAACATGGATCTTTGCCTCTTATGCCAACCATGCCGTCCTGCATCATTAGGGCTGAGCAATATGTCAAAGCAGGTTTATTTGTTGAGCTCTTTTCATACACGAAGGTAAACATGTGCAACATAAAGCAAAGGAGCATACAACGGTTAGAAGTGGAAAACAAAGCAAATTGAAACGCAAACAGACCAAGAAAGACATGAAAAGCGAGAACTGGCCATGAGCCAATGCATTTAAGATGATTATTGTTACAGTCTAATCAGATCATCATGATATGACTCACTCAAATGCATTTTGCATTTTTTGGTCCTTGTGTAATTGCATTAAGAGCGGGGTTCACGAGCATGTGGCTTTGATATGTATTGTGGAGAATTGGAAGATTAAGTTGAAAGGGTCAAGAAGACCTCGGGGAGCCAGAACTTTTCACAGCAAATTTCAAGGAAATTAGTTTTCCAGATTTCTTAGAAACTAATTGCTGACAGCAGGGGTAGAGAAAAAGCCACCAAAATTATTATGGTAATGAAGCAATTAATATTTATATTTCTTTAACTTTGCTGTCTCTAATTAAAACTAAGCTGATCTCTGTTTAAGGTGGGAAGGGTGGCAGCACGAATTTAATTGGCGTATTAGCTGTCGCTCTTGTAATTGTTGCTCCTGAGAAGCTGGTGTGTGTGGCAGATCTGAGCAGACTGACTCAGTCAGGATGCTTGTTGCTCTGTTGAAATGGGTGTATTCAACATTTGGGTCAGGCTTTACCGCTTTATGTAACACAAAAGATCATAGCAGTGAAAAAATAAAACATCTTAAGCTGGTTTGTCTTTTGGCCTGCTGAGGGATTCAGTAATGCAATGAAACACAGAGTGAAATGAAGGTAGGAGATGGCTTGTGGGTGTGGATGACAAGGTCAGTGTTGGACGTTTTCTTTACCTCTTTTCATCTTATATACCAACAATTAGGACAGTGGGAAGGAGCCTGTGTCGAGACAGGAAGCATGCCCCGAGTATGATACCTTAAATTCCAGCAAGAGGCTGATCTGCTGATCCCCTTTATGTAACAGATTATCAACATCAGCACAGGTTTTTTGTTTTTTTTTCATTTTCATGAACATGCTGAAGCTGGTCAGCAGGCCTTGTTTTTCCATTAATGCAAGGCAATAAAAAAAGAAAGGAAAAAAGACTCCCTGTAGCCAAAAAGGCATGAGAAAGGATTTCATCCTAAATCAAAAGAAGTGGGGCTGTGCAAGGTACACTATATCCAAGGTTATTGCTTTTTCATATCAGGCACTGTAGATGTAAACAACTGTGCTGCCAGGAGTTGCATAAAAGACAAATAATGCAACACACCGAGCATGCTAAGAAGCAGATCAACTGTTGGCTCATAACACACAATCATCTTTACTAAACAGAACTGAAAAAGAAACTGCACTTTCAGTTCACTCTGACAGACGGGGGAGGGGGGCTGTGTGAGGTCAAGTGCTGTCATGATACCTGAAGCACAGTCTGGATTCATATCAATTAAAATGCATCCCAGTGGTTCCCACTGAGCATGCAAATAAGCAGCGGAGAGGCGGCTCTCACTGCAGCAGTTGCTAGTGCTGTTTTTCTACTTATCGCCATTAAAATACCTGTGAGATCAGAGGATGGTACTACAAACAGTTTACTTCTGATTTAGCTCAGCATGTGATGGAGTGATGGCCTGTTCAGTGTATACAGCTGTGTATTGCCTCTCATCCAACAACTATATACAAAAGATGGGCTACCATGATGTCATGGGTTTGTAAAGTCCCACTTTAAAGTCTCAACTTGGACTTGGCATCACCATCTTGGTTCTTGATTTCTGTTCAATTTTATTTATTAGGCGCTTTAAAATGTAAGGTAAACCTCTACACTACTGCAGAGAGAACCAGACCACCCTCTATTAACAGTCACTTGTTGACAGTGGGAAGAAAAAACTCCCTTTTAACAGGAAGAAACCTCCGGAAGAATCAGGCTCAGGAAGGGGAGGCTGCTGCAACCAGTGGGGAGTGAGGGGGAGGGAGACAGGACAAAAGATAGTGTGGAAGAATGAAGGGAAGATCTAATTGTGAAACTGACAGAAGCCTCACCCCAAAAACATATTGTCTATTGTACTCTACATGAAACCATAGTGCAAAACTAGTTTCGAGGTCATAAATTGTTGTGCAAAACGCCCCCTGCTGGTTATTAGAAAGGATATTTAAGGGGCTTCTGTGCCAACCTTTCTCAGAGACTACACCCATTTTTTAATCCTATGGTATTGGTTGATGTCAATTGGGATAACTCCGGCCCCTCGAGCCGTGTGTCGAGTCATTTTTTTGAGAGCATCACGTGGCTGTCGAGACCCACACCATTCACACACAGAACCTTGACATGAACAATATTCACACTCACCAGGATGAAGTCCGTCTGATACGTCGACAGCATGAAAACAGAAATGTTGTGGTCGGCCAGTGGTGCGATGACTGATTTAGCGATTTTGGTGACTCCTATGGGTTGTGAAGTGGATGTGTTGCTACCTCCTGACACCACGTTAAGGGCCACCCACGTGGCGTCGGCAACGCTGATGTGCTCCGACTGGGGCAGCTCTGGAAATGAAATCAGAAACAATTGGGAGTGGAGCTGGTACAGTTGTTTGGCTGTCACAAAATTTAATGGTTAAGATTTGAGACAGATTGTTTCATAGAGGCAGCAACACAGATGGATGGATTTAATCTTTACCAACAACCTCTTTGGAATAAAAAGAAAACAAGCTGGGTATCAGTAGTTTTCATCTGCACTCATTTCTTTCTTTTTTTGATCTGTAATGTACTCACTTTTGCATAATAAATACAGTTTTATTTCTGACTGATTAGGAATATGATACTTTTAACAGCTTTGAGGTAAGGTCACAGAGCAAAAGCATTAAATATTAGACCAGCATTTCCCTTTCTGAGTCATTCGTGAGTCAGATTTGTGCCTTGATGACTCTCTTTGTCTTCTTGAGCCATTATAACTCTGAGCTTTAACATTTATCATTATCCTGTCACTGGTGCCTGTAGCTGTCTAATGACTTCAACACAGAGAAGCCACGGTTGTGTTTACACCAGTGACTGGGATAAAATAATGAACCCCGCAGGTAAGAACCACAGACTGTGTAAATAAGACGTCAATGCACTAAAGCATCCTCTATTTAACTCTGAATCTGCTCATAGTTGTTAAAGAAAACTTAAGACTACCACTATCTCGACACAAAGTGTTTAATGCAGTCATAGCACAAGTGAGAAGTAGGGTCATTTTCTCATGGAGAAAGAAGAGCTGGACTTCTTTCTAATGGCCATTAGGGGGCAACACATCTGGTAAAAAGAAGAGCTGGCTTTATTTTTTTAAACCCAGAATCAATATAAACCTTTTAGAAATACTTTATTAATCCCAAAGGAAATAAGGCTAATAAAGCATAACTTTTAGTTGCTAGGTGAGTTCCGATTCAAGTAAAAAAGAGAACAGGGCTCACCTGGCAATGATACTCCCATGAGTGAAATGTCCAATTACTGTGAGGGACTGTGTATAAAAATGGCTGCAATTTTTAAACTGTTATGTAATACTTTTGTTAAACCCCTCAAATAAAAGCTGAAAGTCTAGACTTAAACCGCATGTTGGTGGTTTGATTTAAAAGCTACTGTGACGGTGAAAAGAGGCAAAGTTACCAAAACTGCATCCATGTCCAAATATAATTTACAACATACAAAGTATGATCTACCCAAGACATGTGGACTGAACTGGGTTGTGCACTCATGGGCTAATTAGGGACTAATTGTCCATAATCAACATGCATAAGGATATATAGTATGCATCTTCTTGGGTGTCCAGTATGATTTAATTTCACAATGTAGTTCAGTTCAATATAAGAAAGACAATAACCCACAGAGCCAGCCACCAGTAGAAAATACCTGCACCAGTTACGCAACAAATAGCCTGTAGTCTCCAGGGTAACTAAGGAGGGTCACCCTGGAGAAGGGTGTGTAATGACACGGATTCACTCACTCAGCCAACACAGCGAGCAGCAGCTTGGCCTCACATCTATAATGACAAAGTGTGCTCAAACAGTGTCAGCTGAAGCCGCGCGGTGCTGGTGAGAATCATAGATTACACAATGCGACCTTCTCTTGCCGCCTGGTCTCTGGTTGCCACAGTGACTTCAAAGATTAGTATCCACAAAGCGAGGCTCACCTTTAAATCCTTCCTCGTCGACGATGATGGTATAGTCCTCTGGAGTCTCTGTCAAACTGAAAAACTTGCATCTAAATTGGAGGGAAAAGAAAAGGGAGAGCAGATCAAACAGTGGAGAATATATGTGGAAAGTTTTAAAATAATCTTAATAATCTCTCACTGTTTCTCCTTCCTCACACTATAAACACACACATCATGTGGAATTAACCTATAGACTGTACAAAGTAGTGCTTCTGGGTATAAAATAAGTGCAGAAGGGTATTAAAGTCAGTAAACACAGAAAAATCTGTCTCAAACTGAGCATTTGGCACAATCTAATCACAAATGCTTATGTGATTATTTGAAACTTTGACCATGTTTAATTTGACCATCCACCATCATTACAAAAAAATAAGGAAAAAAATTATATTAGGTCCCCTTTAAATAAACACCCACAAGGACCAATGCATGTCTTCATCATCTTCTATTGAATATGAGGCTCACAAACCCAGTGATTAATAAAGTGCTGGGCAGCTTTACCCCTCTCCAACAGACAAAGGCAAATTTTGCTTTGACAGGAATCTCCGTGATCCAGAGATGTTTTTAAATGCACAAAATATACTGAGGCTATGAGCTCAAAACATCTATATCTGACAGAAATCCCATTTTATCCCATTTAGCTTAAAAACCTTATCTGTAAGTACGTTTTAGGCCATACATATACATATACAACTTTGGTATAAGTGTTTGGAATTAAAATCATTTCATTTTAGCTTTGGTTTATCTGTCTAAGAGTTTGGTTTCTTTAACAGTGAGAATTAAAGTCTCATAAAAGGCCAGTGTAGCTGTAGATTCACACAAACATTTACTGGAAATTATATAAAGAATCTTTGGTCACTATGCGATTAAAAGAAGTGAATTTGCTGACTGACCACCTCTACACAGACCACAAGCCAGCTGACGTTTGTGTCTTGGACTTATAATTTACCTGACTTACTGCAACTTGCAATGACCTCATGAAAAACTTGCACAAGCATAATTTCAGCACAACAACAGTGGAGACAAAGTCTTAAAAGCAAGTTGTGCCACTGAGCTGAGTCTTGATAATGATCTGAGTAGCTATTTTCCAAGAAATCCTCAGTCATATCTGATTTAAACACTTAAAATGTTTGGCTACTGCCTAAAAACAGATTTGGAAAAGCTTTTTCTCCCCCACACACGCAGAGCTCAGTGCCCTCAGGGTCAACGTGTCTGACTCATCCCACCAGAGCACTGGGCAAATGCCATGCTAATTCATATTATGGATGCAGCATGAAATGGACCAGCTTTTATTGTTTAGCACTTTTCTAATCTTATTTGACCACTCAGAGTGCTCTTCACTATAAGCCACATTTACCTTTTTCACACATAATCATACATCACGGTACTGCACTTAAGCACTTTGCAGCCTCACCTACGGCAAAATTCCAATCATCAGTTAACCAAACATACATGTGTTTGGACAGTAGGAGGACGTCAAAGAACCCGGAGAGACCTCACACAGCCTGGAACATGCACACTCCACACAGGAAGGCTCCAGCCAACCAGGAGGTTTGATCTTGCTGTGAAGAAACAGTACTAACTGCTGCTCTAACCAATCTCCGAGGAAATATGCACATAGTCAAACTGTTGTGAACTTGAGATTTGCACTTGTTTGAGCGCTCATATATTTCAGATTTGTCTGTTGATAAGCCCATCTGGGCAGGGGCGTTACAGAAAAATCCCACCTACATTTCTATTTGTATTTTGATTCTTTTTGACTGCCTCGTTTCTGCATCATCATGTGCCTTGTTGAGGTAAATGGCATATAGAAGTGACAGATTATTAACAACTCAGTGTTCCTCATCAAATTTTGTTAAGAGGACACTTTTGAAAACCACTAGTCAGATCTGACCACATCTGCCTCTTGACATTCAGATCATCGCATTTAAACTGTTCTCAGATGGTAACAGATGTTAGAGACAAAAGTGTGCCCCAAAGATTTTACAACAAATGGAAAACGGTGCAGTAGGAAAAACAACACACACAACGCTCCTCTGATAATCACATTCTTTACACACCAGCTACTGAAAGCTCACACTTCATATTGGCTGAAAGGTGTGAATAATGACAAGAGAATAACAGAAAGGCTCTCAGAGGGAACAGCAGGATTTCCTCCTGGCATTAAATGAGCTGTCAACTGTCACTTTGACTTGCAGGGTGTTTTGCAGAGCGAGAACATTAGAATGATGTGCACTGAAGGCTTTTCTTGTGCCCGGGCTGGCAACACACCTAATCAATGACTTACTTCAGTCTTTGACATTGTTCCATCTAGATCAGCAGCACAGATTTACTGTGCTACTCCCGACTGTGGGGGTGATCTCTGAATATTCAGCCTTCATTACTCACATTCTGTGTGCCTGCAAGGAACTTCACAGGGAGCCTTTAAATGAGTTTATGCTGTCAACCACTGCACTGCAAATGTGTTTGTAAAAACTCAGGGCACATATTAATGGAATTACGCTGATATATGATCTGCATAAAGTCATACATCATTTTATTTAGGAGTTGGAGAGGAATTGAAAGAATGTACAGAATAAGAGTTTAAATAAGGAGAATATCTCCATATCTTTACATCACCAATGTTCATATTTAGGGCTGGTTATTGACCGAATCGATGTCAGTGGCACTAGAAGTCAGAATCAAACATCTAATCTGGATCTAAGGTTTGTTTAGTCTTTGACAAGATATTTCCTTTTTTCTTAACTTAAGACAGTGGCTTCACTTACATTACAGAGTATATATAAAAGGTGGATGCAGCTACAGAGATGTCAAACCAGACGTGTATTTCCTACACAATTAGTCTGTATTTGTGGTGAAAACTGACACACGGGACTGGGGTGCATGAAACAAGACATGCCGATAAATTTAATATTTTCCACTCTAATAATAATAATAATAATAATGAACTCTCTACATAATGGAGGAACTATCAGTTAGTGAGCTCAAACTTCAAGGTCTTGAAGTCCAGTGAGAGACAGCAGTCCTGTTCCGCAGCCTTGGTGAGCTCATCGTATTGACACATGAACCACTTCTCCATCTGCTGCAGGTTCTGGTTAGAATGACCCTCCAGCACTCGCAGCCATCGTCACACCAGAACAAACATGCAAGCTGGAGTCCAAGACTGTGGAGTTGGAGTCTGCCCAGGCACAAGATTAGGGTGTCTGGGGATTGACTCAACAGTGATCTGAATAGCCCACCCAGAGGAAACATGAGTCAGAACAGGCCAGAGATGGCTAATTAGCAGTGACTGAACTTTGAAAATCTGAACGAGGGGATTGTTTCATGTAAAAACAGATAGCTTCTGTGATGAAAATAAAAAAATACATGGCTTGGGTGGCTGGAAATATATCTGGGTGTCGGCGTGTATCTGGAATACAGTTCACTTTGTCTCAGTATCTTTTGAGGTGCTTACAAAGCACAATGAGGTCACCAATTTCATGCATTTTGTGGCTTAAATAGAGTGACACACTGGCCTTCCACATATTTGTAAGCTACTAAAAGCAACTTTGATGAAGATCTGTGCTGGGGGTGTGTATGCCCGAGTCCTTAAAATGCAGGGATCAAACATGCTTGTTCACGGTATGAATCGCCCAGTGTTAAGCCACCCTATGTGTGAGAAACACTGGACTCTGCAAAAGGTAAGTCCGCCCTCCTTTATCATCCCAATTTGGCTATCTCCATCCAATCTGAACCAGGGCCATAATATACAGCATAAGCATCATGGTGTATTCGGTAAGAGTGGGAAGTAGTTATTGAGACCATAAACTCATCAGGAAAGAGTTTACTGAGGTCATGAATCAAGGGAAAGTGTTGTCTTCTAGTAGACTTCTATACAGGTGGAGTTCTTTCTGCAATCGATCTGCTGACCAGAAGAAAGAATGAATAATTAATGCACTTCTGCCTTGGTTCTACTCTTCCATCTTTTATATACAGTCTGTGGTTTATAGATATTTTAAAAATTTTATTGAACTCCTACCAATTGAAGACTTCAGGTGAAACATTTGCCAGGGATGGGAACGGTGTGATAAGCATTCGTCCTTTTCACCAGCTATTTTTTTTTTTTATTATGTTTGTTTAGCTCAGTGTTTGCAATCATTATATTCCTCTTCATTCAAAGGCAGGCTGTCAAATTTAGAAAGAGAAGCCGCCAATATCCCTACACATTTACATTCAGCTGGAACGCGAGCCCAGAAAGAATTATTTAACATGGTAAAATTATTCTTCCGGCTGCTTCATGAAGGGGTTGCATCTCCTTGTACCATCTCCTTATTCTGTCAGTGTCGTCTGATTGGAGTGTTCATAAGAAGCATTTTTAATCCTGCCTAAAACTAGAAAGACAGTATTGGCTCCATATAAACACAGAGACACTATATCCAAAGACATGGCAGTCTATGAATCCTGCATAGAAATCTGTTGTAGAATAATGAAATGCTAAAGATGACAGCTGCCTTCCTCCTGCCTTTAAGAGCCAATCAACAGCTGAACCAAGAAACATATTAAGCGATCAAGTTGAGTACACAGTAATGGTTCACAACTGTCTCACCTGTGTGGTGGCAGGTGTTTCACTCTGCTTGTTACCCTAGCAGCTTAAGAAAATGTACTTTTTTTGTCCTACTGTATCCTTTACATGACTCTGTGTTTGTTCTTGTGGGATGAGCAGTTGATTGTGTTGGCACTCACTACATTGATTTTAAACTGTGTGCACGCAAGAACGACTATAACTTGATACTATTTTGGCATATGCCAATATTCTTCCAGTGATACGCGGAAGAATACTTTCATATGATTACATCTGAAGATACTTTGCATTTCATTCTACTTACTTCGTCTCAAATATAGAAGCATCAAATTTCACTCTAAAGGAGAACCACAGGGCATTTCCATCAGCTGGCTCCACTGAGAGGTATGTTATGTAATCACCACATGCTGGCATCGAGTTTCTTTCTTAGGACTGCTAGGAGCATGCTTGAACGTTTCCAGGACTGCTAGTTTTTCCAGCTTCGGTCAAGTCATAAAATTTGATTAATTTCTAAATAGAGTCAATTTTGTAAATGTGAGCAAAAATAGACAAGGCGAAGAAGATGCGATGGTCTATGAAAAAACTACAGGAAAAGATTGGATTAAAACTTTTTAGTTCTCAAATCTGGAAATCATTTACGCATGCATGCATATTATGTTCAGTGGAAGAAGGAGGCACAGCAGAGAACTATGATAGGGATGAAAGAACACTGTTGTAGGGGCTTATCAAAGGGGAGGCACGAAGGGGTGCCGAGGTTGCTGCTTCAACAACATTAGGTGGAGGATGGGAGAGTACAGAGAGGATTCATGGGGAAAGCAAAAGAAACAACTACAAAAAGAAACAAATTGCAAAACCAGTGTCCTCTAACGGACACTCGTGTCCTACAGTCAAACAATGAATTTATGTAATCATTAATAGATGGCAACCACATAAACCTCCAGCTTGAAACACAGTGCATGACTTAGGGATGTGCACAAATCACCAAGTACTGTGTACAAGTAAGGCTGAAAAGAGTAAAAATCCTTTAAGCTATGATTACTCAATCAAATAAAATGAAACTTTAATATGTTCCTCTGTTTCTCTGCCTTCCAGCAGCATTCATGTAGGTTTCCCTCATACACTGGGGAGGAAGTACAGCATCTGGGGGCCTTTGTGAAGGAGATTTTGAGCACCCAGTGCATTTTCTTTTCTGCATTAACTTAAAGTTAAAAATGTCTTTATTTAAATATGGGGGAAAAAACCCGAAGACAACAGAAAAATCCAGCACCCTACTGGAAAAACATGTATTATGTGTCAAATTCAAACAAGTATAGTCAGCTTTTCTTACTCAAAAATTTCACCGCTATGTCAACACACATACAAGCACAGTTTGAGCTTGTTGTTGTATGTGAGTGTGAGTCCTCAGTCACATGGGCTTCGAGACTGGTTGTTGACCACTTGGCAATGCATGTGTTCTAAATATTAGTTTGTAAGTACTCCCTGCATCGTCTCTGAAATCTACACCCATGTTTGCAAGAGCAGATCTGTAATCTGAACTCATGCTTGTAATCACAATCCTTAACTGGCTCTCCAACAGGAGGCGGTGGCGGGGGGGATTTCACAACAGACAAGTGCAAAACGCCAAGTTAAAACTGAATGGAAAAAAACAAACAAAACAAAGTTAAGTGAAGCTTCTTTCTTTGCACCCAAACCAGCCGTTTCTGCTGTACCACCAGAGAAAATGGACGAAGTGCATTATCACACCCACAGGCAGCACGCACACAGGAAATGCATGTAACACTCTGCACTTGTGAATACAGTGAGAGAACAGCTCTTTTACATATATCCATTTAGGTGGCTGGAAAATTTGATGAAAATGGAAGTGGACTAGCATTGCTTTTCTTTTTTTCTACTCTTACTGACCTCTCAAAGTCAAAGACATTCATGCAGCACTTCACACTATGATTTTAACTACCTCACATCCACGGCCAATTCAGAATCACATGCGTGCCTTTGGATTGTGGGAAAAAGCCTGAGATAACCATGCAGGCAACCTCCAACCAGAAAGCTGACTAGGAGATCAAAACCTAGGACTTTGTTGCTGCAAGGAGACAGTCCCAACCACTGCACCACAGTGCACCATTAACTGGACTGGGCCGAATGAGAATGTCTGATGAGCTTGTCTTACTTCAGATTCTGATTTGGAGCTTGTATAACTTGTGTAGCTCTTTTTAAAATGTGATTATTTTTGTCCCTTTCTAAATCAAATCAAAGTAAAATGAGATAAGTGACAATAAAGTGCAAAATCACATGGATAATAACTCCTCTGGCTGTTGCTTTAACTGAAAATATCAAGACAACCTGACAAACAACAGTTAGTTTAAAGAAAACAAACAAAAAGACAAAACCACAGGTGTCATGTTTCCTGACACTGACACATAAGTTCTGCATTTCCTATTTTACCACACCAGTGTGTGGTGGAAACAATGATTACTAAACTAAAAGCTCAAAACTATGACACTGCACTTGAAACAGCTGATTTTTAAGGTAACTAACACTCAAACTGGGGCTTTTGGGGAGCGTCACATGGCTGTAATCATAATCAGTCCACACACAGTAAAGGCAGCGAGTCTCTGTTAGTTTATTTGGTAGGAATCTAGGCATTTCTGACCACATGACTAAGTAAAATCTGTGTCCAAAATCCTATAGGGAGTTTTGTTTGTACAATTCTAACACTTTAAAGTCAACTTTTGCTATGACCACCTTTATTTTTCTACACAGACTGAACTCTCTTAGATAAGTTTTCTTGTCATTTCTTTAGGTAGTCTTCAGGAATAGTTGTCCAAGTTTCCTGAAAGACAATCAAAGCTCTTCTTTCGATGTTGGCTGTCTTTATACCCATTTTTCTGTAAAGATGATCTCACACTGCTTTAGTAATGTTGAGATCTGGGCTCTGGGCAGGCTAATCCATGACTGATAGTGTCCATATGTATTTTTCTATGTGTTTACTGCTCTGACAATGTGTTTGGGATCATTGTCATGCTGAAAAATGAAGCCGTTGCCAATCGGACACTTTTCAGAAGGTATTACATGTTGGATCAAAATCCGATGTTATTTTTCTTCGTTCACAATTTTATCAGCTTTGAGAAAATCTCCAACACCACTGGCTGAAATACAGCCTCAAACCATGACTCCACCATGTCTTAAAAATGGCCTTTGGCACTCACTGTTGTCTCTCTCTGCTGACCTGCATACATATTAATGAAGATTTAAACCAGCATTTTCAAATTTGGTTTGAAAATGGTCACTCCATGAGACCTCCTATGTCAGGTCTTTGCAACTTGTTTTTCATATTTCTTAAGGACCTGACCTTCAGATCATCATCATCAGTTCCTCTGCTATAGATGAACAACGCCGATGTCCAAAGAAAAACTTTGAAAGACCTTTCAGAAAGCCTGCAGAACTACTGCACTGGACCACTTAAAAAAATATAAGGAAGTCTGGCTTTATGGAAGCAAAACATAAAGAAAGGGGTGGCCGAGACTTTTGCACAGTACTGTACGTAGATGTAATCAAAAATGAGACAAGTCCAACAGAGAGGGGCAGCTGGTGATGACATTATGTTATTGAGTCAAAGAGTTGTAGCTATTTGACTGAACTGAGTGGTTGATTAGATTAAGCCACTCTTTGACGCAAGTGTTCCAGCAAAAGTAGCAAACATTTTACAGTCTCAGCTTCCAAAAACACGAGGATTCAATTCCCCCTGTGTTTTACATGTGAATGTAGTATTTGCTGAATTTTGGCTGATGGTTGGTGCATTCCTCCCTGTTCGTACAGACCAATCAACTATTAGATTAAACAAAAGCCTAATCTGCTGATAATGAGAACAACAGCCGCTGCCATGCTCCTTGAGCTAATCTTAATTACATCAGGTAATAATCAGTAATCTGACTGTTATTTTTGTTGTTGTTTTTAATCAGTAACTTCTCAGTAAATAGGGAGACATGATTGCCAGCTCACTGCCACACTAGGTCTGTCTTTCCCTCTTGTAAAATAGCCAGGAAGAAAACACACACACACACACACACACACACACACACACACACACACACACACGAGTGTGAACTAATTTGCTTAGGCTTATTTTAACAGAGTGATAAAAACTGCACAACAGAGCTATGGTAAGTGTACAGGCCTGCTATCCTGTCACTGCCAGGGCTATTTAAATGAAAGTTTCGCCAGGCTGACTGGCTGTTAACATCCACTCAGCTGGACAGGATTCAGCATATATAGAGTGTAAATGTCCTCTGCTGCTTGTTTAAGTTTTCCCTGATGTTGTTATAATAGTCCTGACAGAGGTAAAACACCCCCCCCCACACACACACACACACACACAAACACACACTTCTGCTGGCTACAACCCAGCTACAGATGGCACGGAGCTACAAAATGACACTACAGAACAAGGATAGGCCTGGAAACTGGAAGCAGAGACTATTAAACATACAGCCGCATTTGTGAAGGACCTGGCTGGAGCACCAGCGAATACCGCTACCTTCTGTAACACAAGCATACAAGTCCATGCAGCCCCGGGCATTACTTTGCTCTAATGTTAACAGTAAACAGCACTTAGGACAATGGAAAAACATTCAAAGGTTGTGTTTTTACGTGGACGTCACGAATGGGAAGTTACCTACCTTGTTTTGGAGGCCAGGAAGGCGAGTTTTATTAATCCGTGAGTGCAAATCTGGATCCCTTCTTTCTCTATACTCGCCACTTTCAAGCTGTGCTCTAAAATATGAAGCTCCATCTTTTACGTCTTCTCATTTGAGGAAGGACTAAAATGTAAAAAAGAAAAAAAAAGCTAAATATTTTCAAATTAGATGCATGAATAAATAAATACACTCAGAGGGCAGGCCGAGACGTATTTAACAGAGAAAGAAGCAGGGCGACAGGGTGGAATAAAGAAAGCAAAGAGGTAAAAACGGACCTGCTGTCAAACCTCCAACGGAAACGTTGACACTTCCTGTCTGGTGTTTTTCAAAATAAAAGCGCCCGGCAGCTGTTTTTTGTTTGTTTGTTTTTTTGCCAGGGAGAGGAGGCTCCCAAATGTTTTATCTGCCTTAAAAAATATCCATTCCAAGTCTCTGCTAAGTCTTATATTATCTGCTGTTTATATCTGCTGTCTTAAACTATTATTATTGTTGTTATTATTATTATTAGTAGTAGTATAAACATTTGCATAAGTTTCCCATTAGAAATAACTACTACCTAGTTTGTGTCTCTTAGATTTGAGGATTATTATTTTTAATAATCTTGGGAATTGGCTCCAAGGTTTATTACCTCAGTATTCCCAAATATATCGACTCTACCACCTTGAAGGCTCATTGATTTGAATGGGTAAAGGCAGTTTTAATGTGGTTTTCTTTTCTATGCCCTTACTTTGAAGAAAAATGTTTAAACGGAAGTTGCTTTCTAGCCAGCTTCCCTCAGCTTGTCGGCCTTCTTAAATGGACCGCTGCTCCCCGTGTTTGCTCTCCGACTGGAATAGTTAGCAGCTGGTTGGAGTGAAACAAACAACTTGCCATTCAAACGCAGGGGGCGGGGCTGCAGTGTAGCGCGGCAGTATGGGATTTGTAGTTTTTGTCCGCAAGGTACAATAAAGGGTGCCGCTACAAAGCAGAATAAACTACAATGATTAGTGGGGGATTTTTTTTGTCCGTGTGAGACTGACCAGGAGAACCACCGCTGCCACCAGTATGTGCTTCCAGCAGCAAAGCCTCCAAATGCAAAATAACTTCTGTATGTTCTAATGCAAAGATATGTTGTATATTTTATATGTATGTAATATAGGAGCATATATAATAAAAATACCTTTGTTTTGGAATTTTCCCATAGATTGTTTGATTGCCATGTTGCTCTTGTAATGGCTTTCTGTGCACACATTAAGTCAGTACTAATGCATGGAATTAAACAGCACCAACATAATAAAATCTGAATAGAAATAGTCCTTTAAATATGTACAACTAAGAAGCTGCATTTTCAAAATGTGTTCAAATAACTGTGGAAAAAGTACTGATTAAGAAAATTCATGATATCAGAGTTTTATAATCTGCTTATATCCTGTTCATCAGAGTTCACGTTATGAGTTAAATGCTTGGAACAAAGTAAGGAAGCTTAAATCTCAGCAGATTATAAATACACAGCCCAGAATAACACACTAGAAAGTGTTAATGCAATCAACTGTAACTTCTTTATATTTTTAAATATACCAGATGTACATGCACAGAGACTAAAAGAACTCTGTTTCTCTGTGTTTGAAAATATTTGGGGAGGAGTCGGCACGACCAAAACCTATTTCTGCTTGGACTAAATGACATAAATATAAAAAGGAATCAGTACTTTTTAAATGTCAAAAAGCTCATAGAAAAATAAGACAAATAAGTTAATGCGACCTTTGGGTTTTGGACCCTGAGTTTTGAGTTTTTGCGAGTTGACATTTTTGGATTGTGAGAATGTTTTATGATTAGGTGTTTTCCTTGTCTATTTGAAATATGGGGTTGTCAGCTTTTTTGTTATTTATTATTACCTTTCTTGTAGCCTATTTAAATTTTGCTTATTTATTAAAATCCTGCATTTTAGGTTTTCCTTGGGGTCGAGGTTTCTGTTCTTTGGTTAGCCAGTATTTCGTTTCCAGGCTTTCTTTCTATGTTCCTTTGTATAGTACTTCTGTCCTCCCTTGTGTCAAGTTAGCCCCTCGTTCCCTGTTCAGTTGCGTCTTCCTATTTTATTTTGATAACTATTGTTCTATGGCAATTGTGTGGTGTTTACGTCTATCCTTTATATCTGTTGTTTCCAGCTGTGCGTCCCACCTGTTGTCTCCCCTCTTGTATACATTGTCTCTGACTCGCTCTGTTCATGGTTGCGTCATCCCTCTTTGGTCATGCCTGTGTAAACCTCAGCTCTGCAGCTCTCATCTCTGATTTCTATAGTGTGTTTGAATCTCCTGGTGGGTTTGTATTCCCTGGTGATGTGTAGTGTTTTGAGTCACGTGATTCCTTCCCTGATTGAAGTGAACAATCACCTTTAAATGCTTGCTCTAAGTTAGTCCACCCTCCTGTGTTCTAGACTTGGACTGTCAACAAATATCTCACACAGCCATACTTGACGTAATCACGGCCTCATTCACTTGTTCTGACATCTCTTTCGAGCTCCTATTAAGAATTCCAGTGAAAGTCTGCAAAATCCAAATCCAATCCATCCCAGAGGTTTAAATGATTCGATCCTATAATGTCATTAAAAAGTGTTCCTTTCATTTATTTATTTTTGGGCAGTGTACTAAGGTGTGTTTTTCCGCATTTTCAAAACAATAATCTAACCTCTTTATTCTTGAGGTGTATCAGAGGCAGTTTTGTTTGCATGGAGCATTTTATGTCTTACATTTATTGCTCCAGTTAATTCATTCAGTTTTATTTTCCCATGTAAAATGTAAGGTGAACACATTGCTATTTGTTGCCATGTATTTCTTTGTCTTAAGTAACCTTTCTCAGCTTCCTCATTTCGTAACACTAGGTATCTTTTGAGTAGCAGTAAGGGGCACTCAGAAGCTTCCCGTTAGTTAGATTCACAGTAATTGTTGAATTTCCAGCGCTTGAGTTCATAAGCGTGAATGGTTACCCCTTCCTGGGAGGCTGCAGTGGAAACTTGTATTCACAGCTATGCAGGGTGCAATTAAATTGGACTGCACTGCGCTTTTTGAGGAAAAACAACTTTTGATGTCGCATCGCCTGCTTCAACAAGTTTTTTACATATATGGGTCATCCACATACAGCCTGGTTTTTGTTCACTGTCGGCGTGCAGGATTGTGTATTTCAGCAGATGCTATTATACCTGTATCACACTGATTCACTCCGATTTATCAGCTTGATACATGCCTGCTTTGCTGCCACTGATTCTTCTTTGATCCACACCAACCCTTTGGATTACCTACTAGATAAAAGCAGCCGATTGCTCTGGACCCCTTGTGGCCTTTGAAACCCCACGTTCGTGTTGTCTCATTAGGTTTTCGAGGCTTTAATTAACAGCGCATTTGGGTGTTTGCAGTACTAAAATACAATAATCTGGGTCCCACATTGTGAGCTCTGTGTCTACACTAATCTTAATTATTTTAGTATGATCATGACAAAAACTTTGAGTCATGGAATTTATGTTGATGTTCAACATCTTCATCCTACGATGTGAAACAAGCCCAGATGTCGACAGACGCGGCTCCTCCCTCAGCATGGTTTTGTTGGAGGTTTCTTCCTATAAAAAGTGAGTTTTTTCTTCCCACTGTCGCAAAGTTCTTACTCATAGCGGGTCATCTGATCATTGAGGGTTTCCTCTGTAATATTGTAGGGTCTTTACCTTACAATGTAAAGTGTGTTGAGGTGACTATTGTTATTCAGCACTATATATATATATATATATATATATAAAAACAATTGTATTAAAAAAAACTAAATAATGTGTTACATTTTAAGACACGTGCCTCATTGGGTCAGGGATAACACATCTTGTATCAGTTTTGTTATTACATAACACACTTGGATTCGCTTTTACTCACAGGGCATTTTTGTTTATGAAAATTTGTTTAAACATAGGAAAAGATTTGGGGTGTTTTAGGTTAATCCTGCATGTTAAAAAAAGAGAACCCAGTGCCTTTAAATGTGATGCCAAAGGGTCCTTTATGAGCCTCATGCAAGAGAGAGACCCTCCTCTATTTTGCCCAAACACGGGAGGACTATGGTAGATGGCCAAGGAACCTTCTGTGTGAATTTAAGATGTTGGTAACTGGATAAAATTGCAGTATTTCCGTGGGAATGAAAACTCACCTGGATTACTTGTTGCAGTCTCACCATGGCCAGCAGCCCAAGACGATAACCGAGCCTCAAAAGCCCCAGATCCCCATCCAGCAGAGCAGGAGTTCAGCTCAGCTTGTAACAGGATTTTTTTTTGCCTCAGAGCAAAATAGTTTAATTTGACAATACCGGTAATCAAGTCCAAGGTCTTTTGTGCATGAAAGTCAATGAATCAAATGAAACTAATTATGCTCACTCCCAATACTTTTATTCTTAGATTCTATTGCAGTAGCTTTTCATGACTCAGAGTTCAAATAATCCTTATTTATCATACTCTGGTGTTTCTCCAGAGTCTGAAATAAGGTATCTCCCCCCTCTTGTACACTAACCATTTTCTGATTGGCTACCCTTTGTAAACAAAAGATTTGAACCACAGGTGGGTGGTGCTTCTGTGCTCACAGTCTTTAACAATCTCTTATCTCTTGTGACTGAAGAGAGGAATCTGATCTCTGAGTGTTTGGCTCTCAAACTCACACTCAAGTCATTATTTGAAACGTTGACTTTATTTAAAATGAACAACCACGATTGTAACAGTATGAGATAAAATGCAGCATGATAGGTCCAGACATTCTTCTGCAGAGCAGGGGTCTGTTAGCATCACAGTGAAGGTGTTCTACAAGTGTTGCTGGAGATTCATGCATTCCCAATCCAAAACTGTGGGACTATCTAAAATTGTTATAATCATTAAAATTCAGGTTAAGGACTTGAACAAGTGTCTTCCTGTCGATCATATTTTGAGTATTTTTCCCAGGGGAAGAACCTGTGTGCTAACTTTAAATCCCTGCTTCTAAATCTCAAGCCTCAAGCAAGCAATCTTGAAGAGCTTTTTAATCCTAATTTGAATTTTGACTGTGACATCCCCCCAAAATCCCCCAGATTCCTTAGCATTTGGAAATACCCCAGCATATTCTCACTGATATACCCTTTAAATGTAGTTTTTCTTGGTTTTTTTATTACATAAATAAGTACAAGGACCTATCTTCTAGCACTGTATCCATCCCTTTGCCTCAAAAGCAGCACGTTCTGATTTTAATTGGAAGTTTTAGAACCACTTCCCTGACGACAATTCTTGTCTGATAAATCTTGGAAGCGCTCTGGTGTTAATTGCCTTTAGCTGAGGGCCTCTGACGCTACAGTATTTCCAGCCAAGGCTCTAATTGTAACAACAATGAGCTGTAACATCCCACAACAAAGTATTAATTAAGCAAACAAGGACAGGAGCTCTGTTGCTACAGCAGAGAGATAACAGACACTACAGTGTCAACATATTTGAACTGGGAATAAAAAGTATCCCCTCTGGGACAAGGAGCTATTGTACAGCTAATCCTCTTTGAAAGCAAACACGTGTCCATACAAATAAATGCACAATTATGTGGTCAACTGAAAGGCTAGATACTCAGGTCTTTGGATTTTTTCCTATTCAGATCATGTTTATCTAAATAGAAAATAATTTCGGTTTTTTAGGAACGCCAAAAAGTGTCTCTTGTCCTCCAGTTTCCTCGGGTCTTTTAAGGACACACAGTGTTGAGATATACCAGCTTTTTGGTTAGATGGACTGAACGGGGTTCTCGACTGGCATCTATGGATAGCCCGCAGCAAAAAAAATTTCTGGCACAATCTATGGATAGCCCCTCTACCTGCAGAGACTGTCTATTATCAGATAAAGGTACAGTCCACAGTGTGTGGAACAGCCGGTCTGAGAACTACTCTTAGTTTTCCTCTATGACTGAACCAGGATCTTTCACTGATAGGTAAATGTGTAAAGCATAGAGCCACTAAGAAACTGGGTAAAAATGATTGAAAAAGCAGCCAATGTCCGAAAAACAAAAACAAATTATTGCTCAAGACCACTTTAAGACATTAAAGTCTAGCTCTTTGGAAGTAAAAGACAAATAGACATCTGTTGGCAGCCATGGCACAGGTGGTAGAGCTGTTACTTCACTAATTGTTCATGATCTGCTGCCACTGGTGTGTATAAATAGATACATTATATCATTTATCAGAACCCTTAAGGTTTAAAAGGCTCTTTTATTCATTTACCAGATTACATCACAAGATTTATGCAACTGAAGTCTGTTTATTTTGCATTTTCATACTTTTATCATATACACTTTATTACATAGTTTGAAGTGGGCTACAGATGGCTCTTCTCTGTCAGTCTGCTTCTTGATAGACTCAAGAGCACATCAACTGTTTACCATCACCCGATGGTAAACGTCGAGAGTGGAAGAGTGGAAAGAAGAGATCCACATTTTTGCTAAACATTTTTGCTAAAGGCAAAAATGTTATTACCTGTTCAATGACTGCATTGAGTGTTGTGGTGAAATGCCTGCCGTGACACACAAGGAGGGGGCTCTGAGGAGAGCTGGGTGTGCAGAACAGCCAGAATTTCCCCCTACAGCTACTCAGCTTCACCTACCCTTTCACTTCCTATCATTTAGGCTCCTGCAATCTCATCGTAAAGTTTGTCCCATTATATTTTGGCTTCCTCCTGGCTGCACCCCAGTGCCTCTCCAGGAACCCAGTGATTCTTGTGGTCGTAAAGTGATGAATCATGTAAATGGCTCCAGGCATAACGGCAGACTTTACACTTTTGTACAGCCATAAAGTAAGGAAAGGTACAGTCTGAGCACTCTTTCTACAGTAAGACTATAATTTGGAAGATTTCACCCAAAGTAATAACCAGCAATACTTAATCGTTAATTTCACACATCACCCAACAGATGTGCATGTGTGATACATTCTGTGTCAGACATTAACCCGGCATCTCCCTACTGTCATCAGGTTTTGCCAGTCTGCAAATTTTCAGTGCATTCACTGCATGCGCGCTGCTTCCTGCACGCTCTATTCAGTAAGCTAACTCACCTAAATCACAATATTCCCAGTAATGTAAGGTGGTCCATTTTCTGCTGTTTCCTACATCCGAGAAAGAAAAACTGTTGAAAATGTCCTGACCTCATTCTCCTGAAATTGTGTGAAAAGCTCATGGTGATTATATTTCAGTATATGTTGTTTTAACTCCTACCATTAGCTATGATAGACCATTTGCTAAGCTATGGTCTATCATAGCTTAGCAAATGTGCATGTAGGTATTGGCCCTGGTGGAGTGGTAGTACTGCAGAAAGGGAGAACCTTGTATAACATATATATAATATATGTCATGTGTTTTGGGTGTTTGGCCCAGAGCTTGTGTTTGGAATCTAAATTCTGATTGATCTTTATTATCCTCTGTTTTTGTTATAATCTGAGCTTTGATGATTTTGTTTAAAGCTTCTGGTCTTCTTCTTTTCTTAGTCTGCCTTTGAGCTTCGTTTTTGTTCTTACACTTTTGTATTCTAGGTTGTAGTGATTGCTTATCTTGATTCCCGGAGTTTCAGTTCCCCGTGTCTCCTGTTAAGTCTCTGTGTCTGTGTTTGTTTACCTTTCTGTGTCTGTCTGGTCTCTCTGTGTCCTGTCTCTGTGGAAGACATTGCAGTCTAATATGGTAACACTGTTTCAGCAAGAAAACCATGCAGCAAAGCATACCCTGCTTTTTGCATCTGTTGGATGACTGGAAAGTACTGATTGAGACCATAACCTACGTGATTTATATTTAGGTCAGTGAGCAGTAAAGTAATTTTCTAATATGCTTCTAAAGGATTGAGATTTGTGTCCATGTGGAAAAGCTCAGGTTTAAGTCGGGTGAATTGCATGTGTCCCGTGTCCTGCACCCTCCATCCAGGACACGGGACACATGACAGATAGCATCCTGACCTAAACTAGGCAGTGTTTCCAGAAGCGAGAACGTGTCTGAAACTGACCAGCTCTTCTTGTGCGTTACATGTGAGGGAGGGTAACTTCAGACAATGCCCTTGCCTGATTCTCAGACATGGCTTGGAGATGATGTGTGAACACAGATGACACCAGTTCGGTTCTGTGAATGTTACCCCTAAGGGTCAGGCGGGCTGTGAAAGTGACTTGATATTGTATCTAACTGTCAAGACACGCAGACACAACAAAAGAATCATTGAAGGGAGGGTGAAGAAAAATCCAGCTTGTTTACTTCTCAGCTGAGCTTGCATCATATGAGATGTGACAGTCAAGTAGAAAAGGCCTCAAGACTCAGAATTTTATGCATCAAATCTGAGCAGCTCTGCAGTCTCCAAAGGACAGATGTGTGATGTCAAACACAGAGACTGTCTGAAAGAGAGTCAAAGGGAGAACTCGGGAAGAAATTCCTCCACAAGGTCAAGATATCAACCCGGCATTGTCAATCATCTGCTGTTTATGTTTCCAAGATAAAACACACACAGCATCCACGAGTTCACCGAGGAAATAACAGACAAGCAGCAACTCATTGGAGCCCTTTGCATTATCTAGCTGTGCCAATTGAAGATGTAGACAGAACCCCCACCCAAATGATTAACACACAGAAGAATATGAATTTCTCTGGATTAATGTACTGACATACTTTAAAAGATGAATAAAGTCCTACACAAGTATGAGAGCGAGCAATGTGCATTGATATATGCATCCTCATGCAAATGCATGATTCATATCTAAAGTTTCATTCAGATTTGGTTAATCAGATGTAGGTAAACTGAATTAGCATAATGCATTACTTAGGTACCCAATAGCTTGTAGCTTACAGTAATACTCCTGTATCTTTTGCCTGATGGAAAAAGTGAGGTGCAGGGTGGGACTGGTCTTTAGTGATGCTTCTAGCCTTCCTGGTGAGTCTGGTGGTGGTGACATAATGTGAAGCTATGAAAGTCAGTCTGCAACCAGCGATCCTGGAAGCTGTATGTTTAAGCTGTTGTTTGTCCTGATTGGTTAGGTTATCGTACCAAGACAGGTTTAATGAAGTTGTACGTCTCTATAACAGCGGTACTGAAAATGGATCACACCTTCTCAACTGAGCCCACATTTCGTAGCTGCCAGAGAAAGTAGTCTCTGGTGGTTTTTGCCAGTGATTGGACTGGTGTAAATAAGACTGGTTTATAGCTGTGGCAAGGAAAAGGAGGGAGGAGACCCTCTTAACCCAATCAGCTCTTTAGTTTTAGATGTGTTGAGGCTCAGATAGTTGCCTTTACATCAACTCAACCGCTATTTCACCTCACTCCGGTATGCAGAATTGTTGCTGTCAGACAAAAGACCTACCACAGCGATATCATCAGCAAAGTTTTGCAGTTTAACTGAAGTTTGACACTTATTTGTGTAGCACACAACCTTGTGGAGCTCCAACATTAAAACTCTGGGCACCGAGACATGATTGTGAATTCTAACAACTTGTTTCCTACAATTCAATTCAATTGTATTCATTTAGTGCCAAATCACAGCAACAGTTGCCCCAAGGTGCTTTATATTGTAAGGTAAAGACCCTACAGTAATATGATGACTCAATTTGTACCTTGCTTCCCACGGGCCTCCTTTGCATTCACAGAACAATAGCCTAAGACTATGCATAGTAAGGAAAGAAAACATATGGTCTCCTTATTCAATTCAATTTGAACAGAAAGTTCAAGCTCCATCCCATCTGTCACAGACTAAGTCGAGATAGCATCAGTGTAGGCTTCCTTTGAACATGGAGGGGACACAGTAAGCAATAGATTTGGAGGTTGGACCCTTAATTTCCTGCATTCTGTTGACCCTTTTATGCCCTTATGCGTGTTCTTAAGGTTAAGGTTAGGGTAGATTCAATCAGCAGTAGATAAGTCATCCATCCTCACATGCACAATTTAAAAAAACAAACCCAGACAGCAGATAGATAACACAAAACGAATTTACAAAGCGTCGTGTTTATCTCAGTGACGGCTGCTGTAACAAAGCTGTTTTGAAACTGTGTTGTTCGGCATTTTGGGATCAGAAGGAATAAACTGAAACTCACTATGCAACGTGTGCGACTTGTCAAATCCAATCAAACCGCTGTAAATGTCTGGTGTGAGGGGACCCTGGGTTCACCCTGTTAGACCATTTAGCAAGAGCGAGTGTACGTTCTCTACAGATAAATATCCAAACCATGACACCAAGAAAAGGACAAAACAGGCTCGGTATAAGCGCACAGGCTTTACAGTCAGGAATCGTTCCAACATATTCAGACTGAACACATTCCGCCTATAATGGACGGGACCTCATGGGTATTACATTTTTAAAAATCAGTGACCATATCTTCTGATATGTTTAACTGCAGATAGGACTCATCACACCATTTAACCAGACCATCACTGTGACATCTAGCACAAAATATGTGAATCAATCTGCTACAGTGAAAAAATGGAGCAGCTATCTGGTTACTATACCTGCTGAGTCAACACGACCAGGTATGATTTACTCTTACTCTTTACATCTCTTTTCTCTGTTAGAGGAACCTGCATAAACATGCACGTGTGCACCGATCACGCCACTTATGTAATCAGTGTTCAAAACATGTTCAAAACATGTCACACACACATCGGATGATTTTAAAGAATCCGAAACATCTCAGTTATGTTTTTGAACCACGATGGAAACCAGAAGGTTAAGGTTAAGGTTAGTCAGCAAACTAGTTACAATACTTCTATTGTAAACTCAAAGGAAAAACAAAACATGGCTTGTGACTCAGTTTTTGAAAAAAAACTTGATGCTTGTGGTTGTTTTACTTTTATAACTATAAACCTGGCTTTGTGTGCACAGCATCAGAAGTTGATTTATATAGGGGTTTTCACAGACGTAAGTCACAAAGCACTGCACAACTATCAAAACACAATATTAATAGAGAAACATGTTAAAAGACGATAAAAATAAAAGCATAAATAACAAAGAAATGCCAGCAGAATGCCAGATTCAACAGAAAAGTTATTAACTGTTTTCAAAGAGTCCCCAGCGTCAGCTAAACGGTGCTCGAGGGGCAAACTGATCCAGAGCCAGACTGACGGGCTCGGTGCCCTCTAGTCTTCAGTCTTTTACAACTACTTGGAGAACTAATAGATTTAACAATGAGTTGAGATAAATAAGTTGTGTATATATTATGTGTGTGTGAGGGGTTCTCCTGGAAAACATTTAGTGCTTCTATGAACTCACCATTCACATTCTGAGCGTAAACACAACCCCCACTGCTGAAGAACAAAGACCCGTCTCCTCACCGTTTTTTTGGTCTAATGAATACATGTATGTAGCTCATGTGAATGTTCCCTTAAATAAACAGACATTTCAGGTATTGTGGCTGTTTGCTGCTTTTCCTGATCTGAACTTGTTTACAGAGTTGATAAAGCATAGATACAGTTAAGCAGCTGAACATAGTTACATGAGTCGTCTGACATTTTCCAGAAATATTTGCTGCTTTAGAGACTTGACCTTTGTTCAAGGATTTGGAGCCATGCCTTTAAGTCACGGACTGAATGGAATGAATATGTGGGTGTTTTGTTTGCACCGCTCTTTCTCTACTGACGATCGCTGTCATTTAAGAAACAGAGCTTCAAACAGATGGGGTAAGCCTGGGGTAAGTTTTAATCTCTTCCCCGTGACCCACATGAAATCCTGAGAACAGCCAGGTTTTTGGCAGAGTTCAGCTCACCTCCGTCCACGAGTGCGCACAGCTGATCTGTGCAAACACCATTCTCCATGGATGAATGGACTTTGTGCACCTTTAAGATCTTGAAATACCAAAGCCTCTTACCTAAACCGACAGATTATGTAAGTTTCAAGTATTAAGAAGTGATAAGAAGATTCACAGTGTAGTCAGCTGCTCACAGCTAGCAAACACACTGCTGTTGTCTAAAATGGGAAATACAAGTATGTATTAGTAGTACTTAAAGCACTATAGATTGAAACATTTACATGTGGGGGATTAAAATATGGGGGATTGATTACAATCCTTCAGATTCTCTCATGGATTAAGTCTGTTAACTTATACATTCAGCATTTTTTGCTGGTTTTCTTTCAAGGCTCAAATAAAAGGGTTTTTCCTGTCACACACTCACACTCTGCTGATTTATCTTCAGCAGCTGTGTTACTTTCAGTCTGTATTGTGTGTTTAACCTCTTTGCAGTTTTCCCATATTATAATTAATTTCATCTTCCTTTGTGAAATCAGTTGCTGTGATGCCAGAACACTTGTCCATAATTGTGATTGGTTAGATGCTGATGATTGGGGTAAGTGAATCGAGATGACTGGGTGTGTTGGACTCGCTTCATAGTACAAAGCTCGGGTCTCTTAGAAACCTGTTAGGATCGTAACTCAGAAAAACCCTGAAATTTGACCTTTAAAACAAACAAAGAAAGAAAGAAAGAAAGAAAAGAACTCGTGGCTTTGTGTGTTGTTAAATCATTTGTTATTTTATGAAGGTTGTTGCCTGTCTGTATCTTTATGATAATCACTAAAGACAAATAACTCTAAGTGTCAAATCTTGCCGACTCTGTAAAATGCAGAGATGAGAGGACCCAAATCAGACTGAACAAACACAAGCCGGCCATTTATTGGGGCTGGTGCAGAGTCCAAAATACAAAGTCTATAAACTGAGTAACAAAAAGCTGAAGCTGCACCACAGACCATGAAGGGAAAAGTACAGGGATAGTTACAGACACTGCAACAAAAGGACAAAGGGAACCTGAGGCCATTCGCACTGATACACTCATTACTGATGGGTACCAGGAGGGAGAGGGACACAGGTGAGCAAACCTTCAAAGTAAAACAGGAAACAGCCAAAGAGGACTGATACTGAATATTAACATCTGGCAAGATGAACAGAACAAGAAAACACAAAGGGACCAAGACATAAACACTGAATGAGACAGAGGCAGGACGATGAACCAACTGATAGTAGATATGAACCACCAAGTCCTGTATTTCCACTGTACCTAAAGCATGCTCAATTCGCCTCTATATGATCTTGAGCATATATAAGGAGAATGTATTGTGTTATAATTAAATAAACAGCACAGGTAACACTGAAACACAAAGTCCTTATAATCAAAAATAGTTCAGCAGGGCATCAAGCTACACTCACATTTGACTTCATTCATATTAAGGAATTATTGAGTTCTCTGTTTAAGCTCATTTAAGCTTTCTTAATGCTGCTCCTAACAGTGCTTTATAATGTCTTCTTTTCTCACTGCTTGTTTTTGAGTGGCTGATATTTTAGTGTCTCCTGTCAGTGTAAACTCTTTAAAAACTCTATATTTTTAATCTTGGACTCTACTCCGGGGGCTTTGCATAATTAAAAATGAAATCCTTATTTATCTTATTTTGAGCCATGATGCAGAACATGAGTCCACCTGTAAGCCAAAAGCTTTGGCTTCAATCTGCTCTTTTCATACATCGTTTTCCCCCCTACTTTTGTCTCACATCTTAGCACCTTGGGTCTGGCTGTGAGCACAGATGCTCCAGTCACCTGCTGCTCAAATCTTCTGTTTCATGGGGAACTAAAGGAAGGTCTTCCATCCAATTTCTTGACCACAACTCAGGGTCCAGTTGAGGAAAAGGCAGGATACCTTGGACAGGCCTTAGACAGTTAGGCCTTTTATCCTGTCTTCCTTCTCTCACCCCAACCATTCGCGGCAGATCCAGTCCAACTTTTTTTATAAAGAGCTTTAAAATAGCCAGCACAAGACCAAAGTGTGTACAGTAAATAAGTTAAGAGCAATAGATCAAACAAAACAGCAACAAAATAAATAATAAAACACATAATACATAAAATTAAAACAGTCCTACATTAAAAACAACAACATACAATCGACTAAAAAACAACTGAAATGAAAATGAATTAAAAACCAACATCTCACTAAAATCAACATCATCATCTCACTACAATCACCTAAAAAAATAAATAAATAAATAACATCTAGCAGGGTGTGAAATGCCAGGGTGAAGACGTGGGTTTCCAGAAGTGATGTAAAAACAGGCAGAGAAGAGGCCTGTCTGGAGCTGCTACAGCAAAAGCACGGTTTCCTCTAAGTTTACACTCAGTCCTGGGTACATTCAGGAACAGCTGATCAGATGGCACCGCCCCTCCCTGAGCCTGGTTCTGCCAGAGGTTTCTTCCTGTTAAAAGGGAGTTTTTCCTTCCCACTGTCGCCAAAGTGCTTGCTCATAGGGGGTCATATGATTGTTGGGTTTTTGTCTGTATGTATTATTGTAGGGTCTACCTTACAATATAAAGCACCTTGAGGTGACTGATGCTGTGATTTGACGCTGTATAAATAAAACCGAATTGAAGCTGAATATCACATTTATGGCAAATATCAGAGTCATGCCTTTTGACTGTGGAAGAAAATTGGACGATGCATAGGAAAGCCATACAGGCAGGGAAGCTGCAGGACTGTTCTGCTTCTCCACCGAGGCCCAGTATAAGATAAATGCTAATTATTTTGAATTTTGAAGCATGCAGCAGAGTTCATGAATAACAAATATGGAGCTGGCAATGAGAATACCAGTTTCTCTTTAATGGGAAGCCCTGACACTATGGAGAGTACCTGTGCTCAGTTTCCGTGTGGACACCTTCCAGCTGACTTAAAAATGAATTTCATGGCCTGATTGCTCCGAGCGTGCGATGTCTGTGGTTGCCATGGTCACGCTTGGCTCCGTGAAATGAGCAGATCAGGTGGAAATACTGTCATTTACTAACACTCAGAAACAATGCTGATATTTATCATCAAATCGGGAAATTGCACTTAGAACCTGAAAGGGTACTGTCAGGAAAATGAGTTTGTTGACCTCGGTTTCACATTTCATTTGGACTGCCTTGTTTATGCTGTTGTGTCTCTGTTGGCTGTAATGTTCTCTTTTTCCTCATTACCTGCAGAGGCGGAGTCCTCAGAGTTCAGCTGCAAGACTCAACGAGCCACCAGAGCCACTCATTCATCATTTCATGTTTTTTTTCCTCCATTTGTTAGATAGATGGCTGAAAGCTCAAATTTCCTCATTTTCTGTTGTGCTCAAAGACATAAATCACAAATTCAGAATGTCCTAAAAACGTGGTTCTTGACAGCAAAGTAAATGGTTATCCTCCAAGGTTGTGTATATCTGCCTAAAAAAATATACCTCTAATGTAGGCTGTCAGACAAAATGCCACTTCCTGTCTCCTCACAGCATACGGAAGAATTATTATGCCGCTACTTTTTTTGTTTAACAGATGTGTTGTCACGCAGTAATTGCAGAGATGTTGTTAACAGGTAGAAATATGCACTTTGTAAAAGGATGGGCTTTGAACATGTGCTAGGCAATCAGATAAATGAGGCAGCGTGCAATGAGCCTTCTTTCTGCGTAAAGATAAAAAGTGAGAAAAAGAACAAAAATAGAAAACCTTCCTGTCTGTAACTTTTTGTCCATTGTCCTACGTGAAGCCTATCTATTATTAGACATATTACTTGTGTGGTACTACATAGGTGTTAAGCTGTTCATTATTTACTGATGTGCCAGACACTCTGGGGAAGAAATTCATTGCACAATATTATATAAAACTTTTTTGGAGTCCTTTTTTGCCTCTACTTTCATCCTCACCAACTCATGAGAACATACACCGATCAGGCATAATATTATGACCTATTATGAAGTGTTTAACACTGATCATTTCTTCATCATGGCACATGTTAGTGGGTGGAATATACAGTATTGTATTTTTCAGACCATAAGGTGCATTAGGCGAAACAAAATCAGATCAAACTTTACTCAACTTATTCTTCTTGCTACCTCCATTTCCGTACCATTGATTCATTAATGTTGAATTCTCTCGCAGCTGCTCCTTTCCCATGTTGTTGCAGTATATTAACGACTAACCTCATATTATGGATGGATTATCTCAGTTCTTCTCCTGACTGAAGTTCGGTCCGTTTACACCATCGGGAACCCTCACGTTAACTTTTATCGAGTGGAAAAAGTTGGCGTTCATCCTCCAGCTTCACTGTGTTTATGTTATGCTAACATAGCTGTGTCGCTAGCAATCGCATAGCACATCATTATGTACCAGCTAGCCCAACTTCAGTAACCCTACAAAACTCCGTGCTGTTTAGTTTTCTGTCTTCATTTATGTTGGAAGTGATAGCAGAGCTGTGCGCTTTAATTTTTTCAGAAATCTCTCAGTCAGAACATGCTATATCATGTTTAGGTGGAAACTAGCGAGCTAACTTACTGCTAACTCCATTAAATTTAATACATTCTGTTTTCATGAATGCCTGGATGTTAAACTTAATTGTTACACCTGGTAAGGCAGCAACACTGATCATTACGCTGATCACTATCTCAGATTGCTGAAAAATCTAATGCTGGTTTTGATAGAAAGGTGTCAGAGTGCACAGTGCATCACACTTTGTTGGGTATGTAACTACATAGCTGTAGACCACTCAATGTCCAACAATGGGCATCTGAGAATAAGAGCTTTGGGTCCTGTCATCCATGTGGATGTTACTTTGCCACGTACCACCTACCCAAGCATTGTTGCAGACCATCTACACCCTTTAACGGTATACCCTGATAGCTGTGGACTCTTTCAACAGATTAATGCTCCCTGGCAAAAAGTAGAAATGGTTTGAGGGGCACAACAATGAGTTTAAAGGTATTGAATTGGCCTCCAAATTTACAGGGTCTCAATCAAATCAAGCATTTGTGGCATGTGCTGGACAAACAAGTCTGATCCATGGAGGCCCCATCTCCCAACTTAGCAACAAAGGATCTGTTGCTAGCGTCTTGGTGCCAGATACCACAGCACACATTCAGGGGTCCAATAGCTGAATTGGTCAGGACTGTTTTGGCAGCAAAAGGGGAACCAACACAATATTAACTGGTGTAAATTTCAATTTCATTTCTCTAGCAAGGGCGCAACCTCAAGAGGTAAAAAATGAAGTCAGCACCAAAATTTCAGAACCTGGAGGTCCTGTATTGCCCTTTAAACCAAGTGAATCCAATAGATAGCATAAAAAGTGAATTCTTTTCTTTGTTAGTTTGAGTCACTGAACTGGATCCTCTCAACCTAATAACCATGTTTGTGGTGTTGTTGTCCTATGCCAAAATTTCAATAAAGCTGAGTGGACTCAGAGTTCAAAAGGTTTCTTGCGTAATGACAAATACTGAAGGAGATATCAGTCAGAGGAATTCCTGGGGATGGTTTACAGAGAGAGGGGTAGGTAGGTTAGCCCAGGTTAAACCACAGAGCTGTCCCAGAGAGTTTTGCTCAGATTGTGTGAGATGGCTTACTTGGTTGGTCCCGGGAGGATACTTGGAGGGGGGACACTGGTCTGTTTTGTGCCAGGAAACAGAGTTCTTTTTTTTCTAGATGATTTCTAGATAAAGTTGGCATGAAGGTGGAATTCAGTCAATGGATGTCAGCATCTATTTACTCTGCCCATGAAACCACAGTCACCGTCACACATCGTTCTTAAATCCATCACAGTACAGCAAACAAACCTGTTTATCCTGCACTAACCTGCAGAGGATTAACCTGCAACATTTAAATAACACAGTTAGTCCATCTCAGTTTGATTTGCAGATGTATCACAATATGAAAAAAGCCTAATGCCACATGTAGTGACCTGATATTTAATTTAAAAACATGAAGACTTCCATTTAAGCTTAAGATGTCCAGTTTATCAGATACAATTGAGCAGTCCTTACCCTTAAATCTAATCTCTCTTCTTCCTTTCCTGTCTCGTCTTTCTTATCTTTCTTTCTCCATCTCTTAGTGAAGTTAGCTCGCTTTCTTTTCTCTGCCTGTGAAATACAGCAGCACGGCCTATAGCTAGCAACACACTGTGCAACAAAAGGGGTAGTGACATCGTGGCTATGCACATCTTTTAACTCCAGTCCACAATCTGTTACTTCTAAATGTGATGTTATTTTTGTAGTTGCTAACGTTGCTAACTGCTTGATAGCCAGAGATAGAGGCTGCACTGGATTAGAAAATTAAAGTCCATTTTCTAAATCTTGGTCATAATCTGATTCAGAAAGGAGGATTACTCTCAGTATGTTCATTGCCTCATGACTTGTGATTGATCAGTGACAATGAGCGGATAATTTCACAGTCAAACTTGCCCTCGCTCACCACATCCAGTTTCAGAACACTAAGAAAGAGTTGGCAAAACACTCATCTTGAGATTTTAAGACAGGACTTCAAAAACCAATAGACAAATTCATAATAGCTACTTCTACATGTTAAAGTTCAAAGCAACTTCTCAACACTTTCCCCAGAACCTGTAAGCAAATAAACTGGGTTACTGGGTTTCTGCAGAGCATACCCTTGTGCATGCTGTTGCACAAAGCTGAATTTTGAGCACTAGTTAAGCCCCTGTGTGTGTACTGTCCATACTATTGAAGAAACTGGCTTTCTCTAACACATTCACCAGACATATAATCATCTGTTCATGCAGCAAAAATATACATTAATTAAACTAGTTCATCTAATTATAGCACTCGAGGTTCTTCCTCTTGATAAACACAATGGTAATCTGAGGTGGTTACATAAAAACAGTTGCAGAGAACTTTTGTTATCCATCCAGCAGTATCACTGAGCATCTGGGACACCATATTTACACCTGAATGAAGGTGGCAGACAGTTCAGACTCCTTCACTGTTGCCTATAATGGGTTGTATTAGAGGAAGAAAGGACACAGAAATAGGCAGTCACACAGCTAATTGATTTTTCTTTGTTCCCAGCTTCTGAATCTGTGCAGCCATATGGTTTTCTGCAAGACCAACGCAGCTAAAGGCACGAAAGAAAAGATCTGTATCTTTCTGAATTGTCTTATAATGTCTCAGAGGAAAACTGCTTGAAAAATTGCCTCGTCTTTTCTATAGCCATATACAATGCAGCTGTGCTCTGAATAAAAACAGCTCCCACTGCAAGATAGATCACCTACAACATTAAAGCCACGGCACAGTGGAGTGAATAATACGAATCATCTCGTTACAAATGAGTGTTCTGCTTATGTGCTGACTTATGTGTGCGCTATTTTGACATGTAGCACCCACCTAAGCATTGCAGACCCATCAGTGTAACAACACGCCCTGCTGCATTGCAAGAAAACACTCAGCAACAGTTTGATGAACACTACACGGTGAAAACTCTTCAAATCCCAATTCAATTAAGCATTTGAAGGGTATTCATGTCAAACTTTGGCCACAAAGAAAACCTACAAGACCCAAAAGACACTACAGGGTACTTCCAGAAGTCCAACATTCATTTTCTCCAACACACCCTGAACTTTCTTAGGCAAGTAGCCTTCAGGAATAGTTCTAAGGCTTCCTGATGGATATTCAAAGATCTTCTTTGGATGTTTGCTGCCTTTCGTTCAAGATAATCCCACACTGCCTCAATAATTGTTGACATCTAGGCTCTGGGGAGGCCAATCCATGATTGGTAGTGTTTCATTGTGTGTTTTTTCTATCCATGTTTGCTTGTTCTTTATTGACAGTGTGTTTGGGATTATTTACCGTTTTGGTTGCGCACCACACGGCAGCTTTCAGTCTCATGATAGCAGATAGAATTCCAAAGGAGTGACCTCCGTGCAACACACTTTTGGTGAAGAGCTGATAAATATTTTCCCCTCTGGCATCTATATTCTTTAAATTATATTCCTTTATTACATGTTTTAATGGCGGGTAGTGGAAAGCTTTGTCTGCAATATCTATCTGTGCAGGCAACAGCATCTAAGTTACAAGTTTTCACAAACCATTCGGTGACACGTGGGGAGTAGAAACCACCAGCATATGTTTGACAATTCTAGGATAAAGATTAGTCTGAACAAATTCATAATAATTGCAAATGGGAAGTGCATTGAACCTGGATTCTTTTTAACGACCACCAGGGGGCGATAGCTGCAGTTGCAAAAAAGGCTCATTCACATATTTTTTTTTACCAAGCTGAATAAAATATAAAGTCCATTTACTAAAGTTTGGCCATTTTGACTTGCAGAAAGGAGGATATCCAGAATATCAACTAACAACTTGTGACTGAGTGACATCAAAATGGCTACATCTATCATTTATACAGTCTTTGAAGGTGCAAAGTGGACTTCTGCTTTTTTATAGAGGTGCTGGATTCCGTGAGACAAAAAGCCTCAAGGGTTTATTTTTTCTTTAATTTGTCACCTGCCTTTATGCAGTTTGCAGACAAAACCTTGCGTGATCATACTGGCCTTTAATTAGCAGGAAGTATCGCTGTAACGGAGTTCCTGTTGCTTTCCCGTCAAAATACAGAACACTAGTGTCGGTGATCTGGCAGGAAGCGCCTGCTGCTGCTGCTGCTTGGAAGCATCATTTGCATGGACTCTGACCGGAGCTAAATAAATTATGCCACATTTCAGACTTTCACCTGCACCTTGCAATGAGTGAAATGACCCATGTTATTAGAAATAAGGCACAACAACCTTTCCATTTGGCATAGGACTAAAATATAATTTGAGACAAGCATTTATAGTCATACATTCAACAAATTCAGAAAAATGAAAACAAGTGCCTGAGTGTTCAAAAGGAAACGAAAAACAACAAAGGAGAGAATTTAATTCACATCAAATCACGCTTCCAGATAGTCAATACAGCAGCCAAACAGGCAATGCGATAGTGTTCAAAGGTACAAAATGTAGTCTAGAAGAAAGACTGACTTGTAGCATAATCTTAGAGCATCCACAGTCATATTTTTTTTCATACAGAAAACAGTATCAAACATTAGGCAAAGTCATCTCATGACAAAACCAAGAACATATGCATGCATTTATGTTTTTTTTTATATAATATTGAGCTTGCATACAAAGGCAGACAGATTACAAAATCGAAATCACATGTCAGTTTTATTCATTACATATTAATCGGGGAGGGGGGGAGGAGAGGGACCACTGCTGTGTTAAGGAGTATATTGAGATGCCAGCAAAGTTTCACAGCCGCCTTGTGTCTCCCGTATCGATGGGGCTGAAGAGACTGTTAACACTTAAAGGAAACGGAGACGTGAGGCCAGCTGAAATGCGTTAAAGATTTCATTCCCCAGCTTTGAAGGTGCGATATCACTTATCAAAATCAAATTTTTCCTCAAAATGAACGGAAGCAAGCGCGAAAAGGAATCTAATTATTCAAACAGCACTGTGTCAGTAATGAAACTGGGTGAAGAAGGTCAAATAGTATAACAAATGGACATTAGAGCTGTTCTTCACAATCCAACAGCTGCAACTAGTGAGTTAAAATGATACGACTGCAAAAGCAGCCAGCCACACCGACAGAGTCGACATGCTCCTGAAAGAAAAAGCCCAAACATGCCTGCTCGATCGCTTACAGTGACGTGAGGTAATGACAAAAAGCTGTTAGCTAAATTGCAAGCCTGACAGGAATCCCGATCGCTACGTGAGGAGTATTTGTGCGCTGCTTCTGGGTCACCAGCCTGTGCACGGTGGATGAAAGCCGGGTGTGGTGGAGGACATGCATAAAAAGGGTCGTACTGGGGAATCGAACTATATATGGCATGCATCCCAACCTGGTGATCTGAGGTTTGAGTCCTGGGATTCAGGACTGCACAGGGACTCGGGGTAAACTTTAAAGTGGACCTGCTATGCTCATTTCCAGCTCAGTATTTTTATTTCTGGACTAGAGAAGCTCTGAATGAATCATGGTTCAAATCAATGCTTTTTTATAGGTCGCACGTTGAATACTGATTGGTTTAAAAGTGGGCCTGAATAGGAACGGGAGTGAAAGTGGTGTTCATCACAAATGCGAAAAAACCACATCAAAGATTTAAAAATGTTGCAAGATAGTGCCTGTAGAGGCCAGTTTTAACTGTTTTTAACATTTCAGCCCCTCTTTGTGTATCCAGTGGTGAAAGTCTGTTGCAGCCTTAGGCATGAAATACAAAGGCGCCCCTTTAGCTGTAATATGCTCTAAAGAATCTGACACCACCAACGACAGTGTGGTCACGTGGATGGGCTCTCCATCTGTCATTACAGTCTTTAAACATCGGCACTGCTGTAGTTTAAAGTTTGTCTGCTCTCGCGGGGCAAGCATTGTCCTGCCTTGCCAGGTAAAACACCTCTGGTTATATCGCAACAACAACACAAGCAAGACCAGCCCACAGACTGTGCTGTGTCACTTATTTCTGACACTGCCCCCTAATGGCAGTGCACAACTACAACATGCCATCAGTAATCGTAAAAGCGGTGCGTAGGCTCCGTATGGCAGCGGTCCCCAACCTTTTTTGCGCCCCGGACCGGTTTATGTCCGACAATATTTTCAGGAACCGGCCATTAAGGTGTTGCGGATAAATGCAACAAAACAAAACCAGTACCGGTAACAAAGAAAACAAGATTTATTCATAACACACGGAAAAAGACCCAGGGAAACCGAGTTAACAAAAAAAAGATCAAAAAATAACGCTTAAAAAACCGATAAAAACCCTGAAAACCATAAATTTCACGGTCCGAGTCCCGGGGGTTGCTGTATGGGACCCAGGCACAAACATACCAGTCTGTTGAGCCAGTGGTTCTCAAAATGAGGGGCAGGGCTCACTTGTAGGGCACAGAGCCACTGACCACAAGACGAAATGACGTGCATCTAACTTGAATGAAAATTTGCAGGTCAACCAAATAAGCAAGACTTAGCTAACATACTAACACTTAAAATATAACTTAGATCTGTTTTTATTTATAATGACTGATTAAAAAAAAAAGTGAGAACATAGTTCTCCTGGAGTTTGGAATATCAGAATCCAGCTCACGTAGGATTAGCTTCCCCTTCAATCAAACAACCAGAGCAGCTCCCAGTGACCAAATTCAGGACTTACTCTCTTTATCCTGAAATAGCCCAGAATGATGTCACATCATACTTTCCTGAAAAACAGGAATGAAATTGGCTCACAGGAATTACCTGCACGCATGCTGGGCTCAGTATTTGAACCTTTGACCGTAATTAATACGAGCAGAGATCATTGGAACAGTATGTATGTGACAGAAAGCAAGGATAAGCATAGTAGGTCCACTTCGACAAAATATATTAAAATTAAAACAATCATAAGTCATTCAAAGTAAAATGTTAACTCACTTAGAATTTTTTGAGCGAGATAAGCCCTGGTAGTCCGCTGCAGGGGAGTGAGTTCAACCATCTCTATTCCCAGATACGTGTGCTCAAATACAGAGCTTCAGATCCGACGTATGAACAATATGAACACTACAGAGCACTAAGGTGCAGGACTTACTGTGGAATAGAAGGGGTTAAACATGTACATTCTGTTTGATACATTTCTAGTGGAGGTGCTCACATAAAAAAACAACAATATAGTAACAATACACATACACTGCTAGTATATTAAAAATGCTGCCCTTCTCATCCGTCTTAGCGAAGGTCGCATTGCACGACTGAACGACCGCAGTGACTTCAGCCAAAGAGGGCGCGTTTGCCCGTTTAGCAGCAAACTTGAACTTCAGCAGGAATAGGCTGTTGTAAACAATACATGCTTTTTGTGTTTTAATTTCTATTTTTTCTCTTTTTAAACATTTGATGTAAACTTCCTGTTTTTGAAATTCGGCCCTTTTGACAAACAGCAGGTACATTTTCATCCAGCTGAAAATGCCATCAGCGAAACTAATTTTCAGTAGTGTAAACAATAAGCTGCACACACACACACACACACACACGCGCACACACACAATAGAGCTTCCCAATCAGGTGGCATTGTGGCTCAACAAGTGATTTTCACCAGACGGGTCACCCACTGAACTTCATTCTGTTGTTGATTACAGCTGCACTCAGCTTTCCAACACTGGAGCACGCTGTGTGGCGTGACGACTGCACATAGCGACTATGGATGTTTCTTATTTTCTGCATGAAATATGACCACAGAGCATCAGAACAATGAGATTTTTCTGCCTATATTCATATCCATGCAGCTCCTGGATAATCACAAAACCCCACAGTATCGTTACTATTCTGTGTTTTTTGCACTTGTCTAAGTGACCATCTGCCTCAGATTGACTCAGGGGCACTTTGCTGTTTGCAGTTCGAAAGAAATGTAATCATGCCCTTGACGTTTGAACCCATTTTCTTTCACTCTTAAGAAGTCTCAAACTTAAGAAGTTATTTTTGACCACAAAGAAAATCCAGCTGATTGAAAACAGCGCTGCGGCCTTGTACCCATGATTCACCTCTCAATTATATTATAACGCTCACTGGTTTCAGTTTTTCTGATTTTTTTGAAGTCTGGATGGGATGACTGAATGGAGCAAACACTTGCAGAGCCTCGATCCTCGACCACAAAAGTCAGCAGATGACGGGTGGAACTTAATCGGTGGTTGGTTCACATAGTTGGTGACATTTTGTCATGTCTCATACAGAAACATGCAGGGATGCCATGAATAACTGCTGTAAAGAAGCCTTAAGAAGGAATTTACGTTCAACGTTAGCGTATTAGTTCTTTAACCTCTTGTTTTAACCTTAAAGGAGAGCATCAGTTTTTACATGGATTTCAAGCCAGACTTTGTTACCTTAGTAACCCAGAGTGCCTTAGATTTCAGGGACGGGTTAGGGTGGTTGCTCCAGTTGTGATACTGCCTATCAAGGCCTCAACATGCTTCAAACAACGATCCCATCTTTATATAATTATATGTAGCAGCCATATTAACCTTGTTGTTTACACGTGTGTCTTCAACACCGTAGCTAAAAAGTCTAAAGAGCTTTAAAAAAAAAAAAGAGGTAACTGGACTTCTTCAATTCTAAAAACAAAAGGTCATGTGATTTATCACGAGTCACAAGAGGGTCGGTACCATCATACTTTGGCCCAACCCATCATGTGACCATCATGTGACCTATTGAAGTCAAACATCTTCACAAATTTAAAGAAGTCTAGTTGTCTCTTTTCTCAGGCTTTCTACACTAACGTGACCTGGATGACTAAGAAGCTACAGAGACACATTGTGCATGCCTGGTTTAAACACATCTGTGCCCTCTAAGTTTGTCTCCTTTTGAATCCCTGCACTGCTTCCAGGACTTTTTGTAGACACTGTATTTGATATGCTCCACTCCCTCAAAATGACGACCATTGCCTTGAATTTCACTATAGTGAATTTGGAAAGAAGTACGATTCTGTTGTTGTGGCTAAAAAACATTAGCGTGTGAAGAAAAACACTAGAGGTGAGGCTGTGTCTGCTAAATGTTCTTCTTCAGACTCTTTGGGAGGTAAAGGTAACTCTGTTTTAACTGAATTTTACAGTGCAAAACCCTATGAATGTGAAAAAAGCTCAAAATAGATGGTGGAGGCTGTGAAAGTATACTTTTTTGTTGTAATTTAGACATATTGAAATCAAATGTAACTATATTCTTTAAACTGGCCACAGATGGATTAAATATGATGCCAGCAGGTTGATATTGTTTGCAATATCTTTCTTAACAAGTAAAACCCACAATTAAAAAAAAGGTTTTCTGCTTTAGAACTGCAAAAAGCAAAAATTATTTTATTAACTTATGGTTTAAAATAACTGAAACTATCTTTACAGAATAAAGTTAGTGAGTATTGGAGGGCATTGTAACTCCTTTCTACTTAAGACTCACTCTCGATGTGTTTGCAGACCACTTTGCATTTACTCATTAATCTCTGGTTTCTTCCTGTTTAAAGGGAGTTCTTCCTTCCCACTCTCGCTAGTGTCACTCTACTTGCACATTGGGGGCCTTCTAATTGTTAGAGGTTGCTGTTTATTATTGTAGATTATTTGGCTTACAATATAAAGTAGCTTTAGGCAACTCTTGCCACAACCCAGCTCTCTTTCTCTGTGGAGTTTTTGCCTTTACACAAGCTTCACTATTAACTCTATCAAACAAACAAAACAGCAGTTTTTTAGTTAGAGTTATGGTTCAGACATGGTTTGAAGCATAATGAGACCTCAACCTTTAAAGACTGTTCTCCATAAACTACACGAAGTCTCTATGGCATTGCTCTCATCTTCCCAAATGGAAAATACATGCTCCAAATCTAGAACTTGTATTAGTAATACGAAATATTTGCTACATCCTTTGTTAGTGTATCCACTACTTTAAATCCTAAGACTGCTCATAGCCATGAAATTGAAATCATGAGGTTTTTCCTGTGCAGCTTTATGGATTAGTGGAAATTCTTTAACTGCTGTAAAAGATCTCATCAAATAGATTTTGCTTCTTTTATCTTCCACCGTTCATACAAGAATCCTTTAAAGTCAACACTACAATCCCTGTCAGTCATCTTGTGGATTGAATTTCTCTTAAAAACATGAAATGAGCAGCGGTGCAACCTCCTTTCTGTATGTGTGAAAGTGTTGTTGAACACAAACATGAGATGTGTATGTTTTAAACTCAGCCCTGTGGAGAGGAAATACTGTGTATTCCCAAAGAGAGGCGTCTCAGGTCGATGCGGGCAACACGAGGGCGACCCAGAGAAGACGACCTGGGTGGAGAGGACGGGGAGGATGCGGGAGTCCTGGTGCAGCCGGCGAACAGGTTGGACGAAGGATTGTGTGTGTTCAGTCATTTAATGAACCAGGTAATTCATTGGTCAACGTGTGCCAGCGTTCAATTTTTTTGTCCTTGTTTTTGAGGCAGTCAAACCAGTGCTTGAGCCTTTCTCCATTTGCATTGATACCCAGAGATACACCACCTAAAAGGAGGCACAAACACAGAATGAGTTCTTATTAGAAAGACAGGAGACTTATAATGCATCACATTATAATATCAGTTTATATTCTTAGCATCATAAAACAGCTGAAAAACAATATTAAAGATGAAAAACCTTTTACAAATTATTTATAAGTTGGTTTACTAAAGAGAATCAGTTATGTTCATTTCCAGCTCTGTGTGTTGCATCACTGGACTTTGCACGGCTCACATTAAAATAAAAATCCTTATATGTTCATCCTATATTAAAAGTTACAGCACCCTCCAGAAATTTATGCCAAATGTAGTGCTGTCCATTATGGTTGAACATTTAGTCTCATATGGCCAAAGAACGTTGTTACAATAGTCTTTTGGTTTATTCGGATGCAACTTTGCAAACCTGAGCTGTGCTGCCCTACTTGTTCAGTCTTTTTCTAATGCTATAGTCATGCACTTCAGCAGTGAACATGTTAACTGAGGCATGTTGAGTCTGAGATTTTTTGCAGCTTCTCTGTGCGCTGCACAATCCGACCTTGGGGTGAATTTGCTGGGACGTCCTCTCTTTGGAAGATTGTGCCATTGTGTTAACATACATCTGAATGCTCCAGACCAGCAAAATTGCCAAAGCTTTAACCGTGGTGCTCACACAAACTGATGATCGGTTGATTTAGTGCATTTGATTAGCACTTAGCTGCTATTTACACTTTATATTCCTCTGGAAGCAGTGAGGACGTACTTAGCTTTTCACATGGCTGCACAGAGTGCTGTGAAAACTTTGTCACAGTACTGCAGATACATCTGAGGTCTTGTGTTTCCCCTGAGCTCCAAAGATCTGATTGGCTTTTTATACAGACAAACAGGAAACAGAAGATTCCAGCTGTGATTTGAAAGCACAGGACATGGCACATTTTTCAAAATGTGATCATATATATTGTGATAATGTGTAAGTTCATTATGATTTATCATATTATGTGTTGACTTGTTATATTACATTGTTTTGGGGGGGGTTATTCATAATGTTATTATATTAACCTCAGTTGTGACATCTTTTTGAGTTGGACCTCGTTTAATAGCTACTTCTTTAGATTTCTTTACCCTTTTTTGGAATTTATGGATAATGTTACAATTATTCTTAAGACTGTGAAATATCCACGCCACACAATCACAGCTTTTCCATCGCCCTTAAAAGTCTCATTACACAACAAACACACAATCCCACCTGTGTTGATCTCCATCTTTTTGTTGTAGCAGCAGTTAGTTTGTGTTTGCATTCCTTTTCATGTTGGAAATGCAAACCGAAACAAGTCCTTAAAAACATGCAGACCCCAGTAACCCTCAGGGAGTCTCAAAGTGTCAGCACAGTGAAGCCCAGCACTGCTTACCTATGAAGTCATTCGACTTTCCAATGTCGTAGTCCCATACGGTCACCTCCAAGGTCTTTTTGGTGAGGTCTGCATATTTTATGTCATAACAGAACTCCTGCAGAAAATAAAAGAGGGCAAAATAAGAGCTCCACAATTTTCTCTCTCAAAACACATGATTAATAATACCTCATCTTTACAGATCACCACGTTGGGGCTTTAAGAGTTTATTTATTCTGATGGACCATCGTCACACACACACACAAAAACACTCTAATGTGCAGTTTTTCGGTTTGCATAATTATCAAAACAATTCTGAAAGCTTTTGTTTCATTTCCTGCTGAAATTCATTCAGAACGCCTCATTAGGTTTTAATATTTTGTTAGTGCCTTAAACAAGACGCTGTTTAATCTAGCTCTTCTCGCTCTAATGTTTTTTTCAGTCACTACATAACCAGACTCATTTTCGTTAGTTAAGGAAACTCACAGCACAGCAAAGGTGTCAACGTATCTTAAACTTGGAGCGGAGGAAATTAAATGCGGAATACACACACGGCTTCTGTAACAGCATGACAGTGTAATCGATACAGTCCACTGTCCACTAAATGAAACAAGCATTTTCTTCTGAAATCAATTTGCAGTTTGCGAAGCAACAATCTGCGGTTCAATCACCTTAATGAAACCAGAGCCTCGATATGGAGGAGGACCTCATTGCTTGTCTCCAACGGAAAGGCCAGGAGGTGATGGAAGAGTATGGGTGCAAAAAAATGTCAGAGGAAATGTCAAGTCGCTGGCCTGTGTGAGCGTTCGGCTGGGGTACGTCCACTCGTATACAAGCAGAAACGTCCGAGCCGAGCTGCCCCGTGGCCCGTTCAGCCTCAAAAACATGTTTGGCATTCTTGTTCAAAACGTGGCCGAAGCAGCACCTGTCTGATTTCAATACAATTTAAAATCAGCCATGAAGGGAGGTGTTTGGCTGTGAGACTGAGGAGCTCCGGCTCAGCTAAGAAGAACATAAAGGTTGATTACTTAAATTGCTTCCTTCACGGTCAAAGCAGCGGTATACAGCATGGTAAAGGTCTGGAGGCAATGCAATAGCGTTCAAAATTATATTAAGCTCCCTGTTTTAACAAACATTATTTACATTTTTGGACAACTGGGCCAGAAATACTGACTTGCTTTTATAAACTAAAACGCATTGTCCTCTTAACTCTGGCTTTTCAGCTGCTAAATGTTTGCAAAGTACTCACAGTTGCAAACTACAGTTAAAAGTTAAAGTTAATTGTACTTTGCAACTGTCAGTACAGTGCCAGTTTTTACATACATATTATAATCTTACAGCCATCGTTTATGATGTTTATGTCCATCATAAACGATGGATATGAGTACCAATAACAGACAAACTAGGCAAAACCCTGGCAACTGCTGTCACTAGGTGAGACTAGTTGAAAGAGGGTGATGCATAAAAACCTTCTTGGACACTAGAAGATTGCTGTGGTTGTCTGCAGTTTGCATGGAAGACGGTGACGTGTCTGGAAACACTGATCAGCTACTTGCTGAGTGGCAGTGAAACTTGAACTTTCAGAGTAAAGGTTGTGCCTTAACATTTGTAAAGGTGCAACTTTTACTGTCGCTTGGTGAGTAGTTGGCAAGTGTTTGCAGACAGCTTGGTGTGTTCCATACAAATTAAATGTGACAATACTGATCTGCAAGTGACCACAAACACCACAGGGAGGCTTTTGGTGCAGTACCATACTGTATGTCTCTTTGGAACCAGTTTCACCTATCAGCTACCAGCAGGTAGCTGACTGGTCTCTAGACCTGTGGGATTAAAGCACACGGTGTCTCATGATGAAACCGCCATCGCCATCTTGATGTTTTGAAGCCTCACATTTTCTGATACACTTCTATATAACTTGAAGCCTTTTTACAACCCCATGGGGGTTAAAACAATGTAGATGTAATGTAACAGTAATGTAACAACAATGTAACAATGTAAAACAGACCCCTTCATGTTGGTTTTACTTTTTAGGTTAACCAAGCTTGTTAGTGTTAGCTGTCAGCTTAGCGCTCTCACATCAAAATATGCCCACTTATAGATTCAATAAACCAAAGGAGTGTTTATAGTTCTAAAACCAAGCCGACAAATGACTGGGTTATATCATTGTTTAATGTTTTTACCATTAAATGTATCAGGTTAGAAACTATATTTCTTATATGTAATATTTGCAATAAAATATCAGAATCCTGAAGGCATACACTATGAAAAGGGAAAAGGAGAAGACAAACTACAGGTTTTATAAAATCTGAAGGTTTGCCACTATAAAGAAAACTTTTACATTAAATATGAATTTTTCTCTCTTATTATTACCACTGCAAAAAGTATTTATTGGTGCAGATAGAGCCATTAAAACTTTATTTTCAAAGCTTCAGAGCTTCAGGCATTGATAGGACTAAACAGTCACTTAATAAGTTAACCAGTCAGTAACTTGGCTCATCGGTTTTATAAGAGAAGATCAATAGAAGTTCAGTCCTGATAAAATACACCTGAGTTTTAGCCCGTCTTCAGTGGTAAACACTTGGCTAAACAGGACTTTAATTATTTAAGTTATTTTTTGGTTCTGCAGCTTTTTTAAAAAGCCATCTTGTTATGAATTAAGAAAAATTCCAACAGTGTTGCCCTGTCAAAGTGGCTTTTGTTGGTCCCAGGGTTATGAAGGTCGCTCAGCACATAAAGCACCAGATAAAGCTCAGGCAACAATAAACAGGAATAAAATAGAAAGAAATGCTGCAAGGTTTAGCTGTGGTTTATACCTCATTGAACTCAGGATTGAGCGTCTTCTTTTTCACAGCAGTCTTGTGCTTTGACTTTTTGTTCTCGTCTGGCTTCAGATACCTGCAGGACAGAGAGGGGAGGAAAGAAAAGAAGATTTAATACAATTTTCTGATGCTTATATTTATGAGTGAAACAGCAAAAATGAAAATATTACATATCCCTGCAGAGCACACGGTGCTCATGTGTTATTTGAAACCACCATCAGTAATGTGAAGCCTCACACAGTGGTCAGACAGCACACTGTACATTTCTCAGCTGTTATATTGTTCTGTCCTCCAGGGGGTGCTGTGGGACTGCCCTACATTCAACCACACAGCTGCATTACATTACACTACACACACACTAAATCACTACATCATCTGATTTTTAGAAACTCCAGATTTTATTAAGGCTTTTCTTTTCTCAGCTTGCAATCCAAAGACCTTGTGGTGCTTTCCCCTGCAGCTGCAGTCCCACTCTATCAAGACTGATGTCCCACACGTGGTTAGTTAAACAATAACATTTCACTCTAGTGTCTGCTTGATGAGATTACCGTGGAGAAGACATCTCACCTCATAACAAAAAGACATTTCCAAAATCAGTCGATACTCCTACGCATTACTGCAGAGAAGGTCTCCAGTCTCTAGTTTATTTAAACCCTTCATCTCAGATTCTCTGTGTGAGGTTTCTGGATGTTGGTCATTTGTTCCTATTATTGGCTTTCCAACCTTTTTTTGTGGAGCTTCTGGGAGTCATACCACACTTCACTTTGCTAGACCTTAGACAAAACTAATTCATGTTTATTTCTTTAGGTTTTTAGCGAGATTAACATTTTAGAGCCTGTGATATGTACTGCTGTTACTGTGACTCAGGCATGCAGCAGTAACCTATAAACTATTCTCTGCTGACTGCCAAAATCTGGGGGCTTCCAGTGTAGCCGGTGGATATGGCGGGGTAAAGCTTACTATGCTGTGTGCCGGTGACACATTTTGAAAAGTTAATAAACTCCTTTTTTGGCAAATGCAGTGCTTCATTTGGCCATCACAGGGACTGTTTACCTGCAAGCATCCAAAGCCAGCTCAAATGTGATTTGTCAATAAAGCTTGAGGACTGCAGAGGGTAAAACTAATTTTCCAGTTTCAAAAACTCTCTCGTTTTATAGCTGATAAACACAGTATAAATGGCCAGTAACACTTTATAATGTGGCCTCAACTCAGGAGTAATTCCCCTGTAATGTAATGGAATATCAAGGTATTTTATTTAAATTACAATGTAATATATTGACCCACAAATATACTAAGCCAGGTTTTTGCAGGACAAAAAAAGAATTATTTTGAAGTGTTACCAAATTAACTTTTTTATTTAAAAATATAATTTTCATACACATTATTCTGCCGATGAAGGGAGGGAGCATGCAATCGTTCTGTTTGTTTGTGTGTCTCTTTTTTAGCACTCCAGGGTCCACAGTTTCAACATATCATGTTCAGATTTAACTTTACAAAAATAAGCTTTCAAGAGGGGCAGAGATGTAATCTGATTACCTTTTTCAAGTAACGAGTAATTAAAGGGATTACTATTGCAAAAAAAGTAATTAGATTACTGTTACATTCACCGTAAGCATGCTGCGTTACTAAACCGTGGTTTTGTTTGTGAGAGTGTCTCATGACAATGACGTACAAGCGTGCGACGTGCGTGGCAGCAACAGACGTGTGTAGATCAACAATGGATAATATGGAGTGCGGGAGAGAGTACTAGCATACAGCATTTAAAGCTCGGAAGTACTGACATTACTTTTAGCATATATAATTATTCTTTTAATATACTGAAATATGCAGAAAATAGGTTTAAATGTTAAACAAATTTCTTCCAATCAAAGACAGTTGCATATAATTTAATTTCTGCTTGATGCAATGTGCATAAAGTAACATAAAACATAAAATCAGTAACATAATGCATTACTTTTTTGGAGAAGTAATCAGTAATTAGTAACCAGTGTTGGGTAAGTTACTTTAAAATAGTAACTTAGTTACATTACTAGTTACTTCTCTCAAAAGTAACTCAGTTACTTCAAGTTACTCGTTACTTTCAAAGTAACTAGTTACTAGGGAAAGTAACTTTGGTTTTACTCAGAATTCTCTTGTTAATGTGTTTCTTCCATAACTTTGCCAGTCTTCTAGCTTGCTTACTTGCCACAAGTGCACTGTGCCACCTACCAATAGAAAGGAAAAGATAATGTGCATATTTCCACGAGAGAAATCCCACGCCTGGACCGTCGTTGACTGCTGCCATGATTCTAGCCTACGTCACAGCGTCATGTGCGCCTTTTACATCCAACACAAAAACTGCAGTCGTGGTGCTTTCGATTGTACTCAGAACTCGGAAATTCTGCCTTCTGAATAGGAAGATGTAGGTAACACCAGACTGCAGATGAGCTGCATACAGGGCTGGACTGGGACAGAAAATTGGCCCGGACATTTTGACTAGAGACCGGCCCACCATTATAGGAAAAATCATAAAGCCTTTGAATGAAAATAAACACTATTGTGACAGTGATGTACACTGTTTTGATGGTATATATGCATCAATCTATCAATCGTTTGTTGTAAGATTCAGATAATTATTTTTTTAAAAGCTAGACATTTTAAATGAGAATAAGAAAGAAAAGTATTTCTTTGTGCCCCCCTTTCCCTGTTAATGCCCTACATGGACCCCTGGCAACACTTTGCTAGATCTGCACCTGCACAGTTACCAGCTGTCAGCTACTTAGAAAAGGATCCTGGGGTTATTTGTCTCTCAGAAACAGTTCAGAACTTCCCTTCAACTCATTCATGTCACCTAAAAGGTAAACCTGTTTCTCCATCACCTGTTCAGCTCTGATGATTCAGTAAGGACATCTCCTGGTTTCATCTTCATGTTTCCCTCTCACCACATATCCAAACCGACATCCTGACCAGCAGCTTTTTTACAGCTGTGGCTCCAGCAAACATCAGCTGATACTAGAAATTAATATTAAATAAATTCTAACAATAGCTGATCAAGCTTAAACATGCTGCTGTTGTTTAGCGCGACATCCGCTGGTTTCCTCTTTCGGCGCAAAGTGGGGAATAAACAAATAAGAGAGCCGATCAGCTGATCATTGATCAGTTTTCATGATTGAAGTAGAAACAGGAGAGGGAGGGGAGAGAATGAGAGAAGAAGAGGCAGCTGTGCAGCAAAGACACAGAATAACTCCAGCTTTGTGCCTTTTTCATTGTAGCTGAATTACGGGACAAACTGTTCCTTTTCACCTCAATACGAAACGCGTAATATTTTCTCTGAATACCAGACGGGATGGTTGGCAACTCTAATAACTTATGAACAAAATAAAGTTCAACATCATTAACTTCATAGCACCACCCAGCTGTATAGAAACTCCGTCATGCTAGCTAGCACGCAGTACGGAAAAAGTTAGAATAACGAAAATAAACTGCACTTAAACTTGGTTCATATCTGACCCAGAGAGACTGCAGGTCATAACTTCTTACCTGAAGTTCAGTTCACACTTGGACCGGCGGCCGCCTCGCGTCTCTTTTCCTTCTGCGTCCCTTTTCCTTCATCCACCCGCTGGCCTCCACCACTTGCTAATGTTACTGAATCTGTGGAAACTCCGCGATAGCCACCACACGAAGTAACGAGTAACGACCCTATCTAAATCCCAGTAACGAGTAACGCGTTCCTGATTTTGGCATAATAACTAGTTACCGTGCTCGTTACCACAATAATAACGTAGTTACTGTAACGCGTTACTTAATAACGCGTTAGTCCCAACACTGTTAGTAACTAATTACCATTTTCAAGTAACTTGACCAACACTGCTTGGGGGACATGAGCATCTTGGCTGGCTAAGCGTTCGACCTTGACCTTAATTGTTATGGCCAAAGGTCATTATGAGTAATATATCATAAGAAGTGTCATGGAGAGAGCTGCACAACACCCTATGATGTTACAATGAAGCCATGACAGGCTGATGTCATCAAACTGTAATAAAATTATAATAAAGGATCAAAGTTTTGACTCTCGCCCTTCAGTGATACTGCTCTTGTTTACACTATGTGTTCTTTGTTTTCAGTATTCCAATGACATTTACCTGATTGGTATACATTCAGTTCATACCAAGCACAAAATGTTTAATAACTGGAATAAATAAACTCATTGTTGATTTGTGTTTATTGAGGGTTAAGAATCATTTTTGAGTGTAGATTTTAAGGAATAGTATCATAAAAGAGTGTGTAATGTGGCAATTGGATACGTGGATAACAAGATAAAGAGCAGCTATATAAGATAAAAATGTAACTGCTCTGATACTTTGTTTCTTTTAAGTAAATTAAAAACAATTTAATACATTGTGTTTAGTTTCAGTTGATAGTTTTGAGTTATATACAAATGCCAATCCATCTCCAAATGTATCAGTGTACAATAATAATAAAGTTAATATGTGCACAATTTTGCACCTTTTTTCTCTCCACCCTTTAAAAAGGTAGATTTTTGTAACTTTTAGATTAAAGAGCAAAACTGGCAACTAAGACTGGTTTTGAAAATGAAGGCTACAAATATCAATATCAATTACAAGAGCTCCTGTCAGGGGTGAAAAGGCTGTATCTTAGAGGGAAGTGCTCCAGTAACAAGCTTTTTCACCCTAAAAGTTACAGTCAGGCAGTATTTTCTTAGATGTCTTGTTTTCTTAGTATATGAAATGGGTGAACGCATTATTTAAAGACTCTCAGCATAATGCATAACAGTTTAACAACTAGCTCTAAAACTGCTCAGAACATCATCATAAACGAACATGTTATGTTATTTTAGACTCCATTATCCTTGTTGAAGTGTATGTACCACACAGAAAATTGAGAGTATGTTGTGGAATATGCAAACGAAATTAAACTTCATATTTACTTAAATTAGCCGAGGCGTTCCTGGTGTGCTCACAAAATGTAACAATGTGCTTATCATTTTCAGTTTGCATTCGCTGCAGTTTGTGAGTCAGAGGAGAAAACAGGGCCTTAGTGCTGCTGTTTCTCTGGAAGAAGGCGTGTGTGTGTGTGTGTGTGTGTGTGTGTGTGTGTGTGTGTGTGTGTGTGCGCGCGCGAGTGAAGGTTAGACCTTTGCTTCTGTTCTGTTTTCATAAATGATGCACAAGGCAACTTGTACTTATCTCAAAACCAGCATAGTGCATGTTGTTTAGCACCTCTGTGCTTTTGGCCAAGAACAGTTTTTGGGTGGTATTGCTCATTCTGATGTGGTATATTTCATTGCAATTACAGTACCTCATCACATCCCTCTCTTCTGTTATGTGCCCATTGGACCCTCACAGACTTCAATTTCCCAAGGTAACAAAGAGACTTAAAGGGAGGCTAAGTGGGTTATTCCTCACAAGTGTACCCCAGAGGGAGTGGAAGCTGAAATTGTTGATGAGGACACTGCGGCGAACCTAATCGTTATCACGTAATGGGATTACTGACCCCCTGGCAAAAAAAAAAATCTAAGGGTGAAAGTTATGATGCAAACAAAGCAATTCTGCAATATGATGACTTTAAATATTTCCCTGTGTGCGTATGCCATGATTGTAGAGTACAACTATGCCTATGAGTTTTAAAATATACTACTCTTTACTTCAAAGCCGATGAAATGTACTTGTCATTGACTGAATGGCCATTAAAGAGTGTAAAGTACTCCACTACCTTGTTGACTAATGCGTGTCTGAATTCTACTTTCGCGCAATTTCCGAATATCCCCGACATTACCAGCACATTAGAGCAAATGGCTTAACGTTCATTGACAGCTGTGACTTGATCCTTCAGATAGACACTTAGAAGAAATCAGGTAGCGACAGAGAAATCCTGTGGCGCCGTTTATGTGTCAGATTATACATTTTCTTTATTCTCCTTCACGTGAATCAGTCAGTAAATCTATTATCAGCCTCGGTGTCCTTCAAGCTTGGGGAAGATTTTTATCCGTCCTCTGACGGTTGGAAAATTGTTGCCGGTCCCTCTCCACTGAAAGGAGTCGCGCTTTTGTTCTCGAGGTGTGCACAGCAGAGTCGGAAATTAATTGCACTTTCATTGCTCAGCCAGATGAAAGACTTGGGAAATGTTTGTGTGATAAACAGGATTGTCCTTCGAATTGTAGCCTGTGGATGGCACAGGTAGTGTAACATCAGCACTGCCAGCCAGCTAATCCATTTCAGCACCTTTAAAATGTGCCACATAACAATGGAGAACAGCATTAATGTGAGCATCAGGAGTTTGAAAGAGAACTGCTCGCTCCTGAGGTTGCCATTGTTTGGAATTTTGGCCATGCTTAATATGAGCATCCACCATTGCAACATCATATACACTCACCAGCTAATGCATTAGTCAGTAAACCTATTACTGGCTATTGTTCAACTGCTCATTAGTGCAAATAATAATGAGCCAATCACATGGCATCAACTCAGTGCATTTAGGCGTGTAGGCATGTACAAGAGAACCTGCTGGAGTTTGAACTGAATGGGGAAGGAAGATGATTTAAGTGGCTCTGAACATGTGTAGGGTTCACAAAAAGTGCTCAGAAACAGAAAATAGCCAGTTTGTAGCAGTTTTCTGGAGATAAATGCCTTGATGATGTCATAGGAGAGTGAACAGACTGATACAGATCGGACTACAGAGTAGGGCTGGGCTATATCATACTGTTCACGGTAAACCGGTGTAATGTTGGGCAATGATAAGAAAATGAAATATTGCGATAGAATATGGGTAAAACGCGCATGCGCAGTGCCTTTGTTTACATACGCACATGGCTGCGACGCAGAATGAGAAGAGCGAAAGTGGATCGTTGAATGAAACGGATGAACCAGAACTGGTTTGTAAAAATGCTGCAACTTCACTGGTGTGGAACTGGTTTGGCTTTCGTCCGTCAGATACACAACAAAGCACTATTTTTGGTAGAGCATGCTAGCGGGCCGTCGTTATTACCGTGTTTTTTGGAAAATATGGCACACTTCGACAGTGCCCCTTATAATCCTGTGTGCCTTATGTATGAATTCTGGTTGTGTTTACTGACCTTGAAACGATTTTATGTCGTATACGGCGCTGGAAAATCTGTCAAATGTTTCAGTATGACTTTGCTAAGCTACGAAGCCGCACCGCTTGATGGATTGTCGGAGCTTTACGGCTATTGTAGGCAGGAGCCTCGCGGAGTGATACGTACTGCACTTCAACATAATATTACCGTATTGTGTGTGTGTATAACCTCTTTTTAGGTTTTGTGGATATTATACATGGTTATGCTGATGATATGTCGGCCAATTTCCACTGGAAATGCCTTTTGGTTAAACTGTCAGCAAGGAATTGCATTTGCACTGCAAATTTTTTATATAACTTTAATGCACTTAAAAAGCTGCTTGTGTAAGTGCAAAATACATTGATGTTTTTGGGTTTTTTTGCACTAATAAAGTTGAGGAGTTGTAAAGTATTTTGTCTAGTGTCAATTATATCGTCAGTTATATCGTTATCGCAAATTTTCTAATGTATATCGTGATAGATATTTTTGGTCATATCGCCCTGCTCTACTACAGAATACCAGGTTCCATTCCTATGAGCAAAGAACAGGAAACTGAGGCTACAATTCACACGAGCTCAGGAAACAGAAGATTGGACAAACACTGCCTGGCCTGATGAAACTTCAGACGGTGGGTCAGGCAGTTCAGGCTGCTGGTGGTGGTGTAATTGTTTTCTTGGCACACTTTGTGTGCCAAGAAAACACTTTGTTTTCTTGGCTTTGTGTGCCTACCTGAATATTGTTGCTTACTATGTCCATCCCCTTATAACTCATGGTATCTAGTTTACATTATAAAAGCCAACTGCAGCGACTAAAGTCATTTTGTACCATATAAATAAAATAAAATTGAATTGAATAGAAAACGAGTTCGGTGCACTCAAAAGGACTTAACAGTAACTACACCTCAATCCAATAGAGCAACATTGGGATGTGGTGGAATGGGAGATTCACATCATGGATGTGCAGTCGACAAATATGCAGCAACTGCTCGATGATGTAATGTCAACATGCTGCTGAATCTGTGCCATAAATAATTAATGCAGTTCTGAAAGCAAAGAGGGTCCAACCTGTTACTAGTAAGGTGTAACTTTAAAAATGTGGCAGAGTGAGTGTATATGGAAAAAAATTAATTATAGTATTTTTGGCGCCTACATCATATTTTGTCTTATTTTAAGGCCTTTAAGAGTGACACAGATCGGTCGATGTAATTTAAAGTGTAAACATCGTGATTGTCAGTGAATGGTTTAATTTTCTCTTTCCTGCAATTTCATGTGCAGACGCATGATTCAAAATTCAATTACTCAATAACAGATTGTAGAATAAATTACTGCATGAGTCAATGAAGGCACAATACATTACTATGAAATTGTGAGGTAATTCAGGAAAATGGTTCAAATGTGACTCATAGTTGTTCCTGCTTTAACAATAAAATAGTTGCATGGGTTATTATTGTGCCATTCCAGCAGTGTTTATTTTCCTATGTTAGCTTAAATTTTTTCATAAAAATGACTTTGCCCAAACATTTAATGAATCCACTTTTATAACAAAGCCTGGGTGTTTGATTTCCTGTTGCACTGGCCTAAATCGAGGAGGAGATAAATGGCGTGAGTGGGTTCCCTGCTGGGTTTTTGTTACGAAAGCGGTACAAAATAAGCAAATCACTGTGAACATGGCATTTCAACCTGCAACAGCAAGAGCAGTCTGCTAATGTAACAAGAAAAAGGATGGAAATATATTTTCTGATAAGAAACAGAAGTGCTTTGATGACCATTTATAACACGAGGATTACATTTACAAAAACACAGAAATGTCCTGAGGTGAAGTTTAAAGCGTTTGGTCAGCTATGGAGACAAAATAAAACCTTCTTCAGTTGATTTATCGGAACTATAGTTATGATTTGGATTGATTGGCATTGTGTGATTTTTCACTTACTATTTCTACTTTTACTACTATTACTACTAATAATATTTTATTTTTAATAGGCAATTTGTGTCTCCCTACAGAATATATGTGATTTGTGATCACATACAGTAATGTTCAGGTTAGATCTCTATTTATCACACAAAAGCATTGATATTATGGACGCTCATCATCAAGAGTCAGGTGCATAAACTTCATAAACAAGAAAGCGTGGAAGTTATGGTTTGATGACCCAAAAGCCTGAAAGTCAAAATCATGAAATCAGTTCATATAAATTATACATAAAGGCAAAACTTTTACGATAAGGCATTTCCACTAATGCAGAATTGGTTCTGTTCTGGTTCAAAATCTAAATTTGAACTCTTCCACTTACGTAATAATTAAGGATTTAAGGAAGAGATTCATTTGCGAGCTTTAAGGATTCTAGCCAATCAACTTTTGTTTACCCCATTGGCAGATGTTGTTCTCAAAACAAGAACGTTTTGTCAGTTTTCAGAGTATCTGGCTTATTTCAAGTAGAGCCCTTTTGCAGTGTACCCTGTAACTGGTAAATAAAGCTCAAGATGAGCTGAAATATCTTATTATGAAAAAGTTATTTTCCTAGAATGAGCTTAATTTTCTTGTTAAGAATATGTTTTGTTTTTAGACAAAAAAGAGAAAACACGTCCATAAACAAGGTTTTTTTAACTTTCTTGAAAATCATTTTTGCAGTGTAGGGTTAATGACACTCTTCTTCATGCTGAATGAATTCAAATTATATCGTCATATATTTAGATTTTTAAAAAATGACACTAATAATGGGGGAAATGCTAAAATTCATCCTCGCTTAAGCTAACTTTGTTTTGCTGTGATTGCTCACCTTTGTATTTTCTGTGTGATAACCTTCAAAATCATCTATTAGCACTTATTTCTGCATTATAACATCATTACTGATATCATATTTACATATTTTCAACCTGTTATTAACAAGTAATCATATTGTTACTAAACTATTACAATTCTCTTTTGCCTTTGTCTGCATTTTTAATGTTTTTACTTTATATGTACTTTGTTGTGGGCATTTGAATTATCTGACTATAAGCTCCAGCAGTAAAGTTTGATAATTACATGGTACTGCTTTTCCTACTGCCACATTATTAGCAAGCAGTAATATAAAGTGCTAGTAAAAGAAGTTTGCAGCCAAAAGGTTGGTTCATGCTGGAAACCACTTTGTCTTTGATGTAAATATGTAATTGTGTATGTTTCTGTTCTGTGTCTTGTGTACTGTTTGTTGTATATGTGTCTTTCTTGCTGCTGTTACACCCAGATTTCCCCTTGTGGGACAATTAAAGGATTATTCTCACTAAATCACAGGTCCTCAGCCACGATGACTTACTCGATCTGTTGTGCTTAACTGGGAGAAAAACATGGAAAAGTCGTGTCTCACCTGGTTATTATATATGTCTGCACCACAACCATATCCTACTGATGTTTCTGTGCTGTACTACAAAAAATGCTTTCAATCTGTTGCTAAAACCTTGCAGAGAAGCAATAGAAGGTCACCCATTGTGCCTGTTTTCTGACTCAGTCCTACAAAACTTTTCTTGAAAGACAACATAGAGCCACCAAAAATCCACATAGAAATGTTATCAAGTCATCTAAGATGCTCATGCTCCCAAAAATTAAAGGAATATTTTGAGAACACAATCTGATCTTAATGGGAAAATAAATCATGCTGGATTATCTATACTAATATGGACTGGATAATAGTATCCATTCCTTCTTCCTCCAGCAACTGCGTGCAAAATCTTGGACATGAGGGATATTGTTGTCCTCTAAGAGGAACCCAGGAACCACTGCACTAGCATGATGTCTGAGAATACGCCTAAAGAGGTCATACTGAACAACATTACAGCATAACCTTCTCCAGACCGCTTCACATCTGTCACACGTGCTCATGGTGACCCTCCTCTTATCTGTTAAAAGCACAGGGTACCAGTGATGGACCTGCCAGTTCTAGCGTTCTATGCCAATCAGGCCGGGGGTGAGCAGAGGGCTCACTACAGGACGCTGGGCCCTCATACCACTCTCATGAAGTCTGTTTCTGATTGTCTGGTCGGAGACATTCACATCACTGGCCTGCTGGAGGTTATTTGGTAGGACTCCAACAGCACTCATCCTGCTCCTCATAACCCAGTCCTCCTGATGGGATAAGGGCCTTCTACAGCCCTGAACATCTATCCCAGAGTAACTGCCTGTTTCCTGGTATCTCCTCCATGCTTGTGTTCTTCAGTCAGAAAGAATCAGGAGGATAAAAATGTCAGCGGCCCCCACCTGTAAAGCCATTCCTGTTTTAGGGGTTGTCTCATTGTTGCCCCTCCAGTGCACCTGTTGTTTATTTCATTAACATCAAAGCAGCCGAAACTGATTAACAACCTCCTCTGCTACTTTGACCAGATCAATATCCCACAGGTTTAATTGACTTGATTGATGCTATACTCTGACTAAAAAGTGAGAGTAGTGTATGTTCTTTTCTATTTCCTCTGCTCTGATTAAACTGATTATCAAGCTTAGACAGTTTTACTTCCTCAAACTTCTGTACATGACTGTATAAATTCTTGTTCCTCACAACAGTGCCCACTGCAGTCACCAGAGATACACTGAAATCTGGCAAGTCGAGAAACAGAAGATCATCTGACAGGTTGTAGCAAACACTTCTGTCCTTGTTATCTAAGCACGGAGAGGTAGACCTGAAAGTGAGTGCTTTCAAAGGTGTGTAAACATGGCTGTGTATGAAGTTATATTAAGTACAGTACAACAAACTGCAGCATCACGCTCGTGGTAAAAACACGTTTGCTTTTCTTCCCTTTTCCAAATAAGTTAATCTGGAGCACCTGTCTGGTTCTATGATTGCTCCCTCGTCAGAGGTTGGTGCAGATCTCAGGGGTGAATAAAATGAAAATAAAATTACTACTGATAGATAATGACTGCCAAAACTATCAAAGTAAATCCCTTATTATCCTTTTTGCTTAATTGGGGTTTTTAACCTTATTAAATCTGCTCCCTGGAGATGGTAAAACAGCCCCAGTTTCTTTTTGGATGTGCCTGCCAGTGTTTGCATACTGACGTTTTGACGTAGGGGTCGGAGAAGCCGTTGGCATCCATGGCGGCAAGGTGAGCACAGCGTATGATGCCCACTACCAGGCAAGATTTCTGGGTGTTGTACTTCAGAGAAATCATGATTCGTCCACGTTCCTCCAGAGACTTGTCTTCCGTCTTGACCTGCAGGGTGGAAATGAGAAGATTTAGGATTCAAAACCAGCTGAGCTTTCAAAAGACTGACAGTTATGCCAACAAGCGCCTTGGCCAAAAATCAAACGCAATTATTGAAGAAAGTCAAGCGACTCACAACAAAAGGATGATGGCGGTGTGACCACAAACATCTTTAACATAGAGTCTTTTATTTTTATCAGGCTTGGATGAACTTTTTCTGTCACCTCTAGGTCAGAAGTTTAACTACACATGTAATCTCTGCAATATCATAATGTAGAAAAAGTGCAGTTTCAACAATATGTCTCACTTTTTCTACATTAAAAGAGATGCAGCGATAGCAAATGAAAGAAACCTCTTGGGTTTAAATAGTAAGAAATGAATGAATTAAAGTTCTAGTAGCTGATTGTTTAGACCAGCGGTCCCCAATTCCCGGGCCACGGGCCGGTACCAGTCCGTGAGTCGTTTATGGTTTATGTTTCAGGGGTTTTATCATTATTTGTTTAGCGTTGTTATCATTAACTCGTTTTCCCTGGGTCTTTTTTTGTGTGTTATGAGTAAATCTTCTTTTTTTTGGTACCGGTACTGGTTTTATTTTGTTGTATTTATCCACGACAACTTAAAGGCCTGTCCATGAAAATATTGTAATCAGTCCATGGCACAAAAAAGGTCGAGGACCGCTGGTTTAGACTGTCCTGTAGTTATAAAACTGAGAGTTTTTGATAATTTGTACAAAACTTTTTCCTGTTTGGATCCACTGTGTAAAAGCTACATTTCTATAGTCGTTTCTGTCATTTATTTGTTTATCTATTACTTATTAGGTGTGGTATGAATGGTAGTGGGCGATGTCTTTATCAGTAGGAAAAGCAGTAAAACTTATGAAAATACAGTTAGAAGTCTAAAATTTATGCCCTCATTTACATTTTCCAAAGCCATCCAGTGAGCTGGATTTAAGTCTTTGCTAGACGGATTCCCGGATCTAAACAATATAACTTAATCCTTAAAATTCTCCTTACTCCATGACTTAAATCAAACTGGGAATGCAGTTTGATATAAGTTGATTTAAGGTCTTCTGCTGGAAAAAAGGGAACTCACAGGCTAACCATCTCTCTTCTTGTGTCCGCCTCCGCTTTCTAAAATTGAAACATTTTCACTTACATAAGCCGAAATGCAGTGAAAGATGTGATTAAACCCCATCTCATCTGACCCATACCTTTTGCTTAAGCTAGAAACTTCCAGGATTTTGGAGGAACATCTTTGTAACCATGCCATGTCCTTGGCACAGAGACTGCATATTGCTCGTTTGTTATTTTGAAGGGTCCCTGAATTACCCAGAATTTATTAAAAAGAAATTAGATGTCTTGGCCTTTGCCTCTCTCATTGCCACTACAATCATCCACCTACACTCAAGTCTTCAAAATCTGTCCGAGTCCTACTAAGAAATGTCACATGGGTGTCTTTCCTTTTATGTCTTGGTAAAATACTTGCAGCCCCCCATTGATTACACACGTACTGCTTTCCCATGTTATGTACTTGAATTCTCAGGGATGTTGAACCTTTGCTGCACAGCTGCTTATATAAAAGCAGTAAAACATTACCTCATCAGGATCCAGTGAAGGAGTGGGAGGACAGGTCTTTCTTTTTTTTACCTTCTTTTAATTTTACCTTAGTCTATTCTTGGTTTGCTCTGGCTCTTTGTAGCTCGGCTTCTGTCTTTGCCAGGACATTTCTGTTCATATGTAACCTGTAAAGTTTCCAGCACCTACAGTCGTAGCTGTCTAGACAAGTACGTGCATTAAAAATCAGCCAAACACTGATTGGCTGACTGATCCCATCTCCGTTGTAGATGATGAGTTAATGGCCTCATCAAAATTAATTTACCATGTTCCTTGAGACAAGAAAAACATCGGAACTGACACATGATGTTAAAAGTGTGTCTCCAAACGCGGCACCTCACTCCCCCCCTACCACAGATTTCTATATAAAAATATTCTCTTTTTAAACAGGAAGTCTCATTCTTAGGCTGCTGGATAGCATCAGTCATACTGACACCATTGCAACTGCATCAATCATAATCATGCACAGTACACAACTTGATAGCTTGTTAAATGATCATAAGGTGCAGTCAAAATGTGATGACATGCCTCAGGAACAGTAGCAAAATAGGACATAGAAACTAAAGAGACCACATCCTAGCCACTGAAACGTTCTCACCGCGTGGCTGGCTACCAAGTGAAGGCAGGAGGCTCACGATGGGTTCTGCAAGCTGCTGATACACAGCTCCACTTTCTCATTGTGTAAATCAAGTATTTTGAAATAGGAAACAAGCTTCTCCACAATTTCTTCCCACTGTGCTTAAAAGTCCAGGAATTTTCCAATTCTCCCTCCATCCTGGGAGAAAGCAACACAATATGTAGCTTTCTTGGCACAAAAATAACATTACAGCATTAAAAAAAACAGGCTTCTTGAATGGTTTTGGATGGATTTGTGTATGTGTGTATATACATTTGTTTTAAATAAAACATTTTTTTATAAACAAAAGAAAAAAAATGTTGTCTGAATAACCTTATCTCTATACTTCTAATTTTCTAGATCTACCCACATTGTTAGCACATTGTGCACAAAATTAAACACATATTTTTTAACATTCATTTATTCATTTACTCCCTTAGAGGTCAAACGGAAAGAAAACGCCAGCGAATTAAAAAAATGTTGCAAAAGCACACAAAACACCACATAAGTTGAATAAACCACAACGTAAATCAAAACAAAAGTGTTTCTGGGGACACAATAAGGTGACGGACCAGCATCAGTGAGCAAATGTTCTTATGTTCTATTTCTATTGTATTTTATTCAACTTCAGTTGTATTTTCGGTGCTTTTTGCAGCATTTTTCTTTTTTCCTGTGTTTTTTTAAGTTTCAGTGTGATCCAATAATCCAATGAAAATAACTTCACAAATTTTCCTAGAAGGGAGATTGGATTTATTATACTCTTTGCTAGTTCCATATTGTATTCTTGGACTCCTGCAGTAGCTTTGCATGCTTCACTGTTCAAAAATAATCCTTATTTACAGAAACAGCCCCTCACTTCATCCTCTGACTGAAACACTTGATTTTAGCTTTTTTTAAGCCAGTTTTCTTCTGATTGGTTGCCCCTCATAAATACAAGATTTGAACCAAAGACCTGTTAAAATCTATCCCCTGTGACATCATACAGATCCAATGACAGAAAACATTCCATGAAACTGATCATGTAGAGTGGTATGAAACGGCTCAGAGTGAAACTCTAGGCCAATATAATATGAGCATCCTACAGCAGTACATTTGTCTACAAGTCTCATCTAGGAGCTCGGTTTCAAGAGATTCTTGATCTCCCTGGTTTTACGTGATCAAATAAATCAGTAGGGAACACAAGTTCACTTTAACAACAAAAGGGAAGCCTTACAGATACCAAAATGTCATCACAAATCCTCGTCTTATAAAACATCCTTGCCGTTTCGTGTTCTTTTTGCACAACTTCAGTCCAACTGAGTTTTATTTATATAACACAAAATCACAACTGCAGTTGCTTCAAGGTGCTTACAGTTGCTCTGCCATTTAGAGGCCTCAATGGCAGCCTGAAAGCGGGTTAATCGTAAAGAACCACACTCCTCGATTGAGGAGGGAATGAAACAAACAAATAAACAAAAAAACTCTGTTGAAGTATAAACTTTGGAATATCAGTGATCATATCAGCTGTAATGATCTGTTTTGTCCTTGATAAAATATTCTCATAATGATTTTTTTTTTAAATATTTAAAAAAAATATCTGCAGCTTCTGAAGATTAAAGATAATTTCTGCATGATTAAAATATGGCCTTAACATTATGCTTGCAACAATGCAAATAGATAAACTTATGCAATGCATATTTTCCATATAATGTAAACATTGCTCTCATACAATGTTTACTTTTACCTGCAATCTTTTAAACAAACTCCACCAACCTCTACTTCTTACTGACCTCAAAGATTACATCCTGATTTCGGTAAATTCCACACTGAATTAATCTACTTGCCTATCTCCCCATGATTGCAGTTTCTTTCACTCAGTTCTTCATCCTTAGATGGATGCTGAGAATACAGTACTTTGATGTGGTGCTTTGTTGCAAAAGACAAAACAAAACAAAGAGCAGCTATGTGTTGTCTGTTTTTAAAAAGCAGCAATTTTGAGTTGATTGTATTTAACATTAACTTGGTTTAAATGGGACTGAACAACTTCAAAGGTAGGAATGTAAAGGTATCTACAATTAAAAGGGAACTAATTTGGAACCCTGTGGAACTCCATGGAATATGGGGAGTAAAAGAGGAAAAAGACCCAGCAAAGTAGACACACTTTGTCCTGAGACTACAATGGAAAAGAAAAAAAAAAAACAGCCTGATTTACTACAGTATGAGTCAACCTATTACATCAGTGCTTGTTAGTTAAGTTATTGGTAAAACAGACCTGTACAACTACCAGTTATTCACGACAATCTTATGAATGTACTTTTCTTCTACTATACAAGTTTGTGTTGGCCCACAGAGCACTTCTTGTTATCTAGAAAGAAAAAAATACTTGAGTGTATGAAAATGACAGAAAGGCAGTTCAGAAGCCGAAAGAGCTTTTTTTCCATGTCCAGTGACTTAGAAATGCAATTTACCAGCAACTCCTCCACAGCTGCTGATTATGTGAGTAATTCATCATTTTTTCCCCTTTACCTCAGCACTTATTTTTAACCACACACACAGGATAAAGCCACTCATATCAACATAGCAAAAGCAAATGAGTCTAAAGAACTTTAAGCTAATCGAGAGCTACTTGAAAGTGCCTGGACCACTGAAAACTGTTTGTGCCATTTCAAATTAATATTCATTAGATTTTCTGTCTCATTTCCTTCTCTCATCTCTGACAGACTGGATGCTACAGCTAAACTGTGAAGTCAAACTGAAAAACCTTGATTTTACTGCAATAACATAGTACAGTACATTGACTCATTTACTTTTCAGGTGCTAAGTTTTATATGTTGTAGAAAATAACTGATATAGCTGTGTGGTTTGATTGTGTCTGGATCTGCCGTCACTGCCTTGGAGCGCCAGTGGGGGAACGATTTACTGTGAGCAAGGAAGGAAGTCCCACTGAGATCAAATCTCTTACACAAGGGCAACAAACTCAAAACATCTCAGAAATGCAACAAATACAAGGTAAAACGCAAGCTATACAATAAACAAATAGTAAAAAAAACACACCCATCAAAACATCCACATCTCAGTTTACGTTAGACGGGGAGGAAAGTTGCCGGAATTTGGATTGTGTGTCGACCACCCCCAGCAGGAGATAAAAAGCATCAGCTTTTAGATGTAAGCTAGTTCATGTGGTTTTCTCTTCCCCTCACTGTAACAGCCGACTTAAATCAGTGATTCTCTTGTTGAAGTCACAGTGAATTTCATAATTAATCACTTGTGGGCCTGACTTGGTCAGTACATAATTTAAATCACAGACATTTTAAGATGATTTGGAAAAGACATTATCTCCCCTAAATCACTTCAGCTGTGTTATGTGAGCTATATTTATTTTATATTTTGTGAGCTTTTGGGAGATTTTTCCAACTTCTGTTGGTTTTCAGCAATTTGTTTTAATTTTTTTGTGTGTGACCTTAATTTGCAGTGCGTTTGACCTCTCAGGGCCACCGTATAAAACCCATAATATTTAAGAACCAGGCAAACCACTTTAATGTATGTGCAGTAGCAAAATGTCCTTTAATTTTGGTCATAGCATTTTTTGGACTAGTTTTTATGCTCATTTAAATTCTTGTTTGCTCTGTACCTGTTGCTTTCCTATGTATCAGTGACAGCTACCTGCTTGCATACTTAGTACTTGCTTTGGTCCCATTTCTATTATCCTCCTCCTATTCTCTATCTTACTTGTTAAGCACCTTGGCATACCCTTGGTTTATAAGTGTGCTTTATAAATAAAGTTTATTATTATTATTAGTTATTTCTCACATACTTGTAAATGGAGTAATAGAGACAGAGTGTACATGGTACATAGATATATTATGAAAACTATGTACAAGACAACAACTACAGTCCCTGTTACTTTGACTGAAAGTTGCTGTCAATATGTCAAAAGAAAACTTTTTTTTCTTTCTAACTCGATTTGCCAAATAATTAAAAAAAAGTTTGCATATGTTCTGAAAATTTTCACAACTTTTAAATATTACTGGTTTCAGTTGAATGGACATTTTTCTGCATTTTTCAGATACATCAACAAGCAGGTGAATAAAATGCATGTTTATCAGATAACCAGCCATAAATGTCCTTCAGGAGTTCACAGGTGGCCAGAACCATGACTGTAAATGAATGACAATGAGCTCTGAAGCAGCTGGATGTATAAATAAGCACCTGTTTGCCAACAAGTCAAGATATCAGCTTAAAATATGATCACATGTCCCTATTGTGTGCATTTTCAATGCTGCTGGTGTCTCACAGAAAAGGACATGGTATAATTTGGCACCAGTGCCTGGATGCATCACGTTTAAGCAGCAGTGAGCCAGGTCTGTCACTCCCAACAAACAAACAAAGCAAAAGACAAAGCTCCAAACGGGATGCAGTCCACTTTCTTGTGGCTAATAAACAACCCACCCATCCGTCACCTAGCCAACTCACTAATGGAGATTTTGTAGCTCGGGGCTGTGATCTCTCAGCGCCCAGCGTTGCTGCAGCTGGTGCATCAAAGAACCCTTGCACACCATAGTGAGTTGCAAGCACTATCTGGCAGAACAGCATTATTTGATGCCACAGGGTAGAAATGCATTATCACAACTTCTTTTTTCTGCCTCCAAGTGGCAAGAACCCCCCCCAAAAAATCTTAGAGACAATGACCAGTACCACTGGCAAGTTGTTGATGTAAAAACACAAAAATATACCTAAAAACATTGCAACATTGTCAACATTGACAGTAACAAGCTCTGAACACAAGATGAATAAAAGCTGGGGTCTACCACACCAGGCAAAATCCTAAGAGCTAAAATCCCGTGGGACTTCTAGACAGACAGACAAACTGGTCAAGGCTAACCAACCGACATAGTAGTGGTGGACAAGCAGAAGGAGACAGGTGCAGTGATATACCAAGTGATAGCAACATGAGAAAGAAGAGATGAAAAGCTGGAGAAATACCAAGGGCTGAGAGAAGAGCTCGAGAAGATGTGGAAGGTGAAGGAAACAGGAAACAGTGGCTTCTGCACATCCCAGGAACATGATCCAAGATCTGTGTCCAGAAGAGAGAAGTCCAAGGAACAGCAAAGACACTGCAGAGGACCCTCAAGCTCCCAGGCCTTGGGTAGAGGACTTGAGCCTGAAGGATACATGTATATAGATACGTATCCACATAGCTGCCCACTTGGAGACAGCAGCCCAGATTTGAGTCTGACACGTGGCACTCTTTTGTTTCTCACCACTTTCCTGTCTATTTTCACTGTTTCACCATCAAATAATGGCAGAAATGCCCAAAAAATAATCCAAAAGAAAGTGCCCTCACAAGCTGTGCAATCTATGATCTTTGCTGCCAACACCCCCAAAACTCCCACAATAATCAGAAAACAATATTTAAATGAAGAGCAAAACTGGCATAAAGAAACAGCTCTGCAGACGCAGACTGCTGCCTCCACCACACACTCTTGTACTGTGTGTAGGAGACAGGGCTCAACAATCTGTCTAGCAGTATCCACAGCAGGATACTAATCAGATATCTCCAAGGAGCTGACTCTCCCCACATGAATCACACATGACTTTTACAAGACGTCTCACTGGACTGGTGACGACATTCAACTCATCTAGCGTGCCAACATGTTTCAGTTGCCACTTCAGCTTACTCTCAAATCCATTTTGTCCAGTTGTGATTTTGTAGTTTCCGTCTGCCTGTATCCTTTAACAGAGCGCACTTTAGGAATCCACGACAAACCAAGAGCGTTGAGACACATACAGTAGCGAGGGAGGAAGCAAAAACCTCTGCCTGGATAGTAACAAGCCCAGCATGCCTGACAAGCACTGACATTTTTACAGCACTCACTGTCTTCTTTTCAGTTTCACACTCACAGATCATTCATTTAGCCTGAACACCAGCCCTTTGCTAACAGCTCTTTTTTATGCCAGCATATAAATAATCCATACCAAGAAAGTAGCAAGTAAACTGCATTCACTGCGAGAGTGACCACAATGGATAAAATGACAGTATTTTTCGGTCCATAAGGTGCACCAGATTATAAGGCATATTAAGTGAAACCAAACAGTCAGATAAACAAACTTTACTCAACTCATTCTTGCGTCCTCCACTTCCTATTCCCATGTTGTTGCAGTATATTAATGACCAGTGTTGGTCAAGTTACTTGAAAGTAACTATCAGTAACTAATTACTGATTACTTCACCAAAAAAGTAATCCCGTTACTTTACTAATTAGTTATTTTCAAAAGTTATTAATTACCTAGTTACTTTTTAAAGACACGATTTACAACCTGAAGAGGTGATAAAGCGATAGATCTTTCAGCCCAATTCTACTTTTTCTACATAATCCATCATACAAAATTTAATCAAATGGAAAAGTCTGTTTTTAAAACTTGTTTTATCAGTTTTAATCTTTTAACTTTATGCATCAAGCAAAAACTTAATTATATGCAACATTCTCTGACTGGAAGAAATTTGTTTAACATTTAAACCTATTTTCTGCACATTCCAGCACATAAAATAATTTTTTTTTGTGTGTTTACACTCAATCTTTCAAATAAATGCAAGTAAAACACAGCAGAAAATAAATAAAGTCAAAGACTCAGTGGTCCTGTTGCTCTATTTTCACCTGTATCCGGTTGTTCAGTCTGACGTCACTAGCCGTGTCTGGGTCTAAACTCCGCTGCAGGTCCATATATCAAACGATCACTATGGCATTACTGAGAGTTGAAAAACTGTCTAAAGTCTTTCATCTTTAATAAAATAATCAGCGTTCTGCTCTACCAGGTGTAACAATTGAGTTTAACATCCAGGCATCCATGAAAACGGAATTTATGACATTTAACGGAGTTAGAAGTTAGCAGGGAGTTAGCTCGCTAGCTTCTATCTAAATACAATATAGCATGTCCTGACTGCGGGGTTTTGGAAACAAATTAAAACGTACAGCTCTGTTATCACTTCCAGCATAAATGAAGACAGAAAACTAAACAGCAGTGACGTTTGTAGGGTTACTGAAGTTGGGCTAGCTAGTATATAATGATGTGCTACGTGACCGCTAGCGACACAGGTATGTTAGCATAATATAAACAAGCTAACTTTTTTTCCACTCGATAAAAGTTAACGTGAGTGTTCTCGGTGGTCAGAAACAAATGTAATCGCATGGCAGGATGCTGTAAAAGGAGAACAACTGAGATAATCCATCCACAATACGAGGTTAGTCATTCATATACTGCTGCATGGGCTGGGCTGTAGTTACATCCTAAGGTTTTAAAAACTGAGCTTAAATAAATGATTAGCGGTAATAAAAGCCGAGGGAGGTCAACAGTGATCACTGACTGTTTTAGGAGCTTTTTGAGATCAAATAGAAGAAAATACATAACATTAAACATGTTAACAACACAAAAGCCATATTAAACGCAGACTACTTTAGACCCGGAAGTAGGATTCGTCGCGTCATCACTGAACAACCGGATTGCAGGCGGAGGTTTGCCCATCTCTGTTAATGACTAACCTCGTATTGTGGATGGATTATCTCAGTTGTTCTCTCGACTGAAGTTTGGTCCGTTTGCAGCATCCTACCGTGCCATTGCATTTGTCCGTAACCATCGGGAACCCTCACATTAACTTTTATTAAGTGGAAAAAAGTTAGCGTTCATCCTCCAGCTTCACTGTGTTTATGTTATCCTAACATAGCTGTGTCACTAGCGATCACGTAGAACATCGTTATATACCAGCTAGTCCAACTTCAGTAACCCTACAAACGTCACTGCTGTTTAGTTTTCTGTCTTCATTTATGTTGGAAGTGATAGCAGAGCTGTACGTTTAATTTTTCAGAAATCTCTCAGTCAGAACATGCTATATCATGTTTAGGTAGAAACTAGCGAGCTAACTTCCTGCTAACTTCTAACTCCTTAGCTGTAATGCTCCGACAATCCACCAAGCTGTGCAGCTTCATAGCTTACCAAAGTTGTACTAAAACATTTTGACAGATTTTTGAGCGCCGTGTACAATCGGTTCAAGGTCAATAAGCACAACCAGAATTCATACATAAGGCGCACTGTCTATTTTATTTTAAGTGTGCCTTATAGTCTGAAAAATACGGTAGATAAGAGTGTTTCAGAGGGACCGCTTAGGTAAGACTGCAATAGTTTGTACATGTGCACAGGAGGGATAGTGGATACATTGGACAAAGGATGTTGTAGATGGGTCTTCCAGGCAGGAAGAAAAGAGAAATCCCACAGGGAATATTCATAGATGTAGTGAGGAGGATTTGCAGAGGGTTGGTGCGACAGAGGAGGATGCTGGCACTATTTTCTTTCCTTTTCATCTCACACACCCCAAAAATCACTATATGATGAATAAATCTGTTACTTAATTTTCAAAATGTCAAACAATCCCTTAAACAGGACTTTACAAGCCAACTGATGGCATCACAATGACAATATCCATCTTTTATATACCATCTTTGTATGAAATACTAGAGAAGAAAAACAATGGCAAAATGGTTTGAGTATCTTTGCTTGGATCAACCATGGGGTGAAAATTCTTTCTGATAGTAACACGCATGTGTAAGGTGCTCATGCAGGTGTGAAACAGATTAGAAGCAAATAAGGGAACAGCAGCAGGAAAGGAGCACCCACAGGAGAAGAAGGAAATCACAAAGGATGTGCAAATCCTAACTGCAACATTTTGGCTCAATTTTCATTTTTCAAACTAAAAGCAGCATATGGTTTAGTGGTTTTAGGGTTCCTAATACACTGGAGTGGTTTGAATGCAAAGCCTAAATGTAGTAAAAGCTTTTCAAACTAAAATTTATGGATGTCTCCTAAGATGTGACTCCTCGTGCAGCTTTTATGAATCCCCGTTTCCTTTTTCTATTAATCTGTTCAAACATAAAATCAATTAACATAACCAAACACACCGCCGTGCAGTGGTGTTTACTTTACATTTTCCAGCTACATGTACCATTGCCTCAGGGAAAACTCAATTATGATTGGCTAGAGGATGTCCATTAATTGAATTTAATGCACAGCATTACCGGATACCTCCGATGAGACCATCTCCACATCACTCTGAATGAAAGCAGGCACGGTGCTAAATAATACAGTGAAATATGTCTCACTCTGTGCTCGCTTCATTATTTTCTCCAAAGACTGACAACAAAGCAGCGCATACAGTAGGTAGCAACCCAGCACAATAATATTCCAAGTGTATTGACTGGGTCCCAGGTATTACACAGCCCCTCAGGGGTTACCAGGGAAACAGAGGTATTACCAAGAAAAATGTCTGATCATATGCCAGGATAAAGGGGAGGGTGTCTTTGACTGGTTCACACTATTCTCCCAGTAATCAATTCAAAAATTTAGCCATGCACTTTAAAGTGAAACCCCTTTCCACAAGCCTCCATCTTTTCGTATTATTTATGGTAACAATACAACAAAGAAATTCTGACATGCTAAGAGGAACACCAGTGTTAGTCTGTGACACAGGTCACGTCTGAATCTCTTTGAGAGAATGCGTGGGTAGTAGGGCTGGGCGATATGACCCAAAATTCATATCTCGATATTTTTTAGCTGGATGGCGATATAAGATATATATCTCGATTTTTTTTTTTAAGCCATAAGTTAAGAACAAAAAGAGAGTTCTTAGTCACACTGTGTCCCAGATGTCACACGGGCACTTTTATTTACATACAGCGTAGATGTACATGAAGAAATTACTCAAAAATAAATTATCAGCATTTATTAAATAATCATGGTCCATAAATAAAAGAAAACAATGTTGTTTTTGTGCATAACAAAAAGCTCACAATTGTGCAGTCAAAATGTAAACTAATAGACGCTGAGCGTAATAACAAAGAGACAGATTTCACAGCTGCACCACGTCTCTAAACAGGTGCCATTTGTGGTCCTTATACACACACAGTACGTATCACTCCGCGAGGCTCCTCCCCGGTAGCCGTAATCCTCCGACATCAAGCCGTGCAGCTCCGTAGCTTAGCAAAGTCATATTAAAACATTTTTTGACAGATTGCTGAGCGCTGTGTACCACATAAAATCGGTTCGCGGTCAGTAAGCACAACCAGAATTCATACATAAGGCGCACTGTCGAGTTTTGAGAAAATGAAAGGATTTTAGGCCGTGCAGCCCCTCCGGGCTGCATGTCGTTAGCGCGGTTAGCTCGCTAACACGTTGACGCCGTCCAGCCCCACGCACGGGGCCATCCGCGGTAACTCGCTAACGGAGATTTTCCGCTTTCATCTTGTCATTGCCTGCAGGTGAAGCTATGGGGGAGGCGAGGCCGAGTAACGTTGCGTAGAGACAAAAGTGGACGAAAGAGAGGCAAACCTGCGGCTCCACAAGTATAATTATAACGTAACATAGGCTATATCGATATAAACGATATTGCCACATCTTATATCTCGTATGAAAATATATCGATATTTTTAAAAAACTCGATATATCGCCCAGCCCTAGTGGGTAGTTCAGGATTTGAGGCTTTAAATGTGTGCAACAGGAAGCTGGGTTGAAATACATCTCCTGCCAATGTCCTGGTAGGATCTCTTAGATCAACACCTCTCTGAAAACAGTGGGGCGCTAACTATTGTGCTGATGCAAGAGAAGCGGCTGAGGCATACAGAGCACTGGCATTCACACACATATTCCACGCAGAGAGGATAAATAAAGCTGTGCCCGTAACAGCAGAGGTAAAAACAGGTGAGAGAAATTGTTGCTCAGAGGCTTAAGAGGAATATTTAGGCTTCTCAGTCTCTGGTTCTCTCGCCTTTAAGGAAAAAAAACACAAAGCGCCTCGTTTGTACTTGTACTAATGTGATTATCTCCTCATTCAAACTTCAGTTCCCACGTCTGGCTGGAAATGCTGAAAAATGTCCATGTCTGCAGTAGATTTCAATGAGGTAAAAGCAGCAGCCTCGAACAAATGAAGCCAAAGCTCAAGGGAGAAAAAATGCAGCTCTCTGAACCGTCACAAGAGGCTGCCCCCAAAAACAAGACAATGCCACAGACATCAGATCAAAACAGTGAAGCCAGCATAGGAGCATCTTAAACCTGTTTTTCTTGAAATGGCCACCGGGGGCAGACTGCTGAGGTTGCAAAAAGACTTATTATTGTACAAGTATATGGGAAGAGGCTCCTCCCTTCCCTTGGTTTAGGTTTCACTTTTTCCAAACTCGACTAATATCTAGCAAGTGTTTGCGGACAAGTCAGACTCCATCTTCTATGCAAACTATCTCGACTGGTTTTCTTGTTCAGCATCCAGTTTGCAAATGATTTCATCCAATGACAGCCAACAGTTTTCAGGAACTACTCAGAAATTGGTGAATACACGTATTTTCCTGCGGTTGCCAGATAGTTGGAGCCTTGTGTAAGTGAATGATTAGCTGTTTGGAGTTTTTAAATATTAAACAGCTAACATTGTGGTTCATGCATTTTAACAACAAACTGGCAAGCTAGCCTCTGACTTATCATTCCAAAAAAATTGAAGATAACAAATTGATAAAATTCACTGAAGTTTCCAACCAACTGTAAAGATGTCTCCTTGAATGTAAAACTATATAGTTTGCGTAAAATATAGCATTAAGAACACTAACATATCGGTGTGGAAGTGAAGTGTTAGAACCCCTGGATGTCAGAAATGTGAGAAAACCTTGTCAGAGAGAACGGAAAGATAAAGGTCTGTAAGGTATTTCATGTTCTAAGTTGTACAGGCCATCACATCCATCATTATTAACACTGTCACCCTTTAGCCACATGTGCCATACTCTTTTGTGGCTGAATGCTTTCAGCAAGCATTTGGCGTGATGCCGTAGTAACTGTTTCCAGGAAAGACAGATCAACGGCTTTTAAACACGGGCTTACATAATGAAACAAAATACAATTTGAAATTACATAAAATGTGGCAACAGGGTGAGCTACAAATTTGAGGCCTTCTATTACAGCTAAGCCTTTCATTGTCCAACTGAGTTGAGGGAATACAGAAATGTATTGTACAGAGACACTGATCCAAGATTCATTGCCAGATTAGGCTGCTGGCTTCTACTGTTCAGGGCCTCTTGCCGTCTCCTGGTGCCAGTCCTCATTGCAGATCCAGAGTCCAGGCTTGGAGACTCATCCATTAAATTGAAAATGGGCAATTGGTCAAACTCACAATGTTGGCAGGCACAGCAGTCCAGCCTCATTGAAATTACCAAAACATACAAAGTGTTCCTCAGTCTTTATGTCAGCATGTACAAAATATTCATTGGTTCTATATTCTAATAGATGAAGTGCTGCCTTGAATATAGCGTTGTAAGAGCTTTTAAATTAAGAATTCTTCATGTTTTCATGTCTGAGTGTCATTTGTAAATGTGTATACAAATGGTTTGCAAACCTCCAGCAAACACTCACTAAACTGATTGGGGGAAAAACTTATATATTCTTTGTGACTAAGGTCACCCACTGATCTCTAACACTGTGCAATTAAGTTCTAAGGGGAAGATGTCTGAAATTTAAAAACACTACAAAATCATAGTATTTACAAAGATTTTAGTAGTTTTCTGTTGAAGAAGGTAAAACAGTAACAACTTTATTTAGCCACTGTTAGCTGCTGTTAGCCGCTGTTAGTGAAACTATATTTGTAGTAAGGGTGTAAGATTTCTCCAAGCGTTTATTCACGCTTGGTGAATAAACTCTCATATGTTGTCAGACTGTAACTGACTACACGAGACTTGAGGAGGAGGAAGTCGACACATTTTATTAAGATCATGATCGCGTTGTCTCTTTCCTTTGCATTTTAATTTCTTTGTTGTCCCTCCACTGCACTCGAATGTCTACACCTTTTTTTTTTCTTCTCTTTTCTGCCTTTGGTGTACTACATTATATATTTGGCCAGTCTCTAGCCAGACACGTAAAACGTTACTAGTCAGAAGGGAGGTATCCTTTCCGACCACTGTATTCAAATATGGTGAAGTAACATGGCTGCTTACATGAACCACAAATCTCCTCCTATGTATTTTTAATAGATTCATTTTAAGTTTATGAGAATGCATCAGTTTGTTGGAAGATGAAATTACACACTAATCTATGTATATTCATGAATACAATATACATTTTCATAAGATAAGATAAGATAAGATAGAACTTTATTAATCCCTCGGGTGGGTTCCTCTGGGAAATTCGACTTCCAAAAAGCACAGCAACGACCAAAGTTACAGTTACAGAATTGTTATATATATATATATATATATATATATATATATATACATACAGTGGGGCAAAAAAGTATTTAGTCAGCCACCGATTGTGCAAGTTCCCCCACTTAAAATGATGACAGAGGTCAGTAATTTGCACCAGAGGTACACTTCAACTGTGAGAGACAGAATGTGAAAAAAAAATCCATGAATTCACATGGTAGGATTTGTAAAGAATTTATTCGTAAATTAGGGTGGAAAATAAGTATTTGGTCAATAACAAAAATACAACTCAATACTTTGTAACATAACCTTTGTTGGCAATAACAGAGGTCAAACGTTTACTATAGGTCTTTACCAGGTTTGCACACACAGTAGCTGGTAATTTGGCCCATTCCTCCATGCAGATCTTCTCGAGAGCAGTGATGTTTTGGGGCTGTCGCCGAGCAACACGGACTTTCAACTCCCGCCACAGATTTTCTATGGGGTTGAGGTCTAGAGACTGGCTAGGCCACTCCAGGACTTTCAAATGCTTCTTACGGAGCCACTCCTTTGTTGCCCGGGCGGTGTGTTTTGGATCATTGTCATGTTGGAAGACCCAGCCTCGTTTCATCTTCAAAGTTCTCACTGATGGAAGGAGGTTTTGGCTCAAAATCTCACGATACATGGCCCCATTCATTCTGTCCTTAACACGGATCAGTCGTCCTGTCCCCTTGGCAGAAAAACAGCCCCATAGCATGATGTTTCCACCCCCATGCTTCACAGTAGGTATGGTGTTCTTGGGATGCAACTCAGTATTCTTCTTCCTCCAAACACGACGAGTTGAGTTTATACCAAAAAGTTCTACTTTGGTTTCATCTGACCACATGACATTCTCCCAATCCTCTGCTGTATCATCCATGTGCTCTCTGGCAAACTTCAGACGGGCCTGGACATGCACTGGCTTCAGCAGCGGAACACGTCTGGCACTGCAGGATTTGATTCCCTGCCGTTGTAGTGTGTTACTGATGGTGACCTTTGTTACTTTGGTCCCAGCTCTCTGCAGGTCATTCACCAGGTCCCCCCGTGTGGTTCTGGGATCTTTGCTCACCGTTCTCATGATCATTTTGACCCCACGGGATGAGATCTTGCGTGGAGCCCCAGAGCGAGGTTGATTATCAGTGGTCTTGTATGTCTTCCATTTTCTGATGATTGCTCCCACAGTTGATTTTTTCACACCAAGCTGCTTGCCTATTGTAGATTCACTCTTCCCAGTCTGGTGCAGGTCTACAATACTTTTCCTGGTGTCCTTCGAAAGCTCTTTGGTCTTGGCCATGGCGGAGTTTGGAGTCTGACTGTTTGAGGCTGTGGACAGGTGTCTTTTATACAGATGATGAGTTTAAACAGGTGCCATTCATACAGGTAACGAGTGGGGGACAGAAAAGCTTCTTACAGAAGACGTTACAGGTCTGTGAGAGCCAGAGATTTTCCTTGTTTGAGGTGACCAAATACTTATTTTCCACCCTAATTTACGAATAAATTCTTTACAAATCCTACCATGTGAATTCATGGATTTTTTTTTTCACATTCTGTCTCTCACAGTTGAAGTGTACCTCTGGTGCAAATTACTGACCTCTGTCATCATTTTAAGTGGGGGAACTTGCACAAGCGGTGGCTGACTAAATACTTTTTTGCCCCACTGTGTGTGTGTATATATATATATATATATACATATATATATATATATACATATATATATACATATATATATATATATACATATATATATATATATACATATATATATATATATATACATACACACACACACACACACACACACACACACACATATATAAATACAGAGACAAATATAAATAAAATATACAAAGGGGATAAATAGAATAAATAGGAATAAAAAATAAAAATACAAGTGAATTGCACATTTCAAGTATTGAGGTCTATTGCACTGTTGACTATTTACAAAAAGTATTGCACAAGGTATTGTACAGTGAGGTGAAGAGGCACTACAGCTTAGTTGTTCCCCCCTCCTTTGTCCTCCTGTTTCCCCTCCCTCTCCCCTCCAGAGAGGAGTTAAACAGTCTGATGGCGTGTGGGACAAAGGAGTTTTTAAGTCTGTTAGTTCTTGTCTTGGGGAGAAGCAACCTGTCACTGAACAGACTCTTCTGATTGTTTATGGCCGTGTGCAGAGGATGCCCAGCATTGTTCATAATGTCCAGCAGTTTCTTTAATGTCCTTTTCTCTGCCACTGTCACCAGAGTGTCCAGCTTCATGCCGACCACAGAGCTAGCCCTCCTGATCAGTTTCTCCAGCCTGGATGAGTCCCTCTTTGCTGTGCTGCTCCCCCAGCACACCACAGCATAGAAAAGTACTCCAGCAACCACCGACTGGTAAAACATCCTCAGGAGCTTCCTGCAGATGTTAAAAGACCTCAGCCTCCTGAGGAAGTACAGTCGGCTTTGGGCTTTTTTATACAGGTGCTCTGTGTTGCATGACCAGTCCAGTTTATTGTCCACCCACAGCCCGAGGTACTTGTACTTGTTGACCACCTCCACCTCCTCCCCCTCTATCTGAACCGGCAGTGGACCTTCTCTGGACCTCCCGAAGTCCACAACCAGTTCCTTAGTCTTTGAGGTGTTGAGTTGCAGGTGGTTTGTGTGACTCCATGCGACAAAGTTCCTCACCAGACTTCTGTACTCCTCTTCCTGATCATCCCAGATACACCCCATGATGGCCGTGTCATCTGCAAACTTCTGAATATGGCATAATTCAGAGTTGTAGCAGAAGTCAGAGGTGTACAGGGTGAAGAGAAGAGGGGACAGCACAGTTCCCTGTGGTGCTCCTGTGCTGCTGACCACAGTGTCAGACGTGATGTCCTTCAGCCTGACGTACTGTGGTCTGTCGGTGAGGTAGTCGGAGATCCAGGCCACCAGGCAGGGGTCCACCTCCATCCTGTTCAGTTTTTCCTGAAGCATACAGGGCCGGATGGTATTAAAGGCACTGGAAAAGTCAAGAAACAGTATCCTGACCGTGCCTTTTCCCTCATCCAGGTGTGAGTGGGCTCTGTGTAGGAGGTACAGGATGGCATCCTCCACTCCGACACCCGCCTTGTATGCAAACTGTAGTGGGTCCTGGGCATGTTGTACCTGTGGTCGGAGGAAGTTGAGGAAGAGCCGCTCTAGAGTCTTCATAAGATGTGACGTCAGTGCCACCGGTCGGAAGTCATTCAGCTCATTGGGCCGGTTCCTTTTAGGGACCGGGACGATGCAGGATGTCTTCCATAGGGCGGGCACTCTCCCCAGTCGCAGACTGAGGTTGAAGACTCGTTGTAGCGGCTCCCCAAGTTCAGCAGTACACGCCTTAAGCATCCTAGGACACACCTTGTCTGGGCCTGCTGCCTTTCTGGGGCGAAGCTTCCTCAGTTACCTCCTGACCTGATCCACTGTGACACTGGGAGATGTTTGGGAGGAGGGGAGGGGGGGAGATGTCTTGCTGCTGAGAGAGGGATTGGAGGAGGGGGGTGTCATGGTGTCAGGAAGGGGGGGAAGCGAGGGAGGCAGGAGAGTGGGGAGAGAACTCTGTAGTGAAGGTGAGGGTGAGGGTGGGGGGGTTGTGGGCTGGTCAAACCTGTTGAAGAAGTTGTTGAGTTCGTTTGCCTTCTCCACAGTCCCCCCCACTGTGCTTTTCTTGGTGTTGTGGCCTGTGATGGTTTTCACACCATTCCAGACCTCCCTCATATTGTTCCTCTCCAACTTCTGCTCCACCTTCCTCCTGTAGGTGTCCTTTGCTTCCCTCAGGCAGCGTTTGACCCAGAATGACCCTGAAAAATGACCTTTAAGACTTTAAGGTTACATCAACGCTTTTCTGTGTTTTCTACCCAATCTACTGACTTTTATATAAGCCGAAGAAGCCAGTTAAAAGGCTCCACTGTCAAGACCATCAATAAGACAGGCAGTGTGAGCTGCTGGATGAGATGATTAAATGGTTGCTCTATTCTCCCCGGCACACAAAACAACTTCCTGTTTTCAGACAGAGCTCCTCATCCAAGCGCAAACAGAGCAGAAAGCTACCTGCCAGAACACCCTTTTCTCTTTTTAACCAGCAACAGTCATAGCTTCACTTCACTTTGCCTTGAAGCAATCTGTGTGAAAAAGGCCTATGAGGCCCTGTTACATGACATACGACAGGGTGGTCCAAAATAGCATGAATCTTATCTGAAGAAGAAATGAAACATTTGTCACCTTTGACGCAAATATCTGCTCTGCTTAAAAACCTATACAGCGATGATCTGAGCTACCCATCTTCTAAAATCAACTCTAGTTTTACTAAACGAATAGTAACGTAAATGAAAGAGCATGTCTGCTGTGCGTGGATAGGTATTCTTTGCTGTAGATAGCTGTTGTAAAGCTGCAGGCAGCAGTGTCATGCAGATATACCTGTGAGTCACGTTGTTTCATGTCAGCACTGACAGTATCTACTGATCACACTTTGCAATCCCTCATCTGGTTGTTATCTCTTAGACATGCAGATTTTTGCCACAAACATTTAGATGCAACGTTGCAAATTGTAAACTTACCCGCTTTACCTACTAACCTACTACTAAACTACTAACTAAACACAAATAATAGCATTTTTAACACTAATACTGCTTTCTGCTCCCGAAAATGCTCAAATCTTTGAATGGCAAATGACTACAAAACACTTTAAATGTGGTCATTTTTGGAAGCACTTACATAAACAAACCTCGGTACAAAATCAAAGCTCAGATTGTTCAATGAATAGTAGCTGTTTGGTCCCAGTTTATGCACAAGCATATTTTTCTATTTTTGGATGCTATTTCTCACTCCCACATAGACAACAAAGCATATGAGTGAAGCAACAGGAAGTTGTCTCTCCAAACACAAGACTGTGCTCCACACTCCAAATATGGATGGTCCAGAATTACACTGCATCCACTTTTTTTTTTAAAACCATAAACTGTGTAGGCATTTTCAAAAGGATATTCAATCACAGTTCAATGATACTTCACTCCACTCCCATGCTCTCATAACGCATAATCCACTCCCGCACCCCACTTATGGGCTCAAAACCCAAGGCTCTAATCTGTCATGTGCTTTAAGCTAAATCCTCGCGGGTCCTGTTGTTTCTTGCAATTACCAACATCTATTATATGGAGCACCATGCCATGCCCTGTTGGGAGCTTTTGTTATACTATTATAATGCACCACTTATTATCTGGATTTAGTATTACCAGATATTTAAATTTGTTCACACACACATTCTGTCCCAGTGAAACTAATTAGAGTTACATGTTATCAATAAAACAGACCGCATGCCTTCCTTAATTACTCTCCGTGCAGAACTGTAGCTCAGGCTTTGACATGCAGCTGTGTATCTGAACAGAAACAGTGAAATGATTGCTAAACATCAGAAAATATCTGCTAAGTCTTCAGCTTTTGCTTCTTTACACTGCCTATTGTGGATTTTAAGGTTTGTTTTGGATGAATAAGCCAGATTGCAGGACTGATTTTATCCTGAGTTTAAGAGTTGGAAAACTCTGTTTATTTTTAAATGAAATCTGCACCCCCCCCCCCCAAAATGTCTGCTAGTGATCCAAGAGTTTGGTTCAACTGATCAGCATTTAAAGATGTGTTTGCTCATTTGTTCTGGCTCTGAACTTTGACATGAGCAAATAATCGTATGCTTCTATGATGAGTTTTCCTAGGGTGCCAAATTGCGGCAGGTGTTAATTAGGGATGGGTACCGGTATCTGGTGCCTTTATGGCACCGGTTCTGACATAAACGGTAGTAACCAGACCGAAAAGCAGCGCACATTTCGGTGCTTTATTTCCTGAGATGTCATACACTTTGGATTCTAGCCAATCATTTTACCTTTCCGAGGATAGTAGGCGGGGCCAGGTACGTACGTTCTTTTAGAGCAGAGCTACAGATTAAAAATGCCCAAGGCGAAGCGGTCAAAAGTCTGGCTGTACTCCACAGCAAAATATGCAAACTCAGCAGCCTGCAACAAGTGCTTTAAGCTGATACTGTGCAAAGGAGGTAACTCCTCGAATCTGATGAAACACCTGGTGACGCATAGCGTTTTTTAAAAGCCGAGAAATGCACCGTATTTGATAGCTTGCTGCAAGACCTCACACCGTGCACATCTACTGCGGGTGGGTTGCCTGTTATCGGACCCGGAGTTAGCAACATCCCCCAAGAACCCGAAGAGGAGAGTCCTGGCCCCTAGCCCTGCCAGTGTAGCAGAAATGATGATGGATGATGATGGCAGCAGCAGCCGTTCTTCTCTGAGTGAGTAGCTTAATATTGTTCGTGTGTAATTTACGTTGAGTAGGCTAACCACGTTATTAAACTAATGCATGTAAGGTGAACTAGCAAACACCGTCGTAGTTACATGCGGCTGTCTTCTTGTTTGATGGCAGATACTCCCTTCACTCTGGCCAAAAAGGCTAAAATGACCAAAGAAAAAGTGGAAAACAGCTAAACATGAGAGGTTTTTGGACAAAGTTTGTGTTTTTTTCCCATTGTTTAAGCACTGCTTCCAGCCAAGAGTGATACCATATATGACCTATAGCTGCAGAAAAGACTAACATTGTTATCTTTTTACATAAAAAGAGATAAGAGATAAGATAAGATACCTTTATTAGTCCCACGAGTGGGAAATTTTCAAAACAGCTAAACATGAGAGGTTTTTGGACCAATTTTGTGTTCTCCATTCTTTAAGCACCAGTTCGAGCACCGTTTAAGCACCGGCACCCTTTCAAAAGTACCGGTTTGGCACCGGTATCGGATAAAACCTAAACGATACCCATCCCTAGTGTTAATGAACGGTAGGACAGTGCACCACTATTTTGATAAATCTTCCTGAAAGACTTTTACATTCAAAACAAGGGTTTATGACCCTCTCTGAAATGGTTTTAGTGGTTCAGACTTTACCTTCAGGTGCATTGTTCCTGTCAACTGCTGTTTCTTAGTTGACATTACAAACTGATGAAACAGATACCTGAAAACACTTTACTAGCTGCTTCGTCTGGTTAGTGGGTATCAATTATTTCAGTTTTGAGAGTGCTAGGCCAGAAGAGCCAAGGTTTGAAGAGTCAGTGTGCTTATAAAGCTTTGAAAGTTACATAACCTGAACTTTATTGTGAACAAACCAAAGTCTTAACAAGCTCATTAAGGTCTGAGACCTCCGATCTCTTGGGGATACCTAAACAGTTTCTTTCCCTTTTTAAAAACCCCCCACCAAAATTAAACAACATAATGCACTAACTGTGATTAAAATGTGGATAATAACGGGTCACCTTTTACTTAATGCAAACTAAAGTTTGGTGCAGTTTAAAATTGCACAGGTTCTCCCACTTTTCCTAGGCATCAATGTCAAACGTAGGTGAAGGATAAAGATGTTTTGAAAGTTCACCGGCACGGACTGTGAAACCTGGGAGGTAAAAGCAGAGATCAAATCGGCACAGCATTATGAAATCAATTATTCATGCATGTTGAAGAGAGACGTCGTCAAAGTTACACCGCCTTGACGGCCCATCACTCCCGGTCAGATGGTCATACAGTGCAACAGATGTGGAAAATCAAGCTGTTCCCGTGCTGGTCTTTGTGAACATGAGCAAGCTTGCCAAGTCTAACCCACACTTGAGTCACTTAATACACTGAAAATGATGGACTGCTGCTGATGATTATGGTCTCGGCCTACACGTAAGATATTGCACTGAGCAGAGTATAATGTTGAGTATTACATGCTATGCAGTTACACAGTTACACACAAATAAATAATGAAAAAACACAATGACTTCAAGCTTACTGTTTCTCAAGGCAGTTTTATTTAATTAAGCAGGTCATGTCAGCTCTGCTCTGCTGACATGAGCTGTTTATCAGAAGTGTTACGGTGTGTTCACACCGAACGCGATGGACGCGAATAAAACGCCCCAAACGCCCCTAATTTGACGCGTGTACATTCGCGTCTCAACGCGTGTCCAAGAAAAATCCATCGCGCGTCAAAATATGATATTTTGACGCGCGTGAACCGGAAATGTGGGAGGAATGTGGGAGGGAGTTGTGCCAGACCTGGTTTTGCAAGATGGCAGCTATCGAGCTAGCGCTTGAAGAGAGAGTCTCCCTTCTCTATGTACTGTGGAGAGCAGAGCAGCAGCGTAAAAGACGTCCTCGCCGTACCTGGGTCCATCAGGTCCTCCAGAGGCATGAGCAGTTTGGTGAGTTTCACCACTTGCTCCAGGAGCTGCGCCTGGATGACGGCCGATTCCAGCGCTATCACCGTCGGCCAGTTTGAGGACCTGCTTTCCCTCGTCGGTCCCAGCATTGCCCGCCTAGACACCAACTACAGACGCTCAATCCCACCTGCAGAGCGCCTGTCCGTCTGCCTGAGGTTAGTAAAACTATTTAATACGGTAGTCCTTTATTGATATCTGTGCTAATATGCTAATCCATCCAGTTATACACTGCTAACATGGATGTGCTATGCTAACAGTGAATGCTGTCGGTGTTTACTGAAAGCAAACTGTGGTACAGAGACGACTCTTTATAATATTTCTAGTGATACTCAGAAGCTCTCATCAAGTCCCGATTTAATTCGATTTATGCTGTTATCAGTGTTTGCATGATAGCATGGCTGTGGTGTCACATCAATGTATGCGCTCGGTGTTTGCTGATATCAAACTGTAGCATTAGGACCACTGAGTTAACCTTTGTAGTGATACTCACTCCTTTTTATTTAGACCTGGTTTAATTCTGGGATAGTTGAATATTTGTATATAATCCCTGCAGCTGTCAGACTCTATAGCAGGGGTCACAGCCTTTATTAAAACAGAGTTAGATAAAACTGTGAACAGTTTGGTTCATCTCTAGTTACATGGTTCTATCTTGATAAGCTGTCTTATCACAGATTAATTTTTCAAAAATATTAATGATTTAAGCAAGGAAAGGGCTACATGTCAACATACAACTCTTTATTTCTATTAATGTTTTACTTCATTCCTACCTGATTGACATGTTTAGGAATTATGAGTGATTGGCTCACTGTAGTTGTGAAAGTTGCTACCAATCAAATTATGATATGTTAAAGTTAAAACAAAACACAACTGTTTTAGATATTATCTAATATACATTTTGTAATTATCCTTATAATTTCAAAATGTTTTATGTAAGATTTAAGTTTTGTGATTTATATCTGACATCACAAAAGTATTTTGGAATTTGAATAATGTATTTTGTAACTGCAGCACACATAATACTAATTTTGAACAATTTTGTCCAGGTTCCTTGTCACCGGGGACTCCTTCAGGACCATCGCGTTCAGTTTCAGAGTCGGTGTGTCCACGGTGAGCCAGATCACCCCCCCAGGCAGCGACGTCCATCTGGGACTGTCTAGTGGACGACTTCATGGCTGTGCCTTCACCTGGAGACTGGCGGTCCATCACAGAGGGATTCCAAGAGCGCTGGAACTTTCCTCTGTGCTGTGCAGCTCTGGATGGGAAGCACATCCAGACAAAGGCACCCCATATATCATATAGGAGACACACACATTGATATACACTAAATATTCATTTCATTTCTTTTTTGTGGTGCCCAAATTGATGCACCTGCTTGATTTTGTTTAAACAATTATTGCACACTTTCTGTAAATCCAGTAAACTTCTTTTCACTTCTCAAATATCACTGTGTGTGTCTCCTGTATGATATTTAACTGACATTTTTTATTGTAACAACCAACGATTTATACAGGAAAATAATGTCTATTAACAAGGTTGCCCAAACTTCTGCATCCCACTGTATCAGTATATTTTGTCATTAGTATAATATGAAATAAAGTCTACATGTGTCAAGTTGTGTGCCAACATTTGCTGTGTAGTAGAACTGAGACATTAGTCATTATAAACATTTATTTAAAATAATATTAAAAGTCTCAAACAGAAAAACATTAAACATAAATATATAAAATATAAGAATTTACAGAGAGACAGGAATAAAAAGGACCAGCTGCTCTCCAGAGCAGGAACAAGGCTGAGGAGGAAATGCTCCATTGGAGACTGGTGTGGCCTCTTCAGGGACTCCAGGATGGCCAGCTCCACCGCCGATGGACCGTCCTGGGACCCGTCCCTCATCTGCCTCGGAGCCGTCCTCCTCTGTGGGCCTGTAAAACAGCACAAAACACAAAGAAATGAGAAGGCTGCTACTAGATTTTAATTTCAACATTGAAAAAAAAAAAAACAATAACAGGATATAATCAGATTGGTTGTAGATATTTAGTAAAGGTGATCACAAGGGAATCCCACCGACTAAAAAGGTATCAGTGCTTGCTGTACATATCTGTGGGTGCAGCAGCAGGAGCTCAGGGACTGGGGATGCTCTGCTGCAGAATCAGTTGGTTCTATCAATACAGTATTAAATGTTAACAGGTTGGATATAATAATCGTAGAGTAGACAGTGGTCCCTCATTTATTGCAGGGGTTCTCAGAATAACTAGCCCCTGGTCACAGTTCTCACAATTGATTCTCAAAGTGCAAACCTTTGTAGATTGCAAAACGTAAAAGTATTATTATGCCGCGGTTTGTCTTCATCTGCCCGCCACTTTCGTGCGCCTTTTTCCCTCACGGTGCAGGTGTCTATTTCCGAATGAGGCTCATAGTTATGGGTGTTTTTGTGCTGTTTTTTCTATTGGACGCGATGGTTATCAAAACCAAACGTGATAAATTTGGCAAGCGCAGGAGATTTGTCAATCAGGCTGCAGAATGCAATGCTGTACTGTGCAATAAAAAATCAGCGAAAAAGCAAAGCAGTGACGGATGAACAGCGGGACCACTGTGTGCTGTTTATTAATAAACAATAAAATATATTCCTAAATGATAACATGCATAAAAGCAGAACGGTATTTGTACGTCAGTGGGAAAATAGCGGTGGCTTGCTAGCTTTTGTGCGGCTTCCCCGGGTCAGTGAAAACTTTCAAAAGAGAAATGAATGAACTTACCAGGTTGCCCGATCTCTTCACATATCTTCCTCCAAGCTCGGTCCTTTTTATTCCTGTCTCGGTACTGAAAGCAGCTGGTGTTGTACAGCTCCGAGTTGTTTGCTACCGCATTGATTAGCCTTCCCCTCCATTGAAGTATGAAAGGCTTTGGCTGGATCTGCCCCTTTGACCTAGGTAACAGCCACGTCACCAGGCTCCTGATTGGTTGTCGCGGCGCGATTTGACGCTGGAGTTCAGATTTTTCCAACTCGAGCGGTAGACGCGAAACGCGCGTATGCACAAAGTGCAACACAAAAACTCACGCGCGTGGTTTTATTCGCGCGTCAAACGCGCCAGACGCGCTACACTGACGCGCGTTTCACGCGTTTTGGCGTTTTCGCGACGCAAATCTGCTTCCGAATTTTCGCGGGACCCGCAATCGCGCGTCATCGCGCCTTTCCATTGACTTTACATGTAAACCTGACGCTCTATTCGCGTCCATCGCGTTCGGTGTGAACACACCGTTAGCTTCTTTCTTATGATCAATTTATTTATTCACAGATTTGTATTTGAAGTGTTTTTCTTAGCAGAATAAAGTGACTCCACTGGAAATATACTGGAACAACCTTATGCTTTGTAATGATGACTAAATTACTCTTTAATCTTAAGCTAGGCAGATGTATACTGGACACAGTAATTACAATTTGGTCTAAGGATCCAAGAAGTAAGAAGTAATATGAAAGTAGGGTGAAACAGCAGTCTGGTCAAAACTGAGATACGTTGGCAAAAACTGCACCTGGGACAGAAATATGTTGCTTCTATGTGCAAAAAGAGGAAAAGTGAGCTTTACAAAGCAAGAAATATCTATCAGATTATTGCAGTAAAGATGTGAAATGTATGTTGTTGTTTTTCAAATCGAATTAGGTTAAACTGCCCACTAATTTGATAACTAAAGGGCTGTCACACCTATATTTGCATCTAAATTCAGTGTCACTTGTTGCATGGTGATTTGCACATTTGGAAAAACAAACATGGATTAGAATGTCATCAATGTAATGCAAATCATGTGTTTGGTTTTCTCTTCATCAGGAAGATTTTGTTTATTTATTTTTGTTATAATCGATAAAATGATACGATATGATATTCATATTCATACAGAACTTCTTGTTTGGTGGAAATTTTGACTTAAACTTCCACATGGCATTTAATAACATGTCTATCAGACAGCAAAGCCATGTCTGTAATATTGGCACAATCTTTAGGATCTAAAATGTTGTTGTGAGTACAGCCCCTCAAGAAACAACAACACGATCACGTTTAAACAACATAAAAATGCAGCTGTGTGTGTGGGATGGAGTGAACTTACAGGTAACTGTTTCTCCAGGCAGTTGTTGAAATTCTTGGTTTGATTGGGCTTCAGCTTCTTGAGAGGGATTCGCGTTTCCCCGATGAACTCGTTGTGGCGGAATTTGTCCTCATCACACACTGAAATCCTGAGATGACAAGAACAGAGAAGTGTAGGAGGACATGAGTAGAGCGAGGTTTAGGTTAGGCTTTGTTGCTGAGAGGAGGCTTAAAGCCATAAAACCAGTCATTTTCCACCATCCACCTTCACAGGGCTTCAATTTGTACTTTGTAGTCACAGCTGCTAAATCTGTAGGACCACAGCACTCAGAGCACTGAAGCTACAACCAAGTAGTTCTGCAGGGATCATTGTCAGACTCTATCAGCATGACAGGAAATGATGAGATAATTATACACGAGGACGCGTTCAACCGTGCACGGATCAAAAGATTCAAACATACTAAGATGGAAGGGGAAACTCTACGTGAGAAGACGTTGAGAAAAATTTGACATCATGTCAAAGTCATTTAAGACCCAGTCACGAATTCATCTTGAACACATCTCCATTTGCTCGTCTTATTTACTCAATTAGTGCAGCACGAATTGAACTGTGCTGTGGCGCATTGTCCTTTCCGCCTGTTTACTGATTTCTATTATGTGCCCACTTTGCATTTGTTTCCACTGAACACACAAACAAAACAAATCCTCTTTTCAGTGCAAGACGGCGTCCTTTCTTAACAACAATAAAGACGTGGATTTATAATATAACACAGTAGGCTACAGTCACAAAAGCTAATGATTGATGGGGAACCGAAAGGTCTCTTGCAGTCAAAAGGTGCACGGGGCCACAAAATGAGCTTTGTGTTTTACTGGAGATCTATATTCTTCGCCAGCATTTCATTAAGTTTATAATGAAAGCCAATTATTGGTGCTCCCTGCAGACCTATGCTTTCAATAAATGCAGAGAGCGCCCACCGCCCTAACATGACATGATTCACACTCACGGCTCCAGCATGCCTGTGTTGGGGAATACTGTTTGTTTCAAGTGCTTTTCCGCTGCATAATCAGCTGCAATACTGAGGAAAACATGCAGCCTTTAGGAACCGCACAGCGTTAGGATGTTGTATGTACGTTAATATGCATCACTAATACAGTAGACTGTATGGGACGTGATGCAATCAGACTCTCAGTGAAAATAACTGGACAGGTGCTGAATTCAAATTTCAGTTTCCAAGAAGAAATAGGTTGCGCTGTTTTGGAAGCATGGATGCTTTTCTCACAGTCTATTGTTTCTGGAAAATGGTTAATAAAGGTGTTTTCTGTGTGTGAATAGATCTTTTGGCTTGTGTGCACAGTGTCTGTCACATCTCATCTCTGCTACATTTGCTTCAGGCCTTCATTGTTGTTGTGGCATTCAGTCCAGTAACAATACAGTATTTTTTTTCTGCTCCGCAACACAAAATAATCAGCAAAATACAGTCACATATTTGCAGCGTGTCGATAAGGTTGACAGTCGGTCACTGCAGTCCAGCAATTACTCCAGCTGTCCCAGAAGTACAGCGAGCGCTTTGCAGCTTATATTGTGTAGTAGGAAAGCATGTTTTCACAAAATACATTTAAGCTATTAGAAGTAATGCAATAAAACTTTTGCAAACATTCTGTGATGATTTGGTAGTCACTTGTGTAAACTTATGGAGGTGATAAAAAATGTTTTGTGTCCCTTGTTTCTGTCTTGTTTGCTGGACAAATGGAGGACAAAGTGACAGGCCTAAAAAAACAGTATCTGAAAGTCACGTCCTGAGGAAATGCGAAAAAAATACAGCAAACACCTGACATAGAACCAGCGAGATGCATCGGGCTCTTCAGCTGATCCACCTACTGTTTGTTTATGCCTCATCAGAAATGGCCTCAGTGGAAGGGGAGCAGTGAAGAAGCCATTCTTGAGGAAGGGAAACAGGAAGAAAAGAGGTGAAGTTTGCCAAATTAAACAAGAACCAGACTGATCATCAGGTCTTACAGAGGAGGTCCAGAGAAGGTCAGGAGAGCGATATGACTGTGAGGGTCTAGAGCCACCTGAAAAACATGGCGTCTGTCGTGGTTTGGGGCTGATTTCAGCCATTGGTGCAAAATTCAATAGAATTATAAACGCAAAAAGGAACCATCTGATTTTAATCCATCACACAATACCATCATGAAAGACTAAAAAACTACTTGGATAGAAGAAGACACAGAGGAACACTATCAGTCACAGACTGGTCTCCTCAGAGCCCAGATTTCAACGATACTGAAGCAGTGTGGGATCGTGACAGACAACAGAAGAACAACCAGCTAAAATTCAAAGAAGAGCTTTGAATGTCCTTTAAGAAGGCTGGAGACCCAGTCCTGAAGACTACTTAAAGAAATTGTAAGAAAGTTCGACTGTGTTGAAGAACAAAGGTCATCATACCAAATACTGAAAAGCTCATTAGAACTGTAGCTTATACTGTAGCTTCATGCATGCTTGCATGTTTCAATAAATCATTGCACCCATTTCTAATCTTCCTAGATAAATATGAAGAAGTTTTTGCACAGTACTGTATCTAGATAAACATTGTATTTAATGGCAAAATGTTAGCAGCATAAAACATTCCCATTAGTGTTAACTGATTGTAAGAAGAGAGACTTTCAGAGAAACCTCACTTCTTAGCACGGGCTTGCTTCTTAGTAAGCGCTTGCTTCTCAGAATGGGCTGGAACTCTTTGAAGACATTTTGAACACCGCTTTGTCGTTTGGCATCTGTGCCCTGACATATTGGGTTATGGCATTTGTGAGATCTGTCTGTCACCACCAGTTTCTCATGTTTTAAATAAGATTACAGCTGTGAAGAGGAGTATTTTACCCCAAACAACAGTCGAGGTTTTAGTGAAATTAGAAAAAGCAGGCAAAAAAAAAAAAAAGAAGTTACAGTTTAACTAAGTTCAACAACCTCAACAATTACAATATCTCCCTATGAGGAGCACTTGGCAACTGTGGAGAGGGCGAACTCCCTTTTGACAGGAAGAGACCTCCAGCAGAGCCCAAAAGGACATAAATAGGGATCTTTAATAAATTAAGTCCCAAAGGTAACTTGAGGTGTGAATACCAGACCTTCAAAGAGAAAACAGTTAAGTGGAGATTATGTGATTATGTGCAAAATATCCACTTCCACATGGAAACACAAAAGATGATTTCAGCACTGTCAAGGGCAAGAAAACCCTATTACTCTAAAAAAATATAGAAATGATGGCCAATCAGAAGTCTGGAGATAATGGTTATTATTATCAAAGTTGAACAAAGAGCGAGAAGTCTTACGTTTGGAGAAAATCGTCTCATGCAAACAGTAACATGGTGCAAGTCTGTTGTCGAAAAACAAGATAAACATGCACATGCACAGTAAACAGTATTTACATGTGGACAATGCTCTAAAAATTGGGCGCCCTTTCAATGAGTGCATGTCAAATGTCGGCTCAAGGGGTCAGTTTAGATTCGTGGGTGGACCTCGGCATGCTGCTAACGGAAAAACAACTTTTGCAATGCTTTATTTTACAAGGGTGTATTTTAATATAAAACATGTAAAACATCCCTAACCACCCAGACTAGTGGGGACTTTTTCCAGCTTTTTGAAGTAGAAACACACCTGTGTGTTATTTCAGGAACAACACTTTTTTTCAGAGAGGAGGAACAAGCAAACCAAAAGGATCATTAAGCTGAGGACTTGTTCCACCCACATTTATCTTGAGGAAGTGAACTGGAGGACAAATCGATGGAGCCGGTAAATGAAATGCTGTGAAAGTCCCTGAAATGTTTTCACGGCATTCCAGCACATAACATTAACTCTAGAAACACATTTGCGACTGGGGTGCTTGGGGGTAAGTGAAGACAAAAGCAAACTGAAATCCTCCACTGCATACGGCCCACCTGGGATGTACGAAATGATTATGCATATGATTGCATAACCTACCTCCGCCACTTGATTGTACAGTGTTAACACTTTGGTAAAAATACAGGAGCAAAGAATGGTGAAGTAATAAAAACAAAGTGCTTTCATTGCATAAGGGCACCGCATTTATCTCAGGAAGATGGAGTTTTAGTGTGTTCTCAGGTGTTGTAGTGAAACACAAATAACCAAACAAACAGGAAGTCCTCTCACCCAAACAGAAGTGCTATTTGGAAATCTGACAAATAAAGGATTTCCCAACTGTTATTACGATCTGAAGCTATTCCAGACTCGGCATGCAAACTCGCAGTGAAAAGGAAGAAAGAGGAAAAGCAACATCATCATTCACTTCTGCTTGAGAGGCTGTGGTTAAACACAGGCTGTAATGTAGTTAGTCTAAAACAGAAACCAAGAAGAAGAGAAACTGTCAAACATCACTGCTCCCTGAAAATGATCTTCTGAAGCCTTTAAAAACAGATCCACAGCAGCTAAGCACACCAAAACAACAAAAGACAGATTTATTCTATCCCTCTCTGCCTTTCAACTCTCCCTTCTATTTTTCTTCTTGTTCACTACACACACCCTTTCCCCCTTATATCCATCCTTATAAGATGTGTTTGTTATTTTCTTACTTTGTCTTCTATTTCCCCTTCACTTCCTTTCGTTCTTTGGTTAAGTTTTATTTTCTTCCATTTTCTTCCTCTTGCCTATTATTCCTCTATTTTCATTTTTCTCTTCCTTCCTTGTATCTCTTGCTACTTCCTTTCTTCCTTGTTCCATTCCTTGCTTACTCTGTTCCTTCCTTCCTTTGGCTCCTTCCCTTTAAACCTTCTTCCACCCTTCCCCATTTTTTCCTGCCTCTTCCTTTCTTCCTTTCTTCCTTTCTTCCTTCTCTTCTTCCTTGCCTCCTTGGTTCCTTTCTTGCTTTCCCTGCTGCTTCTTTCCTTACATTGCTTTTTCCATCCATCCATCCCTCTATTCATCTTTCCTACCTGTATTCCTTCCTTACTTACCTCACTATGTAATGCTCCCTTATTTTCTTGCTTCCTTACTCGTTTACCCTTCTCCTTCTTTTTTGGGGTTTCTTCCTTACTTCCCTTTAACTTCTTTCATCCCACACCCCCCTTCCTTCCTTCCTTCCTTCCTTCCTTCCTCCAACGCCCCCTTTCTTCCTTCTTTCCTCCCTCCCACACCCAGTTCCTTCCTTCCTTCCTCCCTTCCTTCCTTCCTTCCTCCCTTCCTTTCTTCCTCCCAAGCCTCCTTCCTTCTTTCCTTCCTTCCTCCCACACCCCCTTCCTTCCTTCCTTCATTCCTTCCTCCCACGCCCCCTTCCTTCCTCCAACACCCCCTTCCTTCCTTCCTCCCACACGTCCTTCCTTCTTTCTTTCCTTCCTTCCTCCCACACGTCCTTCCTTCCTTCCTACCCCCATGCCTCCTTCCTTCTTTCCTTCCTTCCTCCCACGCCCCCTTCCTTCCTTCCTCCCACACCCTCTTCCTTCCTTCCTTCCCTCCTCCCACACGTCCTTCCTTCCTTCCTCCCATGCCTCCTTCATTCCTACCCCCATGCCTCCTTCCTTCCTTCCTCCCACGCCCCCTTCCTTCCTTCCTCCCACACCCCCTTCCTTCCTTCCTCCCACACCCCCTTCCTTCCTTCCTTCCTCCCACACGTCCTTCCTTCCTTCTTTCCTTCCTTCCTTCCTTCCCTCCTCCTACACGTCCTTCCTTCCTTCTTTCCTTCCTTCCTTCCTCCCATGCCTCCTTCCTTCCTACCCCCACGCCTCCTTCCTTCCTTCCTCCCACACCCCCTTCCTTCCTTCCTTCCCTCCTCCCACACGTCCTTCCTTCCTTCCTTCCTTCCCTCCTCCCATACGTCCTTCCTTCCTTCTTTCCTTCCTTCCTCCCTCCCATGCCTCCTTCCTTCGTTTTATTTCTTCATTTGTATCCATATGTCCAACCACTCCTTTCTTCTTTTTTCCACATCTTTCATCCCTTTCTTCTCTTTCCATTCATTAAGTGGACACACGTGAGTAGCACTGACAGTACCTGAGTGTTTTGCGGACCATATCCTCATCAGTGATGCCGTAGTAGGTCAGGGTCTCATTCCAGACTGGGTTGAGTGTATTGTGCAGGGTCTTGGTTCTGAGTTTATTGGCCTGAAAGACAAACAAGGAAGACTGTGATTAAAAAGAGCTGAACATCATTCATGAGTGAAAAACACTGAGCTCCTCCTACAGCTCAGGAGAGCTCATCCCTCAGGTGTCATTGTCATTGAAGAACTGACAGAATTATATAAACATCCTTGAAAACGTACAAAGCCTCTCTGCCAGGGTGAAAATTTGTCAACGCGTTGACGTCTGGTGCCATGCATGCAAACACGAGCTCGGTGCTGCTGCATACTGAACGCTGTCAGGAATGAAATATCAGCAGCAGACTGCATTTACATGAAGTGACAGGCATAATCAAAGCATGGCAGGAAGTGGGTAAAAACACTGAGAACAATGTGATGAATGCTCTGAAGTTAAAAGATAGACACCATGGTTGTTCTGGCTCAGTGTGATTCTGTTTCTGTCAACAGCACATTTTTGAGAAAACAATTTTCCAGTCACTGACCTTTCACTGGGATTAAATCTTTATACTTAAAAAACAGTCTGAAACAAAAACAAATGCACCACCTAACCAGCTAATACCATACACAACTTTAAATTAATATTTTCATAACTGATGCCTGCTGTGAGTGTATGGCACTGAAGTCAGGAGGTGAAGAGCTAAGATTAGGTCAGTACAAAGACACGGTGGTCGAAAACATACACTGTATATAAAAGATGGATCCAGGCACAGTGACAACTCCTACTACTGTTTTGAATCCTGGACTTAAACATATTTGCCATATTTTTTCAAACCAGATATCACAATTGACATGACAGGGCTTGTTAGTCACAAAGAACCCACAATACAAACAGCACATACTGCTTTCTTGTCCTTTTTGACTGCAATGGTGAGCATAATCTACAAAATATGTTTTAACTGACATCTGAAACCTCAAACACAAGTTCATAATCACATCAAGTGTTTTTGAACTTGTGTTCAATTCACATTTTCAGTTTACAGATTTAAAGTCATGAAAGAGAAGCCCCTTCACATTTATAGCTCAGGTGCTTGGACCGGTTCTTCTATAGCGCCTTTTTTGACATTCAAAGAGCTTTGCACAGCTCGCCTCATTCACACAGGCACTGCTTTCTATCTAACATTAACACTGCATCAGAGAGCAACTTGACGTTAGTATTTTGCCCGAGGATATTTGGCATGCAGACTGGAGCAGACAGGGATCAAACCACCAACCTTCCAATTAGTAGATGACCTGCTCTACCACCTGAGCTACAGCCACCCCATCAAAGATTCTTTGCTGCAAGCTGAAATTGATGAAGCACTAACACATATTATGCTACTCCTGATAGTCTTTTAGTGAGGTGGCCTGAGTGCTTCCTTTGTTGGGAAGCTTTCCACACATGTTTAACCTGTAAGCCTCGCCTGAGTGGGCCAGAGGCAACAAGATTAGCCTTCACCTGCAGAAGGGTTACAGCATATTCATCTTGAATCATACTTGGTATTAATGTCTGTCTCTCTTCCACAGCATGTCTTTTATCCTTCAGTCTTCCTTCTCGCTCCCCAACCGGTCGCAGCAGATGGCCCCGCCCCTCCCTGAGCCTGGTTCTGTCGGAGGTTTCTTCCTGTTAAAAGGGAGTTTTTCCTTCCCACTGTCACCAATGTGCTTGCTCATAAGGGGTCATATGATTGTTGGGTTTTTTCTCTGTATGTGTTATTGTAGGGTCTGCCTTACAATATAAAGCACCTTGAGGCGACTGTTGTTGTAATTTGGCGCTATATAAATAAAACTGAATTGAATTGAGCTGATCTTGGCTGCAGTGTCCCCCAATGGCTCTCTTCAATTCTTTGGGCTCTAAGCTGATCTTGTTTTTTGTACACTTGGATAAAAGAATCGTGTCTGGATAAGTGTAGTTACTAACACCTCTTCTAGGAGAAAGCTCGGTGCAACGGTCAGGTCAGGTTCTTGGCAGTTGTTCTTGCCTTTGGAGCCTCGTCTACTTCCAAATTTCTAAAATCTAAAAACTTTGAGTGGCTGCACCCGGTGTGTATTAGCTTTGACCATCTTAAAAACTGTTTATAGCACCGGCTTTACATACAGGTCTCGACAAGCAAAACTTTCAAAGTTATTTTTAAAGCTTTGAATAAAAGCATTTTCTGCTCTTTCACAGAGTCTGACAAGTAGCTTCAGCTGAAGACATTAAAGCAGAATATATTTTTGAGTTTGATGAATAGATCTGAATGCTTTCTTTAAAACTTTTCATCTGAGTTTGACAAAAGCACATTTTCTGGCACACAACTTGGCCCTTTTAGTTTTCTTTCACTGCTCTCGTAACAATGTTTTTGGCTCCAATTCAGTGAAAAAGCCTTAAAAATATACTGCACTCTACCTGCTTAATGCCAAGCGGCAGACAGACGCGGTCAGACATTTCCCTCAGGAGGTGGTGAGGAACAAAACAGAGCTAAAATAAGTGTGTACAGACATGTGCTGCTAAAGGTGACACATTAAAAGATGTAAATCTGTGATCAAAGTACTTCAAGTACAAATCAGCCGTTGCTCCTTCCACTGGGTGTATGAGACATGAGTCCAAACGTCAGACAGTGGCTTGTTTAGTAAGATCTGCATCGCTGTTTATTGGAGCAGCCATCAGACGTACACTTTGTCACTTCATCGATTGCAAATTAGCAAGGTGATGAAAATCGCTGTGACAAGTGACGCGGCTTTATCAGCGGAATATTGTTTGGGGAAATCCTGGGAGCACGCTGCTGACATGATGAGGATGGAGACCCTGTGCCATGCGTGAGGACATGTGAGTTTGTTGAATTTAATCAATTAGCTGCTGTGATTATTTGCAAGTCTGATGGCAGGGTTCCACATAACAAGGCTCTCGCTGATTGTTTCTCCCTCAATCAGCGGTTGTTTCCCCCGAGGAAGGCTGTTGAATAGGCACACACACACTATGTGTATATACACACACACACACACACACACACACACACACACACAGTGACTGTTCAAAATTATTTTTTTAAGGCTGATAGCAACATGTTTTATAAAAAATCATTTTAATAAACTCGTTTAATTTAATTTGAAAGCTTTCATGGTTTTCATTAATTATTCATGTATTTCCTCCCTTCTTTCTGTTGTTCCAGATTTTTGATCTTATTGAATAAAATGTCTCTGAAGCATTAGAGTAGTGCACCGGATGCCGAACAAATGAATGGAATCAGACAGATTGTGGGAACGTGGGTACTGATGGTTAAAAATATACTGCGTAATTCAAAAGTCTTCAAATCAAATTCAGCAAAGGTTATTTGTTCTGTCCTCATAATTTTCCACTACTGTTGCACGGCAACAAAAATGCTAACTGATTACCAGTACAGCACACAGACTGTATACCAAAGATGGCTGTAGTCACTGTGACATCACCTTTCACTATCTTGGTATTTTGGATTTGGACATGATGACAAAATGCTGAATCTGAGTGAGAATAGAGGGACACCACACTCATAGGGTAACACGCTGTCATGGTCCGGGTTAGTGCGGCTCCGCCCCACGTGCTGGTGATTCCACCTCGGGGCGGAGCCGCCGCGCCTCCTTGTCATCACCTCAACTGCGAGTAATCAGGTTGCGGGCTTTTTATGACCAGCGTTCTCATGCACTCCCCGCCAGAACATCTACTAAATCACTATCTCCTGGACGGCAGTGCTTTCTACTGTCACAGCTGCTGTTTATCCGCTGGTCAGCTCGCAGCTTCTCCATAACTCTTTACCTGCCTGCCCCCCCGCTTGGCCTCGGAAATTAACGGAGCTTCTTCCTGGACTCACCTGTTCTCGCACCCGGACCACTACCCCCCCTTCCACGCTTTGTTTTCGCCTGCATCCAATGACTGTAAGATCTCTTTTCCCTGCCTTCATCTCACGGTTCCTGCTCCGGATGTTACCCGGTGTCAGGTTCCCCCCTCCGGTCCACGACAGCCCCAAGACTCCCTCACGGACCCCACTCCCCTGGTAACCCAGTGATAACTCAGCATTCCACTTTTAGTTTGGATAGTTCAGTCCGTCAGTTTGTGGTGTCTCTCTATGTGTGACTTTAAAGCGCCTGAATTCTGCTCGTAGATTAACAGCATATTTCTGTTCTTAGTATCTTCGTGAAAGAAGAAGTAGTATTGCGTTCATAGTATTGCGTTCATAGTATTGCGTTCATAGTATTGCGGCTGAGTGCCCGCTCACAGTATTTATCCCCTCAAGGAGTTAAGTTGTTTTTGTTTCAGCGAGGCAATGCTAATTCTGCCTCCCGTAACGTATTAAATATTCTGTCTTGCCTTTCTTAGATGTGTTTAGATGTGTTCAGCATCCTTGTGCATTTAGTCTTGCTCTTTGAATTCTGTAATAAAGTTAACTTTGCTCACAGTTCCTGCGTAACTGAGTAGTGTCCGCATCCGAGTCCATTTCCTTGTGTTTGGCTGCTTGGCCGTGACACACGCTTGTTAATCACATATTCAGCTTAATTTATTGTTCTGAGTTAAATCCAATGAGGGCTGTCAAATAAATGCTCTTTATGCTGCAAAGAGAACTTATCAGTTGCAGTCTATCATGAATACTAATGAGATGTTAACAGGCCTTGGCCTTGGCAAGTTGAATGGCATTATAGAACCTTCAGCACCACTCATTAAAAGACTGAAGTGAGTATATGTATATATTTGAGGGCATATGTACGTTTTTGACCGAGTGTGGATTAGAGAAACTCCAATCTAATTTTCATGCCCGTGTGTGCAAACTTCTTACCACAACTGTATATAAAGACTCTACATGCCACCGCAACCCAGGGACACACAGAGGTGTTTACCAGCACAGTATTTGCATATAAGGTGTGCAGATACTGTGCATACCTTACAATGGTAAATTTCAAAACTATTTTCCAGTATAGGAGCAGAAAACGTACATGAAATATAAATAAATATGGGAATGAGTGATAACAGCTCCTCCTGCATTATGTGAAAGTCAAGGTGTTGTTGTTTTTGGTGGGGCACCTTGACTTTTCTACAAGCTTCTCATGGGAGTTACTAAGTGGATTGTTGACAGGATGTGAAGAGCAGAGGAAATGGTCAGCTGAATTTCAATGCAGTCATATACACTGACTTGTGAGCAGGCATGTTGTTAAAACACAGTGAAGCAGCTAGATCTGAGGGTGTGATTTAATTAAAGGTTTGACTGGTTCAGATCCCTGAAATAAAGAAAAAAAAAACTTGGAGTTAGAGTGCTGCTGCTGGCTTTATCCACAGCCATGAAAGAAAGCAGTGAATTAAATAGATAATGAGTCCATTTGCAGAGGAGCTGTAGCTTTCTATTCCACACGTGTGATCAGCGTGCATTAATGGGGAAATAATTCACCGCCACCACCTGCTCATAGATGGAGGGCGGTGCTACAAATCAGCAACTGGTGTCACAAACATTTCCACTGTAGAGGCTAAAAAGGCTTTGCTCCATAGCTGATTATTCCAGCGTTTTTGCATGGATGTATAGATTGATAAGCTATACTTTAACTAGTTTTGTTTAAAAAGCCTGCACACCTGAATGAGGCAGAGAGAGAAGTAACAAGGCAAACGCAGAGGCCTGTCGAGCTGCAGATGTGCGCTGCAGTTTTATCACAGTTCAGTAATCGGCGCCCAAAAATTGCTCGTTTAAAACTCTGACATCTGTTATTTTTCTATAAAACTATTCAAGCTGAGAAAAATCTCACTGACATCGTCTTATTTATACCGCTTTATGCCCAACAGTGAATATGCTAATACTCAGTGGAACCAAACAACTAAACACAATAATGGCATAATGATGCACATTTTCTACACCATTAAACTTAAAGAGGAATTCCACTTATTTAGAAAAGGATGGTCTAAAATCAAAGAAGAAGAGACAGAAGTGGCTTTGCTTTCATTTGTTCCTTTTTGTTCCTTGTCATTCAGGGTGATCGTGGCTCAAGAGTTGGGAGTTCGCCTTGTAGTCGGAAGGTTGCCGGTTCGAGCCCCGGCTTGGACAGTCTCGGTCGTTGTGTCCTTGGGCAAGACATTTCACCCATTGCCTACTGGTGGTGGTCAGAGGGCCCGGTGGCGCCAGTGTCCGGCAGCCTCACCTCTGTCAGTGCGCCCCAGGGTGGCTGTGGCTTCAATGTAGCTGCCATCACCAGTGTGTGAATCTGTGGATGACTGTAAAGCGCTTTGGGGTCCTTAGGGACTAGTAAAGCACTATACAAATACAGGCCATTTACCATTTTTTGGGACAAGGTCTTATAACATGATGTTACACTTACCTATAGATCTTTTTCTGTTGAAAGTAAAATGTAATTGTTAAAGGGACATAGTTATGCTGGGGGTGTTATGGGAGGACTGATATTTTTGATTTTATTTTTTCTCGCTGTAAAAATAACTAAAGGACTTTGCAGTCCTGTGAAAAACTAAGTGCATCCTTCCTGCTTCTTTAGGAATGAAGACAGTAAGTAGCAGCCATGTGCTTCTAGTCAAGTGCACTTGATTGACTGATTGTCAGCACCTCTTTAAATGCTGCAGTTTGGGTAGTTTGGTGATCTGGTCAACACAATGTTCCCAGGACTGAACATCCCAGCATACTTATCTCAGAGAAGCTGCAAAAAAACCCCAAGAGCTACAGCACATCCCAAACTCTACAGAGCTTAGTTAGCATGATGCTAAACTTCACAACAACTAGAAAAAGACTGACTGAAGAAATACAGTTTATCTGGAAAGGTTTCAAGGAGAAAGCTTCTCTCTAAAAAGAATATGGCAGCAAGATTTATTCAACAATGTCCTTTGGACAGATGAGATCAAAGCGGAGATGCTTGGACATAATGCACCATGACAAAGCTCCATGTTTGGAGAAAACCTAACACAGCATCAACTCAGCTAATTTTAATTGTCAGCACAGAGATGATGATTTAAGCCTGTTTTGCAGTCACATGACCTGTGCACCTTGCAGTCACTGAGTCGAACGTGAACTCCTCTGTATACCAAAGTACTCTAGGGTCAAATGTCAGGCTAGCTATCCTCTAAAACTTACATAAAATCATGGTACAGGGAAATAATCCTAAGCACAGTAGCCGATCTACAACTACATGGCTGAAAAAGAAGAATCAAGATGCTGCGAAAGCCGAGTCAAAGTCAAAAAGTGAATGATCAGGGACTTTAAGAGAGCTGTGAATAAATGATTGCCTGCAAACTTCAAAGAATCGAAGCAATGCCAAGACGAGTGAGCACAGTTTCCCCAAAAAGTAATAAAAATGATTACTCCAATTTACTTCTACTGCTACCTAAAGTGAAATCGACTCATGGGATTTAGTTATTTTTTCACAAGACTGCATATAATTCTAGAAACATTTTTCCACGAGTCTAAACCAAAACTATAATCTTTTCTTAACCCTAACTGAGCACCTTCCCTCATCTAAAACTAAGCAGGTTTTAGAGTGAACAAGTGAATGTGAACCTGTAACGCAAATGAAAATAGAATGAAATGGATAAAGCAAACATTACAGTTATGTGCTGGTCAATATTGCCATGGCTGGTGCATGTAATGTGACATCCATTATAAGAACACATTGGCTCTTTATAGCTAGCTACAACAAATTTGTGCTAGATAAAAAGCTTATTTTTTCCTTTCTTCACTTTCTAAACGAGTGAAGATAATCCGGGGTAAACGGTGAAGGACAGATGGTTCATGCACCTGCACCTGCCAGATATTTATATTTTCATTTTAAATTTCTGTACAACGTTTTAACAGTTTCCAAGGATGGTTTTCTGTAACAAAACCATCTGAGACATCAGGTTGGAATCGGTTCCTACGAGGAAATTAAAATGCCAGGGAGGTTATGTTTTTGGTAGCCTGTGTGTGTGTGTGTGTGTGTGTGTGTGTGTGTGTGTGTGTGTGTGTGTGTGTGTGTGTCATTCTGTCTGTAAACACAATACAGTAGCTCAAAAACGCAGACAATCATTCAAAACACGAAATGTTTTCAATAAATGATGATAAAACTTTGCAGGGGTGTAGAATGGGGTCGTGTAAACAGTCCATTAAAATTTGGCTTATATCCACCAAGGTCTTCAAGGTCAGCAAATCAACAAAAAGCCTTTGTCATCATATAGAAAGTACTGTATAGAGATTTAAAACCTCTGACCAATTACTGAATATCTTTAAAAAACAAAATGAACATATAAGAAATACAAATCTTTCTCTTTAAAAGTTTGCGGTGTGCTTGTTGTTTTTAACCCTAACCCTTCCATCATCATCATCATAATTAAAATAATCCAATCATCAAATTTTATTATTATTATCATTATTATTATTATTATTATTATTATTATTATTATTATTATTATTATTATTATTATTATTATCATTATTATTATTATTATTATTATTATCATCATCATCATCATCATCATCATCAGCCGCACTACTTCATTTTTAACACTGCGGGCTGTCAAAACGTCACCAACGCCAGTTTACACCATTCAGTCCGTCTCTGGACTTGACAGGTTTAATTTGGAACAATTACGGCATTTTATTGTGTCTGATTACGGTCATAATAACCTCCGTGAGTCTCATCGGAGGTGATCTGGCTTTATAGCAGAGCATGAAACTTCTGATTAGAGCGCAAGCAGACTTGACCTCTTTGTGTGGGTCCTAATGAGGGTCTTAGAATGAGCCTAATGATTATTTTGAGAATGATTGCAGTGAATCTTTGAGGAGGGAGAAGGTGACAGCATCTTGCTTTACTGGCACAAAAATGCAGAGGGATCTGTGATGCTGCCTGATGAGACAGGAGACAAATCCACGAGGCAGCATGCCCTCATGGAGAGTTTTTGACGTTGCAGTCAAATAATCCATGACATATTCATATAAATGTATGCGATTAACATGAAAGGAGTTGGATAGTTGGCATTAGCGCTGATGCCCTCGGCAGAACATATAAACAATGGAAAACCCCTTACATAAACTCCAAGTGGAAAATGATACAAGACAGTATGACACTATGAGAGCAGATCCTTTGTCAGACCCTAAAGATATTTGCCTAGTCTTCAGAAAGCACATTTAAAGGCTAAAAACTCCATGAATTCACAGAAAATGGAGCACACCGCTTCATCAGCAGGGCCAGAGTTGATAGACAGTAGGAGCAGCAGATGGCATGCAGAGTGATCCAAAGCCAGTGTTTTCAGTGTTTTACATAATAAGTAGTAACCATCTTGACCTCTGTCAGCATCTGAAGAAATAGCCAGTGAGGGGTAGAAACAGTTTGGCAGGCGGGGCAAAAACAGTCCAGTCTCCCCAGAAATAGCCCTCTGATTGGATGATTCTTACAGTGCCAATATTCAGTACTTGAGCAGGAAGTAGTGAACCCTTAATGTAGCGGTTGTAAAAGTAAAGAAGTGAAGGCTGAAGTGGTGCACAAGTGGGTAGTGTGTTACGAAATAAAATTCCATTTTATTTCAACTCATGTTAACTTTGCGCTCTCCAGTCTGAATAAATGTAACAGAGCAGAAAACACCCGGTTTCACAGAAATACATGAAATAAACATAACCTCCTAACACTGTGATACATGGAGGTGGCATAAATTTGTTCAAAGTATGTGGCAGCAAGACAAAAGCAACAAAAAAATTCGATTTGAAGTTATTCAAACCAATTCCCAGTTACATTTTCTGAATCAGCAGTACAAAGATAGACAAAGTCTGCTTTAAAAGGAGGAAAAACTCAAGGACATTTGAGTATCTGATTTTTTTAAACATAGTTTAAAAAGTTTGATAAGAGTAGCATGACAGATGTTTGCTTTGATTACACAAACTTGTAGGAGTAGGCAATGGATAATCGGTATTGATTTATAAATAACTGGGCACAAATAACTTCAGCTTATTATAATAGTCCACAGTTTATTTCTAACTAACTAAGCAGCTCATTATCTTTCTCTTTAATAGTTTCTTTAAAGATATGAAGCATTTTGGTGTCAACTTGAAAGATCAGAGCTTCAGTGTTGTGCTGAGACAGTCTGGGCCCTTCAGGAGATCCATGGAGTTCAGGGCTGTCTGACCTTCCTCTCCATGTAACCCTTTTCCACTGGGATCTGTCACCCAAATGCAGGACTCGTGGAGACAAAATGGCAAACTCAAAAACCTCAGCTTTATTGCTGGTATGAAACAGAAACTAAACCGTGAAAGCTATAACTGCAACACACAGGCAAATCTGAGGGTACGACGCAACACTGACACAGAGAAACACGGGGCTTAAATACACTGAGGCGTAATCAGGGAATGGGAAACAGGAGGGAGACCCAAGCAAAACAGAATACACTCACATGAGACATGGACCTTCACAATACAACAAGAAACGAAGACGCAGACTTGACACCAGAGATGGGCAGTAACGTGTTACAAGTAACGCGTTACTGTAATCCGATTACTTTTTTCAAGTAACGAGTAAAGTAAGGGATTACTATTGCAAAAACGGTAATTAGATTACCGTTACTTTCCCGAAGGAACGCTGCGTTACTGCGTTACTAAAACCGTGATTTTTTGCGAGAATGTCTCATGACAGTGATGTAAGCAAGTGCGACGTTCTTGACAACAGCTGTCTGCAGATCAACAGTGGATAACATTCGAGTGCGGGAGAGAGTATGAGCGTGCACTGACCTTACTTTAAGTTTGATTCCATAAAAAGTGACAAAAACATTAGCATCCGTTGTGCAGTGGGCAGCCACCAATGCAGCGCCCGGGGAGCATGCATGCATGCATGCATGCATATATATATATATATATATATATATATATATATATATATATATATACATAGCACATATCTGAGGTAGGCTTGGGCTGCATGGGGGTTCTAACCTGGGGTGCACGGTACTTTTACCCTGTAAAGCCTGAACCATTGCAAAGTTGCCAGAAACTTCAAATCACTTTTTAAAGTTGAGTGTTTGCTGAATCTTTAAATAATAATAATAATCATCATCATCATCATCATCATCATCATCATCACTTTACATTTATAATTTGTATCATACTTGCTTTGAATTTTTTCATGCTCTGCTATTTTTGCTGTGAAGCGCTTTGTGATGTTTATTTTGAAATGTAATGAGAAAGGTTTTCTCCTGTCAGTGAGAGAGAGTAGATTGGTATTAGCAGCTGGTTCCATCCGAAGTTTAAAAATGTCTCTAGTCAACATTAAATTATGTTATTTATTTATTGTTGTACAATGCTTTGTATTTTGGCCAGTGGATTATCCTTGAGTATGCAGCAGGTTACCTGATATAATTGGTCATTTGCTTTATCCTTGTACCACTGAATCAAATTTGCTAACTGTATTATAATTATAATGATCCAAGACCTCGTTAAGAAGGACCTACAATATAAAAATTCAGTATTTTTACATTTCAGGCTAGGCTTGGATACACGTCTGTTAATGAGTACTGAGGCCTTCTACCTGTACTTAACGATGCCAATACATATATTTTTAATGCAGCCACTTGGAATACTGAAAGTGATTACTCATACCTGACATTAGCATATGTTGTTTTCTTCTGCAGGAGCAATTCTAAACCACAGTTTGCGTACATGATATTTCTAAACTCTTGTTTATCTCTGCAGAACGAAGAGCACACAAGCGGCTGCTGAGACCAAACAGAAGCATTTCTGTAAAAAACACACTGAATTTGCTTCAAAGCTTCAAATCACTTGAATCGACTCCAGGGTGCGATGAATATACACGGCAATCTGGTCACTAGTTGTTGAGAGATCTTTCTCTGGATGAAATCTGCTGGATGGATATGATCACAGATGACATCCACAGTTGGCACAGTTCTTCTTTAACTCAAACGATTAAAGGGGAGGAACTTTCCAATTCAAACAAGCAGCAGGCAGACTGTTGATTTGTTTTATGCAAGTCTTCCATGTGTTGTGTGACGATTACTACGCTACTGTTTCACTGCAGTCTTCAAGCCCTGGGTTCTCTCTCACTCGACTGGCATATTTGAGATTCTCATCACAAGAATTAAAGCATTAATTAATTCAGTTCAACACCATCGCCTCGCTATCCTCACACAGGAGCAGTCAGTTATTGATTCGGGTTTGTTATGAAGAGATGGAAAACACTATGTTTGTGCAGACTGCACGCTATCTGAGCACACAGTGGACAAAGTGTCGTAGCTGAGATGGCATTCACATGCATGGCTGATATGATAGCAGACTCATTTTAGTTGGAGTGTTTTATTAAGAGTTTAAATTCAGAATATCCCAACAGAATGGCTCTTGGTGTTCAGGCGGTGTGTTAAATCATAGTGTGAAGGCAACAGGGTTGCAGGTACTGGCTCTCCAGACCGGTCCTTAGATCTCGGGACATCTGTCCTTCCAACACTTTGGTCTTTGGTTAAATATCTAAATCACAAAATTATGTGGTAGCCAACGAATTAATCCTGGTGACAATTTTAAACCTTCAATTTTCTAATGCTTGTAGGTCTACTATGGGTATTTAGCATTAAAATTATTAGATTCATGGGCAAATCATAAGCAATTTAATTAATTAATTAAATCAATCAAATTAGTTTTCTCAATTAGTAGCCTTTGTGCAGCCTTAAGGCAATATTATCAACTAAAATAACAGCCTACTGTACACTTATGGTTACTGTATGGTGAATATGAATATGAAAAACTGCTATTACTTAATCCCAATGTGCAACATTGTCACACTGATGAAGCTTTTCATTGTAAAATGTAATTAGGAGGGAGACATGTAATTTTATTTTCTTGCTATTGTCTCAGTATGTAGTTATTATTTTATTACACTCAAATTATTACAGTCAGATTTGGTAACTACCTTTTTTCCATCTTGAAAAAAGTATAATAGGAATTTTTATAATGAAAACGTGATTTTTGTTTTCATATTTTGGGATAACTACTGGAAGAAATTGATTATTTTTGTATTTATTTATTTTTATTTACATTGTGTCAGATCTCTGAATGGTAATAGTCCATTTTACAAGTCACTTAGTCTTATCACTTAAGCAGGCATTATACATGCTTGTATAATACGCATATTTTGTAATCCTCACTGAACAATTTAAAAGGTATTCGTTTTTTTTCAAAGTGTATAATATAGTTAGTATTATTTTAAAATGTGTCTGTATCGAAAACCTTATCTATTACTGAAGAAGTCTCTGATCTGTTGGGCCCGTCTTTGCTTTAAACGAGTTGGACCAATCTGAATGCAGCGACAATGCAATTTCTGACCGTGTTAGATCATGATTGAACTACATTCTCAGGTGTTTATCAGTAATGGCTACTCCTTGATGTGACACTTTCAACTTAAATCAGTTGCTGTTCACGACAAGTTGCCATCTGTGCATGTTGGCATGGGGGTATAGAAAATACTCTATAGCATAGCTTTAACGATCCTCTCCATTTTTCCCTTTTTTTAGCCAGAAAAAACAGACACAATCTTTTTAGTGTGCTAGATTTAGCGCTGAATTTTTGCAATCTCTATTAATGTGAATACAAATAATAACAAGAAACACAAAGTAGCTGCTGTTGCCTCTGTGAAGCGTGAGGAGAGAAAGGCTAATTACTTCTGAAATAATAGTACTACCATTATTGCTCCTATAGAGAGAGCAGTTTACTAATGCACCCTCCTGTGTAAAATGCAGCACACCTTTGTTTTGAATGTTGTGGTTCGTACATTAGTTAACTATTTTATTTTCGGTTTCACAAAAGGTTGAGAAGGAAAACCAAGCTTGGCAAAAACAGAATTAGTAAATTAGTGATGAATCACCCTCATGCATGAGTCATACACTGATAACAACCTAATTGTATTCATTATCAATACAAAAGGAAGATGCAGAAAAGTAGTGCATGGACAAAAGACAGCGCATTGTCAGTAATTTAGAGACTCCTCCAAAATTTCACAAATCCAGTTTCAGAGGCGCTGACACCCCTGTAGGCATGACTCTCCTGAGCTCTGACAAACAAGAAAAAATAGTCCTTTACACTTTCATAATGAAAACATTTCATAAGCAAATAGAAAAGCAGAGCTGTTCTCTCCTCTGTGTACAGTAGCCTTCAGTGGAAATTCAGACATGTTTAGCATACATGTTACATTAAGCTAACAGCAGACATTTGCATTTTAGGATGCTGAAAGCATTTCGTGCTTCTCCACTATTGATATGATATGCTGAAACAATCCTGTGCTGATGGAGATGATTAATGACCACAGTGTAGCTCACTGCCTCATATCATTTATTGTTCATTTACTCACGTAAAATATATGTTTGCTCATAAATAATAACTATAAGTGCAATCTTTTCTTTTTTCAGCAATGCAATTCTGACTCATGTCTAATAATAGAAAATAATACAAGCCGAGTTAAAAAAAATGTCAAACCTGACAATGCACGCGTCATGTACACTATAAAACAGGGATGGGTAATTAATTTTCCCTAAGAGGCTGCATGGAAAACTGGGACTGTTGTGGAGGACCCTGTGCATGTGCATGGCCTTCCACAACAGTCCCTGTTATAAAACATGGACTTAGTTATTATGATGTCATTGGTTAGTGAAGTACCGTAATAAAGCTTCATTGAGGTTTTGAAACAGGAGACATTGAGTAAAGGGTGTATCTGGGACACTGCACGTTGATTGGCTAACAACTTGTCAATCACAAGTCATTAGCCAATGAGCACACCCTCCTTTCTGACACTAAATGACCAAAGCTTTATTCAAAATGACTGGAAAAGAGTCACTGAACTGGCAACCACTGAAGAGAATAATTAGTAACTGCTGCTTTGGCTTTACTTCTCAGATTTCCAAATGTGCTTATCACTGGTCTATACAGTGATTATCCCAGATAGTTTGTAAGATGTAGACTAATATAAAAGTTGATGCAGCATTTAGGTGAGATCTTGCTATAAGTAGCTATAAGTAATCTTTTCATTGCAACATTGCAAGAGGTATGAATCAACATTTAGAAACAAAAAGTTCTTTCTTATCTTCTGGTAAAATGCCTACAACATGTCTGTAACAGAATTTAAATTATCTGTCAGTGTGGTCCTTTCCAAAGAAAACCTCTGAACAGGAGTGACTGTCAGTGACTGTAATTAACTCTCATTAAGGTACAAACTTCTTCGACGGTCTGCAGACTGCAGGAGGCCATATGATGCGACACTAAAGTAGCTCCTGCACACTTCAATAAATCGTGCTGTGTAACACAAAGTGGAAAGCACAAAGTTTGAACTATCAATCAACTTTAGAAATCAACTCAAAGCACAGCAGAGCTCAACTAATGCTGAAGCTGACAAAACAAATCTTACACTGATGAAAACTGAGCCCGAAAAGCTCCCAAGACAAGTTCAAAAGTAACTCGTCAAAAATGTCCACCGACAGCCGGATATAGGAGTTCACAACATGCCCTTACCCTGGTGCCACTGAATCTTATGTGTTGAAGCCCTAAGATGCTTTTTCATGTGTTTAGATTTTGATTATTTTTTGACCATTATAGGAGGAAGATGAGAAGTCGTTCATCGTTTACAGTTTCTCATTGTTACTGAGCAAACTCAATACAGTTGTGTGTCAGCTCTGTGTTTTCGTCTTTCATGGTACTTTAAATATCAGAAAGTACAGAATTTTCCCAGGAAATCAACACCTGATGGAAACAATAGTTAAGTAGTGTTCCTCTAACTACTGGTGGTACAATAGCTACATGGCTATTTATGACTTTTTTCATATAACTCCATCCATAAACCATCCATCTAGTCATCCATCCCTGCTTGTCTAAAGTATGATCACGTTAGCACCATGCTAACCAGATATTTTATGTTGTCCAGTTCTTCCTGGCAGATCCCAATGGGCCAGAAACCTCTGGGCTCACTTTGGGGTCTCCCCCCAGTGGGGCCGACCCAGAAAACCTCCAAGAGGAAGTGCCCATGATCCAGATCAAAAGCATAAACCTCCTCAGCTTACTCCTTTTGATGACTGTGAGCACCTCACTATATGTCCAAAGTGGTGCTTATACTTGCAGATACAGACAGCTGTACACAGCATGGATGTATGTACTATTGTAGGGTCTACCTTACAATATAAAGCACCTTGAGGTGATTGATGTTGTGATTTGGCGCTGTATAAATAAATTGAATTGAATTGAATGAGTATTTATTTGCTTTGCAGCTCTTTGAAATCTGCTTGAACTCCACCTGAAGGGTGCATGCGTTATTGGCGAAGTGTAAGCTAATATCTCATTGTCAAATCCACATGGTCACAAAAACTTGGGATGTATCTATGGGCATTATCTGCCTCACTGTGATACTAAAACTTACGTCATTTGCACCCAAGTGGACCTTGAGATGCCTCAAAGGCTGAAACCAGCAGCTCTACAAAGGAAACTCATTTCAGCTTCTACATCCATCATCCAGAAACCTCCCACCCAACACAGAGCAAGCATCCACTGCTCTCCTGCAGTGGACCATAGCCCCAGAGTTGGAGGTGCTGACTCTCACCCCAAAGTGGAAACTAACTGGAGTTCCTGCATATCACAAACAGGATTGGGGACAAGCGGCAACAGTGACAGATTCCAGTACCCACAAAATGGACTGCACCTTTATTTTCTACTCTACTGGAGCCCTCACAGTTATTTTTTTACAACTTCCCCATTCCTAAGCACTTTTCTATTTAACATTCCCACTGTTCACCTATCACATATCCAAGGATACTTTGGCATGCAGACTGGAGCAGCCAGAGATCAAGTGACAAACCTTATGATTAGTAGATGACCTGCTCTACCTCCTGAGCAGAAGCCAGAAGCAAAATAGTTTTTGACATTGTGTCAAGGACTGAGACACAGATCTGATGGCCCTAAACTTCTGCAGAATCCCCCAAAGGACCAGGTCATGAGCTTCATCCAAGTTCACATTGTTCCTTCTTTCACACAGACATAACTACAAACGTAACAGCAGAGTGAAATCAAAGCTGAAGTTACGCAGCAAGAGCAGAGCCAATTACAAAGGTCATTTCAACAGAGATGAGTTTGAAAAGGTATTGTAAGAAAGGAAGATGTGAGTCAGATAGCTGGATAATCACAGCTTTGGCTTTCATTAAGCTGCTTTTGTAGAATGTACGTATTCACAGGATCTATATAAGATTTGATAGTTTTAATGAAAGGATTACGTCACCCTCAAGGACGACTGTGAGGTGCAAGAGAGTTAAAGAAGTCACCAGTTCTCACAAACAACCGGTGAGTCATTTCATGTGTTGAAACATTTCAGTCTTTAATTTATATGTATGGGTTTGAGATCATTTTGTCTGCAAACTGTGAGAGCTCCAACAGCTTTTCTGCAACAGTTTAAAACTTAAATCTTACGCCTGTACGAGTGCTTCCGCGACTCTGAGCAGATCAGCAAGAGCTTTAAAAGCAGAGCACGTCACTGGTAAGCGGGTACGTTAGGTCAGTCAGTTAATGTTTACACTGATGAAGCCTTGCGCTGACATATCCACACTGCGGTGCTCCATGAATCATGAAATAGATTATTAGACCTCGTCTCCTTTTATTGCGGGTCTGAGAAAACCACAAGAATGCCTCAGGACAGACTGTATGTGCAGTAGGGAACACTGCTGACCCATCAAAGCTCGTGTAAAAGCGTGATCGGCTTAGAGTGTAAAAAAAATCTGTTTCTGTAATTCTTGAAATGCAGAGAGTGGTCATTGTTAATCTCTTTTTATTCTTTCTCATCACAACTTCTTCTGCTTGCTCGTGTTATCTCTTCCTTTGTGTGTTTGCAAACGTTAAATTGTGACCTAGAGGGATTTGCATTTTGAGAAGTATTCATATATAGTATTGCAGTGCGACTATGTTATAGAGGCAACATTTTACATCCCTTTGCTAATTACTTGTGACTTTTTTATAGGGAGTATATTTTTGTTCCTTTATGTGTTATTAAGTTTTATGCTCTAATGCCACTTTATCCTGAATGCTTGAATGAACAGTTTCATAAAAACAAAGATCTCTCGATAAACGTCTGTAAAACAAACATTTTATGCAGAAAAAGAACGATTTGTTAAATTTCTTTGAGATCTTAACTCACATTCCCTTTCAAAGATTTAGAGAAATCCTGTACCATACCAACTCTATTTACACAGTGCTTTAAAAGCAAAGTGCTGTAAATAAAAACGAATAAATCCATTTCAACGATGAAGAATAAAAACAACAATAATAAAATAAAAGCAGAAACAAACCACAATAAAACAACAGAAACAAGTAAGACCATTGTCACATGCTGGGTCAAAAGTCAGAGAGTGCAAGTGTGTTTTAAGACTAGTTTTTAAAAAAGGAGAATGTAGGTGACTGTCTAATGTGCAAAGACAATTGATTCCATAACCTAGGCGCACCAATAAAGAATGCTCAGTCCCACCTGAGCTTCAACTTAGATTGCTGTATATGTAGTAGCAACTGGTCACATGACCTGAGAGTGCAGGGGTAAGGCGGCTCCAAGCCCTGAAAACGACAGGCCCAAAGCTAACGGGTGATGTCAGGGTACTCTATACTTGTGACGAATGTTTTTTTCTTTTCTTTGTGTACAGAATTAACAAATGAGATATTATGATTACAGATGCAGTATGTGTAGGCGAGCTAGTGTTTGCATGCAAACCTGAAAAAGGAAGTCCAGTGAAGAACAAGCAAACTCAATACTGACCAGGCTGTGTGGTGACAAATGTGCAAGCCTGTTGTTTTAAAGGAAACAGACAAAAAACAAAAAAACACACCTTGCTGGCGCCTGGCAGTAGGTGCAACTTGACGTAGGGATCTGACAGCCCATTGTGGTCCATTGGCTTGAGCCCCTGTGAAAGAAAAGAAGAATCATGGTAATAAAAATGACATTTAGCACTTCCTTGTTTTGGACACTACTCCTGTTTTTGACAGTCAAATTTCCACCGGTGAAGATTTCCCAAAAATTAGGGATCTTTAAAGGAGCTCAGGGCATTGCAGCATTAAATTATATTAAACTGGAATTATTTTACACCTCTTTTTGGAGGGGATACTTTTTGAAAATTCTGAAATTTTTGGGATGTTTCCTGCAGCAACATTATAAATTTGAATTATCGGAACCCTGCCGCATTTTAATTATATCACAGTCAGTACCACATTAAATCCATTTGCTTACTTTATGTCTACTGATGAGTGAAAGCAGGAACAGAGCTAGGATCCCTTTTACCAAGCAGTAAATCAGCAACAGAATGACTCAAATCTTATTCATACTACACTGTTTTGCAGTCTTACTGTCCCCTGAGTCATATGGTGTCATTTTGCCTATTCTTCTGCATTACCGCCACATACTGTGCCGGAGTAGATCAATGTGTCAAAAAGACCAATGAAGTGTAAATAGGCTGCACTGAAAATTCATACAACCGTTTGTCTGAAGGAACATTTTAAATAGTTTCAGTCTAATAGTCTCAGAAAAGTTTGAAGAGCTCTTTTGATGGAAAGTGTAAAATTCACCATACTCAGTGAGACAACAAGCTACAATCCAGCAACTAATGCAGTTACTTCAATTGTTTTTATTTAGGTGCTCAAAGTTGCTCATTCATGCTGTCAAAGCTGTTGGAACATTACTGCAGTGTAAATGAAACACGGGGGGAAAGAGCCAACTAAGGGGCCGTCTGTGAATACTCTGAAAGGTGCTTTTTATGGAGGTGATCCAAAAGATTATGATTTGCTCTCTGGAAGAAAAATGATATCCAATAATCCAGTAAAAGGGAAATCTCTGAATATGTTGCTAAACTAGCATGTAAATATGCAAAATCACAAAAATGTAAAAGCTGCATGCTCTGAGGATGAGAATAGACCATGAAGACCATTAACATGTCTTACTGAAACCTGGAAATCTGCAAAAAATCTTCTGCATGCTGCTTCTTACACTTTTAATCATTGCATAAAATCTGTAGTGCCTGAGAGATCCAGCGCAGTGCCACATCAGCTGGAAGGTTGCTGAGCAATGCTGAAGGGAACTTACTAAAAAAAGAAATGTTTTATTTCTTTGAAGAGCAAATCAATGAGGCTTAGAGAGAGCAGGAGATGTAAAGGCCACTCATTCAATGACCAAAGCAGGACAACACCGCACCATGTGGGTGCCCGCTTCATGAAGTGAAAGGACCTAAAGTGTTTCCTGAATCAAATGCGGTACGAACACAAAGAAGTTAAAACCTCAAGCAAGTCGTCTTTGACCTCCTCTGGAGACGGAACTGTTCACACTGCCGACTCCTCCTGAGATAAAAGTTTAAACTGAAGTCCTTGAAGTAGCTGAGCAGCAGTTTGGATATTTTATTTTAACATCAGCATAAATCGTATTCACGTTATTAGGTTTCATTAAAATCTGACCAGTACACTCAGAGAAATAGCAATTCTTGTGAGAAGAAGGGTGGATTCAGCCTAAATAATGCTGGATTCCATATTATTTTCATTTTTTCAGGTTCCTCTTCTCGAGCAAACTCTCACTATTTGCAGTTTTCAATTCTAATTTTCCACAAACTTTGGTGGACAGATCAGTGGGTTGATCTATGGGCCTTTTGAAAACATGCACACAATAAGCCTGCACGAATCCTGCACGACACAATCCACGAGATGATTAAAGTTTGGTTGCTGCGTTGTTTTGAGGCCTGAGGAAGTACCCCCAAGGATATTATACATCAGATTTTCAGTCTGAGTGACTATCCTCATGACTAAACTGACCTTTATGTGTAAAAGGAATGGAAATCCCTTTAAAATTGAACTCTGGATTTAGTTCATAAAGTTGAGATTTAGAACTGATCAAAATCGAAGCAGTGGAGAAGATGTCCTGGTAACATTTTTAAAAAAAGATGTATTCTTTTGCCTTAAGCTAAAAAAAAAACACATCACAATTTTAATCCATAACAGAAAAACAAGAAAATATCAGGACTGAACTTTGATTAAATAAATATCAGCAAAATGTGCTTGTTTTCCACTCATTAAGCTTTAAGTTTTACTTTATTTTTTCCAAGACAAAATGGATTAAAGCAGCAAACATCACACTTAGTGCCTGAAAGCAATCCCCCTCTACGGGACAAGTACAGTCTAATAATGATTGCTACTTTGACATTACAGTTTGAATCTGCAAGGCTATTATCTCTTACTGAAAAATAAGAAAATAGGAAGTCCAAGGTAATTTTTTTTAGTTTTTTGAGGTGCTCTTTCTTCTACATTTTAATGAGTAGCTCATAGGAAGGCGTATAAGCTTGATATCAGCAGTTCTGTCTGCGGTTTTCATCAGTAACTAAACTCTTTTGCCGTAAATTGTCCTTCCTGTAGTCGTTTAGTAATCATGCAGGAAGAAAATAAGGAGGAGTCTCTTACAAAAGTTAATCGTCTGAAATTTCTACTCATGTGAAATTATCTGTGACTCTTCAAAGAAACAATTTCACCTGTGTGATTGCCGAACACCGGTTTATTTTAAAAAGTGTAATATTCAGTATATTACAGCTTGTTCCTGAACCATCTGAAAATGTGCTTTTTATTCCCCAGTTCTTCTGAATATCAGCTGCTTATAATGACTTCAAAGTATACATTTCACACAAAAAAGTCTCTATATTAATGAAGTCATTAATATACAAGAATTATTGTTTAACGTGTTGTTTCTGTCGTAACCAATATGGTGAAGGGTTTGCACCAAAAATAAGATTAATGACAGATTAGAGGATGCATATGTACATGTCAAAGACTGCTGAAAAGCCAGTGGAGGAAACGGAGAGGTCCGCAGCATCACTTCCTTTTCACTCGACCAGATGAGTCATGAGCTCGCATCTTCATTTGGAGAGAAAAGTATCCGACATGCAACAACAGCTCACTGGATTTATAACCAATGATGCTAATTACCAAGACCCATGGCTTTATTCATATTAAAAATAGGAGGCCTGGCTCTAGTGAAGGCAGTCCATGACTGTTAGTGTTCAAATGTGTTTCTTCTTTTTGTATCCAGGCATGCTGTTACTGCATTGACGGTGTGTTTGGAATCATTGTCATGCTGAAAAATAAAGCTGCTGCTAATCAGATGCTTTCCAGATGGATCAAAATCTGATGTTACTTTTCCGAGTTCATAATTTCATGAGTGTTAAGAAGATCCACAACACCACAGATTGATAACTAGCCCCAAACTATGACAGTGCCTCCACCGTGTTTTACAGATGGATTCAGACACCCACTGTAGCCTCTTTCTCCTGATCTCCTCTGTACATACTGATGACTTACATCAAAACATTCAAAGTTGATTAATCTCTGCATCAGACCTGTTTACACTGATTTTTCAGTCCAGTTCTTGTGAAGTTTGGCATAACTGTTACTTGTACACAGCATCAAACACGCTAATTTCATAGCACTGACTCACTTTTCAAGCTAGCCCCAAGTGGCTGCTAAAGGAATTGCAGTTGCTTAATTTTAAAGCCTGTGGAGATTGCTGCTTGGTTTGATATAATGCCACATTCAAAGGCTGGTTACTCAAGTTTTTATTTAATGTTGCTCTTGGTGCATAAATGATAGAAAATAATTAAATGTAAGGTCATAAATAAATGTGTATTTTTCGGACCATAAGGAGCACCGGATTATAAGGCACACTAAGCAAAACAAAACACAATCAGTTAAGTCAAATTTTACAAATTTGAATGACTAACCTCGTATTGTGGATGGATTACCTCAGTTGTTCTCCTGACTGAAGTTTGGTCCATTTACAGCATCCTGCCATGCGATTGCATTGGTCCCTAACCATCGGGAACCCTCACGTTAACTTTTATCGAGTAGAAAAAAGTTAGCGTTCATCCTCCAGCTTCACTGTGTTTATGTTATGCTAATATAGCTGTGTCGCTAGCGGTCACGTAGCCCATCATTATGTACCCGCTAGCCCAACTTCAGTAACCCTACAAACGTCATTGCTGTTTAGTTTTCTGTCTTCATTTATGTTGGAAGTGATAGCAGAGCTGTACGTTTGAATTTTTTCAGAAATCTCTCAGTCAGAACATGCTATATCAAGTTAGCGGAAACTAGCGAGCTAACTTCCTGCTAACTTAACTCAGTTAAATTTAAGGCATTCTGTTTTCATCGATGCCTAGATGATAAACTTAATTGTTACACCTGGTAAAGCAGCAATACTGATCGTTTTATTAAAGATTATAGAATTTAGGCTTTTTTGAACAGTGATGCTGCAGTGTTCGTTTGACTTTGGGACCTGAAGAAGACGGAGTTTTGGACCCAGATTACTCCGCGAGGCTCCTGACTACGGTAGCCATTTTTGAGCACTGTTTACCACATAAATCGGTTCGAGGTCAGTGAGCACAACCAGAATTCATACATAAGGCGCACTGTCGATTTTTGAGAAAATTAAAGGATTTTAAGTGCGCCTTATAGTGCGGAAAACAGAGAACATGTGAAGTGAAACAGATAATAATGATCTCCAGTTTGTCTTTGCCCTGGACGTGCTTCTGAATCCCACACAAACACTCACAGTAAAGAAAGCCAGCCCAAATAATAAACCATCTTGAGTAATAAAGGACAATAAGGCTTAAAAACCCCACGGCCTAAGGATCACGCAATACAAAGTTTTTATTTCTCATCTGAGTAACAATAAAGATCCCCTATCACAGAGAACAGCCATCACGCAAAGGAAAGAATACTTTATTATGAGCCTAGCACCATTATTTTAATCGCTTCCCGTCTGTGTTTTTTCTTTAATGGACCAAAAATGGAAAAATAAAACAAATACGATGTCTATTCTCCCACAATTATCAGGCTTAATAGAGGCACTCGGCACCAAGCCCAGCACTCAGCAGGAATTACTGGCAGCAAAATGACACACTCAACTGTGTCTCTAATAAGGCAACACTGCTGCTTTAGATCCTGCCTGTCACAGAATAGAACCATAGTGACACTAATTTCTTTAGCTGACTCTCATAAACATGTCCACATTTTGATGTTCCGGACACACTTAGTTCTCTGACATCTGAAGAACGGACGCTGAACGCCCAGACGGAATAGATTTCATTGTCTGCTGTTATAATGTAATCAGTTTAAGGGGAAAGACGAAGGAGACGAGTGCTGCTTCCTTCAGGTCTTTCTCCTTTCATTACACAGACATAGATACGTCTACATAACAATTCAACATTTAATTTGTTTACGCTCCGATTGGATAAGACTTCTCTGCCTTTTGAGGATTTTGTCGTCGCTCTCGTGGTTTATTTGCTGTGACCATACTACAAAAACCGAAATGTCGCTGACAAGGTTGCTCACGTAATATGGTATTAAACTCCACTTTGTGTGGACTAGATAAATATAACTAATCCAATGTGTCAGGTTTTTACTATTATTTTTATCCTTCACTTACATTAGGAGTATTTTTATGATGGCGAAGCTCTGTATGCATAAAGGTGTCTTTAAGTGGTTGATGAGACTATAAAATTTGTTATTTAAATGCAGTTTATTTACCATTTACGTCTCACACACTGTATGCCTGACAATATGAGTAACAGGCATAGAGACATTTCTTTAAAAAGCAAATCATCAAAAACACAGTGACAGCACAGAAAACACTAACGGATCAGTCACACTGACTAAAAATAGGCCCGTTACTACAAAAAAATTAGCGGTTGCTCGGTGACTGTGATTGGCTAGTTGTTTGCTCTGCCTCTTGGAGCAAAGGTCAATTTTATGAGGCTATCACTGTATCTAGTGGATATTCAACCCAAGATTTCTGCTTCCATACACTCAATTACACTAGAGTAAAAATAGGACAGCAAAAAAAAAAAAGCCCTGTTGCCTGGCGACTGCATTTAATTAATCAAGGTGACCAACAGGTCACCCAGAAGTTGAACGTGCAACATCCTCAACATCTGGGTGACAGCTTTTGATCTCAAAAGATTTCACAGGTTGTTTGGTGGAAGGAAAACTGTGTCCAAACAGTTGTGGGACAACTCGGGCTGACTGCAAACATTCTCAGACAGACTGCAGAAGGTCTGCAAATAATCGCCTAATTTATAAGCCCTGAAATGCCAACAATCAGTCTCAGTCAGCCTGTGTAGTCTGCGTTTCTTTGCAGTGGGGGACTCTACTCAACTGGTTGCCAACTAAGAAAATAAATAAATAAATAAAAGCATAGTTGTCGAGCACTTATGTCGTTTTGAAATTAAATTGCTGTCGCTGTTTGAGGAGAAATTCACGAGTTTCTGTTCTGGATGGGTCTGATTTTTGTGTACCTGGATGGCAATAGAGTTGTAAGCGTTAATCATCATATTGTCACAGACAGATTGCATGTAAGTGCCAACTTAAACCCCCAAAAAGACTAAGAGCAGACTGATTGCCGTCTTTAAAGCAACCACTGCAAAGGAAATGAGAATCATTGCATATAGTTGCAATAACTGCGATGTCCCAATCTCCAATCGCTATTTTCCATAGTGTGACTATAATGTAAGGTCACAAAGATGATACAAGAACAAGACAGAGGCTAGGCAATGACCTGACAGAGAGTATTTCTCCTCATGAAAACACTCTGGTAGATGCTAAATTTAATCGACATTGCTTTAAAATGAGCCTCCACAGCAAGAGGGTCTCATTTTGTTGAATCCCTTTTGCCTCATCTTGTCCCCTTCATATCGCGTCCTCTCCTCCTTCAATTACATCTTAGGGTGGAAGGACTAAAATGCAAGGAGAGGAGAGAGGAGTTGAGGAGAGGAATCCAGTATGTGCAGTTTGAGAAGGGGCAAAGAGTGAAGGAGAAAGTGCAGAGTAAATGCACAGCAGGGGGAGGGATATAAAAGCACAGGTGAACTCAGTCAACACAATAATGAGGCTGGGAAAGGATCAAGGAGGTAAGTGAAGAACACAGAAATCCACACGAGGAACTAATCTTCAAAATGAAGCTGGAAGTATAATGAAAGAAGAACCATAACTCAGTGTTTTCACACATGTGATGTTTAGTCGGTTTAAATCCAGCTCAAGGTTTGGTTTCCTTTGTGCAGATGTGAATGCGATAATCTGAGATCCCTTTGGAGGTGGTGGCCTCAGTGTGGTTCCAAACAAACTCCTGAGTGGTTCATTTGTGGCGAGAATGGGATTCAAACTCAATCGGAGACAACTAACATGTGTACGGTGATGAGGCAGAGTGCCGAACGCACACCTTCTTCCTGCTTTCACTCCTGTTAATCTTTCATCAGTCACAGCTGCCCTGTAAGCAGACTGAACACTCATGTGATCTGAAGTGATGTCTGTGTGAAAATAAACCAAAACTGCTGGGAAAACTCATCTGATTTGGACCAGAAAGAACTATAGAAAGGAAAATACTCTAATTTTGACCAAATGTTACTTTCTGCATTTATGTGCAGTTATGTCTTGATGCATTCTCAATCATCCAGGAAAGTAAATCTCCAAAAAATTGATTCTGTTCATCTGGACGTAGCGTTTTGTGGGAGAAACGTTTCGTCACTCATCCGAGTGACTTCTTCAGTCTCAGCTGACTGCAGGTTCCCCCAATCTTATAAATGACTAATGCATAATGACTGAAACCAGCCCACTGAAGGGACAATCGGCTGGGAGGTCAGTTCCTTAATCTTTAATTATGCAAATTCTCATGACCATTGATCAACAACCACTGACCAAAACCCACTGATCAGTGGCCATGAGTACCATTCACAGAGAGTTGGGGAATGGCTGCAATCACAGCATTGTAAGATGGCGAAAGATGTACCCTTAGCCCCCTCCTCGATTCAGAGATGGTCTTTCCCTTTTTACGTAAATGGCCTTCTTAACTCCGCGCTCAAACCAGCGTTCCTCCCTGTCCAGGATGTGTACATCCTCATCATTTAAAGAGTGTCCACTGGCCTGTAGGTGTAAATAGACTGCAGAGTCCTGGCCTGACGAGGTAGCTCTTCTGTGTTGTGCCATCTGCTTCGCCAGAGGTTGTTTGGTTTCCCCGATGTATAAATCCTGCCAATCCTCCTGGCACTTAACAGCGTACACTATGTTACTCTGTTTGTGTCGGGGGACCCGATCCTTGGTGAGGCCCAATTTTTGGCGCAGCGTGTTTTGGGCTTTAAAAGCCACAGAGACCCGGTGTTTAGAAAAAATGCATCTCAACTGCTCCGATACTCCTGACACATACGGGATCACTACAGGTTTTCGCTTGGGCAGCAGTATGTGCAGTTATATCAGTTTGCTGCATTAACGCAATTGCAGTGTAAATCCAGATTTTTTGTGACAACATGTAAAAGTCCCATTCAGATCACCTGAAATATACCAGAATACTTATTATACAGTGGGGTGTCGCCATACACCTTGTTAGGGAACCTTTTATTTACCCTAAGAAGTAAAAAAACAATAAAGGAGCTTCTTGGATAGCTATTTTTTTCTTTTTCCTTTCACTCATGGTTTCTCAAAAGCAGATTCAAATACTGCCAAAGGCTTTTATTTGTTTTCTGAGAGAGTGCAGTGGTAAAACGATGACTTCCCACACAAATATAAAATAAATATAACCCATGTCTATTGAAATTTGGTTTGATAGCCAAGTCGTGAGCTGCCAGAGGGGTGAACTGAGCTGCTAGGAATTCATTATTTATTTTTAAAGTTTTTAAATGGTACCATTTAATGCATCATAGTATAAATAAGGCTACTGATACAAGAAACATGCATCACATAAATATATAAATATATCAGTATTTCTTTGTTATATACTTTGTTATATAAATTGTTATATGCTACAAAGAGACGTGCATTTAGATAGCAGAGATAATGCTCCATGCAAATGCAAGGAAAAGCTGAGATGTACAGAAAAAATGCTGCCTACAGAAAAAGGCAACACGAAACAACCACAAGTCTCTGCTGTGACCGAGCCGTGATCCCCTCTCCTCAATCTTCCTTTTTATTTTCTCTTCCTTCAGCCAAAGAGGCCTGAGTGAACTACGCGTGTAAAATAGTCAGCACTGAAGAAAAAAGCTTGATTTGAAATAAAAACACTGTAAAGTTTTTCTTTTATGTATGTGCAAAAAGTAGAAACAGAAACCAGCTTAAAGCTTAACGGCCTCTAAAATTGTAACCTCCCCTGAAACTTCCACTTCACTGCTTTTCATTTTCTATCATTATATGCGTCACTGGATGTTGGAATCTCTTGCTGATATTTAGCCCCACTTTTAAACCGTGTTTCCTGCAAAAACAAGTTATTAAGATGGCACAGCGAAAGCTGATTGGAGAGGCTGACGTGCCATCCTCATCTGCTTCTATTGTTGTCTTCAACACCTGAACCGTCAGTGAGCTCAGGCATGTTTTGTGGGGTTGGACCGGGATAAACAGACAGCTGCATCATGCTGCTGATTGCGCGAGCACGCTGTGAATACTCGGTTGATCATAATTACTGAGGGGTTGGAGAAAAATGACCACTGCAAAAGGCAGATGGGAGTGTATCCACACACCTCCCATCTCACACTCATTCATAACAGCCCTCCTGAACAACAGCCTTAAATGATTTTAAATGAAGTCGAGTTCCTTTGGGTGAGATCATTAGAATCTGTGTTCAGAAGAAGTCGTGCTTGGCATTTGTGAAAAACATCTGAATGAAAAGAAAAGAGTGTGGACTTTAAATAAGATGTGTGTACATAGCTGCACCTTCCTGTCGTGTTCAGGTTAAAACCGACCGATTTACAACTTTAAAAACTCATAAATATTGTGTTTTACATCCAATTGCCTCGAGACCTTATGACATCCTCAACACTACACACTTGAACATATAAAAGTGGTGAGCACCTCTTTTGTTAAATTTTGAGTGTTTTAATCAACTTTGTTACATCTGTGGTGTTCCCAGTCAAAAGTGACCGCCATAGAAAATGAATGGGAATCCACCCCCACCCACCGTCTGCCATCTATAATCCAGTTTTGAGATCCCTTCCCAGACGCCTTAACGCCCACTCAGGAAATCACATGATATGGTGGGGCTAGGTTGCACGAGCTCACCCGAAACCTTGGCTGATTGTGACCTACACCCGTTTTCACACCTTGGCTCATGTGATTAGGTAGAGGATCATTAAGGGGTCCTTTTGTCCCTCTTGGGGGAAACTTCCACAGGGTTTAAATCTGGGACTCTCCACCATTTGACCTTAGAACTGAAGAAGCTTCTCGGATGAGAGGTGAAACGTCTTCAAGCAACTTAGAGAAGTCCAGACGCTTTTCTTTCCAAGCTCCTTAGACTTTAGATCTACTGTAAATTTACACCAACGAGTCTGAGTTACTTTTATATTCAAACAGCAACATACATGCCTGGCAAATGATGTCAGCACAGAAGTGCAATTCTAGCAAAATATAAGAGCTAATACAAGACTTCTGCACAGTACTGTATGTGTTAAATTTGAGCGCAAACACTAGCTAGAGATGTAATCATTTCACTTTCTTTAGCTTTAGCGTTTTTGTTATTACATGACAGTGAAACCAAAACTTAGTGCCAAACTACCTAAACAAAAAGAAAGCATTAAAACTTGAGTCTTATTTGTGTTGTCTTGGTGTGAAAGGTTATTGCTGATGTGTGGGAAGATATAAATAAGTCGAAGAAGTCAAAAATAAAAAACAGTTGGAGAATCATTGTGAGTTTAATGCAGGTTTTTTTTGTCTTTGCAGACATCACTGACATTTTAAGCACATTCGCTAAAACTGATTTTGATAAGACTGGTAAGTAGCTAATAAAATAACAATCCCCTGTCACTGATGTTGTGATCCAACAAGTCAGTTTCATCTTTTTTGTATGACGCCTAAGAACTAAGAACATACGTCTATTTTGAGTGTGTGTTCTCCAAGCTGTATGTCCCACATGGCTGCTTGTTTTTCTGCAGTGCTATCAGCCTCTTCATCACTGGGGCATATGTCTTCATTACCATATCTGACTGGCCCGCTAACACGCAGGTGGAGGAAGCATCAATCACCAGGAGCAGCAGATAACAGAATGGATGGAAGAGAAGCATTGATTGAATCCTTGGGGGGCTAAACCAAAGTCATGTTAAAGAAGGGGGTTAATGCTTCAAGGGCCACTTGAGGTGGTTGCACTCTGGTTACATTCCTATATAAAATCAAGCTTGTCTAGCTCCTGTGACATCAAGCAGTTTAATCTGATTCCTGCAGCATCTGTTTCACTATTTGTGGAGGATTTTCTAGATTTCAATTTTAAATCTACAAGTTTCTGGCCAGACTCTACTTTTAAGTGACTAATGTGAATTTCCGAGTATGCAGTTGCTAACAGAGTTGCAATTGTTGACAGTTTATCAGTTAATTGCCACATTATCACAAACAGATTCCATATAATTGCCAACTTGATCCTATTCAATCACAAACTGATACCAGACTCTGTCTTATTACCATTTTATTGCAGTTTTGATGCACTAAAGTTACTTTGAAGACAACAATGAGTTGCAAGTGGTCACAGCCACTGTTTTCCTGAGTGTGAAGCATCATTGTTTGTTTTTTTGTTTTTTTTAAAGTGAATATAAATATAAATAATCGTTAGATCACAACCAATCCAATGCATTTCAAATAAATCTAACTTCCCTTTTGGGTTGCAACCAGGTTGCGCATTTTTCCTATGCACAATCTGATTGTAGAGATTATTACAGATGTGCAAAGCCAGCTACTTAATTGACTATTACTGATAAGCTTTTTAAGAAAAGTAGTAGAACTTCAGTTGAGAAAAGGTAGATTAAAAAAAACTAACTCAGATACAATTATGTGAATAACACTGATTCTGTTATGGACTGGTTATATTATATGTATTTTTGGTGTTGCTGCCCCTCTTCTCCATGTTTGTAGATATGAGTGTGTGTGTGGGTGGGTGCAGGTGTGTCTGAACTCTTGTTTACAGGCGCCTTCAGGCCTGGTGGGTGTGGCCCTGCTAGAGGACTGGCCACACCCGAAGCCACACACCTGCTGCTGATCAGGGCTTGTCGGGAGAGCTACTTAGGAGAGTCTTGGCGCTCCCACCGACGCAGGATCATTACGTTAGACTCCCAAGTCCGTGTGTGTGTTTAGGAAGTGCAGATCGTGTGTGTGCCCGCGGGGGTCAGTGTTTAACGGCTGCCTCTATTTTGTTCCTACAGGAGGAACGTGGAGAGGAAGGGCAGCATGCACAGGGTGTACAGAGTCACGACAGCGGGGAGCACGAACACGGACGCCACTGGAAGACACACGCGGGAGCCTTGGGGAGCACGGGGATTAATTGTGCATCTATATTTACCACACTTTAAATAAACGCACTGTCTACACACAGAGCTCCGCGCCTGGGTCCTCCTTTCCCACATCTCCACAGTCTGCCAGCCAGACCGTGACAGATTCATGATATGTAACAGCATCCTGCATTTAAAGATGGAATTTACTTTCAGTCAGTAAACTGGTTGACCTTTGACTATAGTGTAGTCATTCACCACATTGGTTTACATGCTTCTGTCTTTGTTTTCTAGGCGTTCACCTTTAACTAGTTGACTTGATTCTTTAAGCACCAGTGTGCATCTACAGAAGAACAGGCCAAATACAGACAAAGCATTCAACATTCACTCAGGATTAGATTTGTTGTTCCAAAGAAACGGAATCAGAGGGAGCTCAGAGGATGTGAGCCAGGGTTGGTGATCGTTTCAGTCGGGGATCACTGGGATTGGACGCAGGAAGGATAAAGTAGGCATTGATTAGCAGGGACTGGTTGGGATCTGGGCTCATTTCATTGGCTTACCTTTTTGTATCTGGGGACAGGAAGCTGTTTTGTTCCAGAAAACATAAAGCACCAAGACACAGAGTCGATGACAGCATGCAAAAGAGTAAGGTGGAGAAGAAAAAAAAGAAAACATTGATCATATGAAATTAAAGTTATAGGTGACAAAAAAACAAAAACGTGCAAACAACAGAGGAGAAAAACAAAAACAAAGCAGTCTGCAGTGTTTCAGAAAGATTTTTTGGTTTACACAGCTCAGAGCGCTGCTGAAATGCCAAATGTGGAAACAGTCTGAGTGGAAAATAAATGATTAAAGCAATAGTGGCTTTGAATGGCCTGTTGATACAGTGAATATAATTGAAAATCCATTAATTTATTTGTTTATATTTGGCTATGTTAATTGGATTTGAGACAATAGTTAGTGACAGTTTGAGACAAGTCTGAGTTACGCAAACAGCTCTGTGTTGTTGTGCTGCTGGAGACTTTAACACAACAGCTCACACAGTATCCAGATCATAGTAGAGAAAAATAGGATTTCAACACATGCAACATGAAAACACGTCCATATGGTGAGAGGGACACCTTCAGTGGCACTCATGGCTGTTTCTCACAGTCAGGAGTTAAAGTGGGCTGGAACTATTTAAGACTATGTTATTAATAAGTAAATAAGTCTGAGCGGTTGATTCATGCTCTGTAATTTAAGTGAGTTTATTTTTCAGCTCATTTCTTTTCTGGCGTGGCTCTTTTGTGAGCGGGTTACTCATTTCATAACCCCTCATTAATGCCGCTGTTGTGACAAGGTCTGTTTGATCGTTTGCTAACCTAACCAGCAAGACTTTTGTGCCTCAACAAAAAAACCAAGGAAGGATTTCACAACACCCTGGATGAAAATGTGCTGCACTTTCTATCTGCTACCGCTGGACATGCCTTCCAGTCAATACTATGGGCACACTCAACCCATAATCCTCCTAAAAGACATGCATTCTCACATTTTGATTCTCATCCCTGTCATGCATTCATATGTGCAGGTCGATGAAGTGGGATCACTAAAACAAAAGATTAGGATATCTTTGTTTTGCTAGCTACTGACACAGAGCTATATTCCTAGTTAGAGAGAACACGTTCAATATGAACAGGTGATCGCTTCATTGTCAGACATGACAAAAAGAAAGTTTGTTTAGTTACAAATTTGTTAATTTAGTTTAGTTAAGTCAAAGTTAAAAGATCACCCTGAAAAGGTATCTTGTTAATTCATGTTGTTAAATGTACTTGACATTAAAGAATGTGTTAGTTAAAAGCTGTGTGAGAATCCTGGACACTGCAATTAGAGCAGGCTGCAGAACCAAGCTGCTTACAGTATTTTGGTGACTCTTGTAGTAATAACATGGCACTTTGATGGGGTAAGACATATTCACTGTTTGTTTAAGAGTAGCAGTTACCAGCTTGAATTCAAACTTGCATTGAAAAGCATGGCATGAAATAGGAGTATGATTAATCTGATAACAATCTTAATATTGCTCCACAGAGAACAAATAAATCTATCCAAGCTCACAGTAAGTAAAAGTTGCTTCTTTGTTTGCTTGTTTGTTTCTTTGGCCAGAGCTGGGATCTGGTTAGCTAAGGTATGTATGGACACCTACCCTGGGTATTCCTAAGCTGTTTACCACAGGACATTTTTAAGCTTAAAAGGAGCAGAAATGTAAAAGCAACATATTATGCTCTAACTTGTGTTTTGACTCTGGGTATCTTTGTACGATGAGCCCTCGTTCCTGTATAAAGACACCATATCAAATCTGCATATCCACCAGCTGCATTGAACAGTCTTTTCTTTTGAGGTTTTGCAGATTCTGTGTCCACTAACTAGGTTTCATTGACTTGTCAGCATGATGACAATATTGGATCAGTCGGTGAACCCTTGGCAGCCACCTGTAGCTCTGCAAAATGTGTACTCCCCAACCAGTTGGCAAAACCCTCTTTGTGATGGGTTTGACATATTGCATATTGCTACGGCAGCAGTGTGAATGGATGTGATGGACTTGTCTACAAACACGGTCCAGCTACTCTGTTAGCTGTTGTGAAATGTGAAAGGTGCCACACACACCGAAAATAGAGGAGGTTCAGTTTCAAAGTAAAAGCTGCACCTTTTAAACATGTTAACATGTTCACTGGAGCGCTGAGGCACAGCTTTTACTTTGAAAGTTAACATTTTCAATTCTGGTTTGCACTTTTTCAAGTTGCAATGTCGCTCATAGTTAGTATGTATTTGCAGACAATCAATAAGCATTAGTCTCTCCCTTCAGAGGCAGATTGTAGTTTACTTTTTAAATATTAGTGCATATTTCATGATTTTGATTATGGATGCATTGAGTAAGGATATAATTCTGAACATCAAGAAGGCATGCTGCAACCTCCTGTTTTCAGTCATTACGTTAAGCTAAGGTATTTATCTCCTGGCTCCTAATTTATACTTAACAGAAAGAAGACTGATATTAATCTTTGGGGGGTTATTCTAAGTTATTCTAAGGATGATGACGCACAAACAATAAATGACCTTAAAAGCCTTCATTGACAAATAACATTTATAATTTATCATTTAGCTAGCAGACACTTGCGGTCTAAGGCTTTACAGCACCAGATATGAATAACAATTGATTTTGCTGCAGCCATGATATAGCAGCTTCTTACTCCATCCTTTCTGAATAGTCTTGTGGGAATGTCTGCCGGACACTTTATCAATATTTACAGCTGAAATATGACAAGTTGAAAAGTACGAAATGAATAATTTCTCTAATGTTTCTGATGTTCCTCCGTTTACTGTGATGTGGAGAATAAAAATGAAGACAAGTTGTTTCATAAACCCTTATTATGTAAAAGCTGTGACATGAAAACAGTTGCAATTATTGATAATGAATTTTTGAAAAAGACCAAAAATATCTCTAAGAAACCAAGTGTGTGTGTGCTCTCACATGAGTGTGTGTACTAGGAAATAAAAGGAGTCTCTGCAGCAGAAAGAAGAGACTGGAAGATTATGTGGAGTGTTAATGTAGGTTTTAGTGTAGGTCGTGGTAAATTAGCAGGTCTGGGTTTTGCAACTGCATTGTAAGACAATGTGAGGCTCACTGATAAGTGCAAAAAACTCCAGAAAAATCACCAACTGTGTTTCTTCCTCACAGTGATGTGAAAATGATTCAGCAGCTTGTAAAACCACCTTGAGCAGCAGTAACCCGAAGTCATCATTTTCTTTATGACTTTATCAGTTTCTCACATTGTTGCTGAATGACTGGAAGGTACCCAGGCTGCAAATCAAGCCCTCCACCACTGTGCTGTGTTTTCACCAAAAATGCCACTGTCCACATTTAGCTGACATGTGGAGTCTTTATAAGGAGATTGGAGGGGTTGTGTTGGCGTAATTTGCAGCTAGCATGCCATGGTGCACATCCCATTTGGACCTTTAAAACACACTGCACACACAGCGGTAACCCTGATCACTGACAAGTGATGACCTAGGAGTGACCGATCAGTTTCCCTGAGAGTGATTGGCCACTCAGTGCATCACGGCACACTCCAGAAAGGACACCTTGTTTGCAACTGAACCATGCGAGTGTCATGTCTGAGTGGAGTAGGCAGGAATGGTGGACCCAAAGTGCAGACTCACAGAGGCAAAAAGGTGAACTCAAATGCAGCTTTATTGCTGGATAGCAAAAAAACAAACAACTGGCTAAACTGAGAATACAGACAACTAAACAGGCAGGCTGATGGAACACACAGTATGGGATGAGGGAGATCACAACATACACAGCAAATTCAAAAGTGTTAAATGTTTTGGTGTTAGTAGTCTTCTTGCAAAAGTAGAGTTAATTTTACTCTAAGCAGAGTCACATTCTTTTAATGTAACTCTGAGGTGTAAAATGATAGTAGTTAAAACCGAGTGTTAAAAATGAGTGTTTCTATGTCAAATCTGGAGGTGTTACAATGGAAACATTAACTCTTGACCTCTTAACTCTGAACTCCTACAGGGGCTATGACACCAATAGAGTAAATTCACAGACTCCGCCCCCAGCACCATAGGCTCCAATCGAAGCTGAAGTGAAGCAGTTTCAGAACATTTTGCTCTACATATTTGAGTTGTTTGCCATGCTTGGTAAGTCATTTTTTCAAAGATTGTTTCAATTATTATTATTATTAGCAAAACTGAAGAACTAGAAATCACAGAGCAAAGAGCTAGAGCAAGAAATACAAAACTAAATAATAGACACACTAAGTCACCGTCTGTAGACAAACAGGTTTGTTCCCTAACACCGAGTGCCTTTGACATAGTGGTTTAAATTGGCATCCCAATAATGAGAACAGGCTACATCTGTCCAGTTAATTATTCTCTATTTTTACTCCTTTTTATTGTAATTTTAGCGTATTTACATTTTAAAATGGTTCACAGAAACACCAGGATAACATTATGTGTAAGCTGAGATAATAGTTGTATCTCTAAAAAAGAAACAAAACACATAAATTTGTATTGCACAGGAGGAGGTCGGCTTAGACCTGGGAAAACAGTTGGGGAAACCCCGAATGACGATGCTTTCAGTATTTATTTATTCTCCACCACTGTTTCGAAACACACTTCAGTAACAAATTCCTTAATTTCCTAGATTTTTGTGGGGTTTTTTTTGCAAGTGCAGGATTTGAAACAGGATTTAAATCTACGCTTTGACTACACTTCCTTGCTGAGTGAATTGGAGTGTTGTGAAATTTGTGATCCTCTGACTTTTCATCTAACTATGGATTTTGTTCGATGATGCGCTCAGACTCACTGTGTGTCTTTCTCATGCCTGGGAAAAGATGATCTCAAAAGATGATCCACACACACACACACACACACACACACACACACACACACACACACACACACACACACACACACACACACACACCCCATATCCAAATACAGGCTAACTAAAAGAGTGGGCCCCAACACTGAAATTCAATCATACAAGAGATATGCCATCATTCCCCACTTTAATGTGTTAAAGTTGTCCACCTGATGCTCTGATTCCAAGGCGGCCGCTGTGTCTCCCTCCCTTTCATCTAGCCTGTTCGACCCTGCTCTGTGCAGGCTGAGACTTGTCTCTCCACTCTTCCTTCACACTTTACCTCTTTTCCCTTTATCTCTGACTTTTGGCTAACTGACTGTTTTCTAGTGTGAGAGAAACTGACTAGATGTAGATTGCTGACAAAGTAAACCATTCTCTGCAAATATTAAAGGGGGAATATACTACTGTTTCAAAACAAGAAAAATGAGGAAGTCTTACAGAAGTGCAAGCATGACTAGCGGTTCTTTAATATACAACAAAAGCAGGAGAAATATATTTTCTTTAAACCCTCTGTGCTTTCTAAACAATATGCATTTGCAATAACTTGCAATACCGCTCTGAGTGACTCGAGGAATATGATGTACCGTGAAAATAACACTGATGGCAAAGATTTGATAAAGCAGTACAGCAACCCAGAGATGAAGCCAGCAGTGAAGAAAGCAAACAGCCCCTTTTGGCTATAGTAACCTTTCCATGAAAGCAGGTTTTCAAGAACTCTGGAAATCCAGTTCCTGCAGGAACCTACACATGCACTTTGCTTGGTTAAAAGGATGGGGACAAAATATTGCACTGAAGTTTGATTTGGTATGTGCAACATTCTTTCAGATGGCAAATTGGATGCTGCTATCTATATGAAGTCGAGAAGAATCTGCAGCAAATCTGAGGACAATCTGACCGGCATTTCCTACCATGTGCCAAATCTTCGGACAGATGGATAGACAAGCTGATAGACCGCCTGGTATGACGTGCTACTACAAGGACAAAAAGGAACAAAGGCGTTGATTCATTTTTAAACTCTGAACATGTGTGGCTCGTGTTGTGCTTTGCCCATGGGCCTGCAGATCATTCTAGCAGGCAACGAGGTGCAAGAACCTTTTAGATCTGAAAGAAATAACCCAGATCAACTGTGACTGTTACCTGCTAAGATAATAAATTGGAAGAGTCAGGTGTGAGTGGAAGCACTAAGAAGCAGTGATTGTGGATTCCAGCAGCCGTCCGGCCTGCTGTGTCTGAAGTCGGGGAGATCAAAAGCTGAAACAGCACTCAGTTTTCAGGTGCTAATAGATTGTTTCTCATATTCAGCGAAGTATAATCAAAAAGTATAATCATCTCTTCTAAAAAAATAAAGGCTATGAGAGACTTTTGAACAAACAAGCAATTCGTTTTTACAAGTATTGTAAGGACATAAAAGTTGAGGGGCCAGCTAAGGGGGCAGGGCTATATAGGAGGTGGGCAGTTGCCCCCCCCCCCCCCTGCCCCCCTGTAGAGCCACCCCTGATTTGATTACACAACTAATGCATTGTCACATACTTTTATTTAGCTTCTGTGCTTTTCCAGTACACAAAATAATGTTGTAAAATGTGATATGTTATAGAATAATTAAAGTTTCAGTTCAATTCAGTTTTATAGTGCCAATCTACAATAGCAGTTGCCTTAAGGTGGTTTATATAGTAAAGTAAAGACCTTACAAAAATATAGAGAAACAGAGAAAACCCCAACAATCATATGACCCCTATGGGCAAGCACTTTAGCAAGAGTGGGAAGGAAACACTCATGAAACTGTGAAAGACAAATTATTTGTCTATTATTATGTTATAATATTATAAGTGCTCTCTTACACGAGGGCAGTAAGAACTTAAAAAGATGTTTAAAATGGCACTTTTATAACATTACCGCATCTTATTTTAGGCAAAGTAGATGTACTAAAATGTTAATATAAATAAAAACGCCTGTTCTGAATTCTAAGTGTAACATTACCCAGTCTGCCTCTGCTGGAACTAGTCAAACAATAGTGGTCAGATGTAGTCAGCATTAGAGAAAACACGATACCAAAAACTTAGTAGTAGGTACCCATATGAGTAGACGATTCTTAATAATATGTTTATCTCAAGTATTTAAACAAAAACTGCTTTATCAGAAAGTTATATTAAATTACTGACATCTTCATGGGTCATTTATTTAAAATGTTAGAATTATATTTTGTTGATAGGACACAGTGATTTTATTAGTCAGAGTTAAAGCGGCGCTATCTCGGCAGCTGAACTAACTGCCATCTTCCATATGTAGTTTCTACAGCACCATTTGTAGTTTTTTTTCATGGGCTTGCAGGCTTCCTTCTGTTTTTGTTCAGCATGTAAGGACCAGAACATTTGTAGGCGTATATTGGCCCCTTCAGTTCTGGTAGAATAGCTGCTTCAGTACTTATACTGCCTATGATGGTATGGTACCACAGAAAAACAATTCTTGTTGTGTTTTCAGAATATCGAATGGAACTGTGAGTATCAGTTCTGGTGACATCCTGTAGTCAGTGTTGTAGTATGATATATTTTAACCCAAATCAGTCTGTTTTACCAGAACTTACCATTCAACTGGATGCTTAAATGTAACCAAGCAGTGTCTGAAAATGAAAGTAGTAATAAAAACATCTCGACATCTGAAAACAGATTTGTTCTGTATACATCCTCACTACAGGAGGTAGAGTTTCAAATATGGATGGAAACAGTCACATATTTTGGGTGGGCACTGACATTCTACCTCTTCTACTGTTTAGGCTGTCGACGTGTTGGTATGAACTTCTTCTTCTGAGGAAATTTACAATCTCAAATACCAAAGTAAGACACAAAAATTGCACATTTCCTTTGTGGCTTTAAAAGTAGTGACCTTACTGAGCTTTATCAGTATCAACTAGCTGTAAAACAAAGAGCATCTCTATTGATGGCCAAGGTCTCGGAGATGAAAACTGAGTCATTCTGTGCCATTTGCTAAAGTCTCACCAGGGGTGATGGAAATGAAACACTCCAAAGAAAGAGATTTAGAGAACTTATTTGTCAGTACTTGAGTCATCATGATGCCACACATTCTGACTGCTTCAGCCAACAACCATGTAGAGGAAGAGCTCCCAGCTCTGAGCTATTTTTGTCTTTCTGGCCATCTACATGTATGCACTCTCTTATAATGCATTAAAGCCCAAGGAGGCTAAATTAATTTATTTCTCTCAAGTGAGATAATGGATGTGTTCTGATGCACTTGGCTTAGTAAGCTTCCTGGGATGCTGGTTCTGCTGAGGGAAGGAAAGGAGAGAAGTTAACGATGTAAGACCTAAAACTTAATAGCTTCTTTCACAAATGTTAAAGCCTGATCCTGTGATGTTGTAGCCCACCACTGCACTGATAATGTACAGTAATGGTGAACTCCCGTCAGATCAGGCGATAACCTTTTTAGTGAATCTCCCACGAGTCACGTTTTTTAATTACCTGTGCATCTGCAAGCTGCTTTGCAACCCATCACAACCCCAGTTCCTTCATTTTGTGTTGTGTACTCGCTGATTCGTGTACTGGCTGTTGTCACTGACACGTGCTAGTGTAGCATTTAGCTTGCTTCAGTACGCTTCTCATGCTGTTTACACACATATCTTCCCCTGTTTCCGCAAACTCAAGTATATTGCTTCCACCTTGTACCAAGTTGGACTTCTCATGAGCCATATAAGGAATCCACTATGTATTGTTTTTACCTCAAAAACAGGATTTGCAGCACTTACAATGCAAAACTTCTTGAGGATGGGACAAAAGGTTAAGTTATTGTGTTGTCACATTATAAAAAACATGAAAAATGAGCAAAACATTTTAATAAAGCCTACTAACACCCCTGATAAATATACAGTTATGGAATGGCTATCATATACTTACATAAACCTTAATGAGGAACTGATCAATATAACATTACACAATCCAGTCCCATAAAATAATTATTTCCCCGCCCTTTAGCTCCTGGCTGTTGACATTTATGTCTGCAAAAATGACCCAAAATAAATCTTCAACAGTTCCACAACTCAAAGGCCAAACTGGTGTATGAATATGTTTTCTACAACGGCTGTGTCTTATTCGAGAGACTATGGTCGTCACCCTGCACTGCGCAAACCTAAATCCAAAATTTCACTGTAGCAAGCATGTTAGTTTTTCCACCCCTTCTCCCAAAGACCCAATCACCAGCTTAACCTGCAGTAATACAAGCCAATCATGCTGTCTCAGCCATTAAAGAAGCTTTAATGTTAGCTGTGTCCCAAAACCTAGGCCGCATCCATCCAAGGACCCTGCCCTCGCAGTCTATGTGGGCGGGGTCCTTCGAAGACCAAGAAGGGTGGAAGTGAGCGGCTGTAAAATTGGACAGTCTAGCCTTCAGATTTGCGTCACCAGGTGTCTCGGTGGAGTTTAATAAACTCAGCCGTCTGCTCCTTGCTATCTAAAATATAACAGGACACCGGCGTAAAGTCTCGAACATCTCGCACTTCTGTTTAATCGGTTTTCTGTTCAACATTTATTCAGCTGTGTGAAAACTATAACTTTAATCTCAGCCAAACCGATTTACTGAGGAACAAATAAAACACTGAAAAAAGCCAAACAATAACATTTGTAATTATCTAAGTGACTTATATATCATGTTTAACCTGAGTAGAAAAAGACTGCGGGGGGTCTGAAAATGACGTCCCGGGAGTCCCGTGTTCTCGGCGGCTATAGTGAGCCTTGACCATCCAGACGTCTCTGAAAACGTCGGAGCGCTATTGCAATTATGTGATCTCTTGATAAATGGAGCAGATAAAACTAAGTAGCTGCCGCCATTATTGGAAACTGGAATTGGCTGGGCCACGCTATGCATTCTGGGATAGGTTGGGCCAAGAAGGATACACCCGGCCCATCCTTCAAATCCGGGGAAATGAAGGACGCATTTGTCGGCCGCATTTGGAGCAGCCTTCGAATTTGGACAGCCTTCGTCGCCTGGCTGTGATGTAATCGGCCTTTAATAGTGGCCTACCAACGATGCGGCCTAGGAATTGGGACACAGCTGTTGTGTAGCTTTGCTCATGCGTAGGAAAGGTTAAACCTGCAGTGGGTTAGAGGTTTGATGCTTTGCTGATGACGTGAAAGTTACCTTGTGAAAACCTTGTAAAACTTCCAGTTCAGTGTAAGAAATTTGACAAATATATCCATAACTGATGGACAAGTACAAAGAAGTCTAACATATGGTTGACAGTAGATGAATTTCCCTCGTTTAGAAGGGCTACAGGTCTTTATAAAATCAATAACCAACCAATAACAGCCCAGAGAGTCATCATTGCTTCTTGCTATAACATCTGTATCTATACCTGGAACTTAATGGAAATACTATTTGAAGTCAGCACATTTCTGGTTTGAGTAAGTGCTAGTTTCCCTCCCCTTTTGCTTAGTGACATGCCTGCCATATGGAAATTAAGTTCACTTCAACATGATAGAAATCAGAAAGGTGAACTCACACATGGTTTTATTAACAGTCTGAAGATTCAAGGCGTAATGCCAAAAGATCAGTGGGTTTTTTTTCTTCAATGGTATAAAAAAAAAAAGAGAGAAAAAGGTTTTTAATCACAGTAATTTTGCCTTGTAAAAGTAGCTTTCATAAAGGTAATCCTATCAAATAGGTCTGGCTCTCTTCTTGTTGACATGTCACGGCAAGAATTTAATTAAATGTTAATAAGAGAGAGTCTGTGGGCTTTTGTGTCCTATTACCTTCATACTTATTGCTTGGTTCAGAGCCTTTCAGTTCCACTTACAAATTAAAAGTAGATTACTATGTGTAGCGGCCAAGAAACCCACAGACCTCTTATATTATGTGTACAGTTTAACTGAAAACAACTCTGCAGCAGCCTCTATAAGCATTAATGAGTGAATTAATTAGTAGAAAAAGGAACTTCACACTGCGTGGTAACTTGTTTCTGTGCAGTGGAGGTACAGTGGATAACTCATTCATCCCAGAAAACAAGTGACTGAAGATGATAGATTATTTGCTTTGTGATAGGAGCGTGAGGAGATAGAAAAAAATGCCATGGTAATGATTAGTGACTTAATGGATGGGAAATTATGCAGATAGCGTTTTGTTGCTTTTGTGCTGGGTAAGTGAATAATATCTTAAAATACTGTGGGAAGGTTTCCGTCTGCTGATTGAGCTGCAGGGCGAGGCCTCTCTAATCAAAAAAGCTATGAGGAGCTATGAAGACAGCACAGACAGTGCAGGTTTCAAATCCACCAGCCTGCCGGGGCTTTTCCGTGCAGAGCTTCCTTGTTCTCCCTGTGCCTGCATGGGTAACACAGCTTCCTCTCACAGTCAAAGACATGCATGCTAGATTAACTGGTATTTCTAAATTGACTGAAGGTGTGAGTGTGTGACACTATGACAGCTGGGATGAGCTCTAGCCCTTCCCCTGCTACTCTGAGTTGGATAGAATTACAACAATTTCAGAGAACAAATTTCTGGAATAAGGCCTGCTTTGAAACTGTGGCTGCTTTGGCTGCAAAAGACTTCTGGTCCTGTCAAAGTCTAAAGGAAAACGGCTCTTGAACTTGACTTTGACTTCCATAAGCACTTTCATGATGAGTTCATGGACTCAGTCACTCGGTTTGGATTGCACTGAATAAAATCCAGCCAATTTTGTAAATTGTGCTTAATTCTGTGTTTGGGAAAGGAGGGTTATCAAGTTTATCTCCACTGGTTAATGACCATAGATAATATAAAATATGGATGCAGCTACTGTGAGCTCACCCATTGGTTTCTGATGTCTCATTCTTAAGCCTCGGGCGACAAAGAAGGGATGGTCTGACTGTGAAACCACATGCTCATTGGCTAACAGCTTGTAGTTTGCCAATTAAATTAAATTAAATTTGAGGATATAATTTGAAGCTGATAAAAACCCAGAGAATGTACCACTCTCTTTAAAACTAAGTGAGAATCCTTTAGAAATGCCTCTGTAGTGCACACAGGATGAAATTGTAAACAGTTTCACAGTTTTACAGTTCGACTCTACAGTACTGATCTTTTATTTGCATCAGGTTCTTTGGCTCTACTTCAGCCTCCTTTGTTTTCCTCTCTTGAGAGGTTCAATGTGATTAAGAGTAGTTGAGCAGGTAGAGTTGAGCCCTTCTGAATTTTCTACATTTGACCTGTTCCTCTATAAAAGCCTTTTTATACCAGTTAAATTCAGATCTTTTGCTATGTTAGAATAATTATCTGATCAGCAGCCTTTTCCACTTTCTTCAACCTGTTTTGTTTGTTTATGTCATGTTGTCAGGTGACCTTTTGTCAGCTTCGGCAATGGATGGCATTTATTTTTCTGACCAAATGCCAGCTCGTCTGTGATAATAGGCACTGTCACGTGCGCTGTCACGGCTGCACAGAAAAAAAAAAAACCCTGTGCCTGCTGCACTCTGCCTCTTTAGCCGCCAACATCAATCCACAGAAGTTTAAGAAAGTTTCCCAGTGTTGATTTTGTATGAATCTCCTAATCTTCATTAAGCCACAATCCATAACATCTCATTAGAAAAATCCTCAATTGAGGCTGAAGCTGAAGTTGCTATTGAAGCTTGAAGCTTGAAGCTTTGGCAGAAAACCCAACAAAACAATCTGTGGTTAGAAGGATCAGTAAGGGGTTTAGAAAACAAATTAAATCATGGAAATTGCTATATACACACTATTCAAGGGAGAAAAATCGTTTCCTCTGCTTGGCTGGTTGGCAGCTGAAGCCTAGGAGCCGAGCGGTATAGAAAATAAACACCATAAATCAAGATGGCCTGATGCCCACTCTGCTGTCCAACACTCCCGCCAAGACAGGCTCCTCTGATGCCCACTTTCCTCCATACCAGCTATTCACACAGACAGATAGGAAGAGTTATAGCTGCTGACGGCAGCCATGGCTGTCAAAACCATCACTTCATCACAACAACCACAAGCAAGGGATCGAGCGAGGACAACACCTCTTCGCTCAACCTTTATACATCAGATAAAAATGGTGCTTTTATTAAAAATGAGATATGGTTTATCTCAGTTTGCTATGTTTGGTAATTATGTAGTTATCGAAAAATTTATCAATGCCACTGCGGCAGTCCCTGCAAGCATTTTCACAGTATTCTCACAGCTACAACATTAATATACAAGGAAATACAAGGCTATAGAGATACACGATATAAAGATTTTTTAGGGATGTGTAAAATATAATCAAAAATTTTGTAATTAAGAACAAAAATAGGAAAAGCTGCGTTTTTTTTTTTTATCGGTCATTTGGAAAATCTGCAGGAAGAGTTGAGCTGAATTGACAGAAGCTCAATGGAAAGACACAGGAGTTAATTAGTGAGAAAAGCAGTATTTAAGAAACTTCCAACAATTGAGAGACAAGTATGGTGAACTCCTGAAGGTATGCCCTGAATTTACCAGGAAAACAGCTGGATGTGGAAGGTAAAACCTGCATTCCCAGCAAACAGCAAGAAAATGAGATGAGAAAAACGGGAGCACCTCAGAAAACAAAGGATTTACAGTGCAGTATATTAAAATTTACCCAGGAATAGGAGGAAATAAAAAGTAAAGGTCTGCTCTAATATTAGCATTTTTTAATATGTTGGGGTTTTTTAACACTAAAGGCCACCAAGGGCGAAAATACTACTTCGTGCCCTCGAAATACTTATTTGTGGCCACGAAATACTATTTCGAGGGCACGAAATAAGTATAACGTGCGCACGAAATGCTAATTTGTGTGCACGAATTGTGTATAACGTGGCAACGAGTTACGCATTTGTGGCAACGAAATACATAACGTGTGCACACCATATTGATACAATTCCTGGACAGCTGCGTAGAGACATAAGCATAAGAGACGGTATGATTGAGTTTTATTTTAGACGTAAGTACGACCTGGATGCCGGGATAGATTTTATTGTCAACCAACTGCAAGGGCCTGGGAAGGATCACGGTTATCGGTCAAGTGTTTCGTGCCCACAAATTAGCATTTCGTGCGCACGTTATACCTATTTCGTGCTCTCGAAATAGTATTTTGTGGGCACAAATAAGTATTTCGTGGGCACATTATACCCATTTCGTGCCCATGAAGTAGTATTTTGTGGCCACAATTTATTTATTTTTTGGACCATGTCATCAGAGGGGCTCCGTAGGTTTGATCTCCACCAATAACAAACATATCGGACTCTTTAGCTGCCTAAATCCCCATTAATCAACTGAATAGTAGCAAATTACTTCAGAAAAAAAAAGAAGAAGACATTTATTGGCGTGGTACCATTTATGATCTGGTTTTTAGCAATATGCTTTAGAAATACTTCTGGGATAAAAATAGTTGTAAGTATCTCTTTCACTTTTTTTAACAGTGGGATGTGTTAAGTTGCTATTCCACAGCCTTTTTGCCAGTATGTGTAGGTTGACACGAGAGGCGGCTTCTTCAAAAATATTTAACTCGACAGTTATCTTACCGAACCTGAGAAAATACTGAAAACACGTCAGCTGGTTTGTATCGATCTGCCCTTTATAACCTCGTTAGAAAGTAGTGACAGATGGCTGCGCAGTGAATCATCTGTTCATCTAAATATAAACCAAATGCAAGGCAAACACCAACAAAGCAGAGACGCTCGACTGCGAGTGTGCATGCAAAGACTGCAAAATCTTGTAATAGTCATCATCATCAGCATCGTCTTGGTAGCTCACCTTGGCTTTGTTAATGGTGCAGTGCAGTGCATTGTTCTCCTGGTCATACAGCAAACTGAATTCCAAGGTTCCCAGTGTAGCTGTAAAGACAGAGAAAGAAGCAGGAAATTAGTCTTAATGGCACATAAACAGAGTTGCCGGGGGAGAGAAGACATTCAGCTTTGCTTTGATTTGATCATTATGAAGAAAAGAACGCATTTCAGCCACTAATTTCTTCTTCAACATGTAACTGTAAGAAGCAACACAGAAGTAAACATAAAAGAAAGCAGCATGAATCTGAGGGGGATCCAGTTATGTACTCAGGGCCACGCCTTAATCCTGTTAACAAAAATATTTTAGATTTCATAATCCCAATTTAGTTTGATTGGAGAACTGAGGATAAACCCTGGGCTAGCATCGTTTTACTTTGCAATTCCCATCCAATGTGGTCCAACCTGTTGCTCTTAATAGAGCAAAAACTCATATCCTGCTGACCCGTGAGTGTACTCTTCACAAGTTGACCACATTGTAAGAAAGTGAAGAGGAAGGGTGAGAAAATATGTGTTTAATTAGAGAAAGTGGAGCAGAAAGCTGCCAAGTGCAGAAAGCTAAAAAACAACATCTCTTCTTTGCAGGTGGGCAGCTCAAGTGTAAAGAAACAAAAATGCGAAAATCAGCGTGCGTATTTCAGTTGACGTCTCGGATAAAATGGGCTTTCTGGGTGAAGCAGATTTGAGGCGTGTGTGGGTTTCAAGAGACCTCACACACTCTAAATGATTGAGCAGTTCGTAAGGAATAAATTCAGTCACACTTTGATATTTATGAGCAGGGAACATTAGTTTCATGGTTTTGCAATTGTACTTTTAAGTATTACCACCTCCCCCACACTTTACCTCCTCTTACAAACTCGTGCTATGTGGGAAGAAACACAAGCCGGCTTTTCTAGAATGATTTTATATCCACGGATGGACGCACTGAACCGCAATATCGCAACTGCAGTGAGAGGGATAAGGAGTTTTGTATCGGCATTGTTGGGCTCAGCCAATAACATCTTGATTAAAGAACTGTAATGTCCTTATCACAACCACCGCCAGTCAGCGGCGGGACATTGGAAAAACAGCATTCTGGGATTTTAGACAGAAAAATTTAACTTTTGTTTAACCATTTGTGTTCACTGTTGATTTTTTTTTCACTACATCATAAACTGTGGATGAATTTTTATTTACCCAAAACTGTATGATTATGTTTACACAATAATATCAGATAAATGAAAATTAAAAAAATCCACATTGTGTCTGAATGTGGATACTTTCAGCACACTTCCATGTGGTACAGTATCCACTCCATTGCATGGTTTGTGAGCTTGACAGGGTAGTGCTGTCAAACCGAACACACCAGAAATGACAACAGCAACACCTGATTCTCAGCTACCACATGGAAACACACTTATTTATCCAAATATTTAACCAGAGTTTAAGAATGAAAACATAAAAGTGAGAAAAGTTGTGTAAAACAACTCAAATAAAACTATACAGAACTCTGCTGAAGAATAAAAGCGGCTAATGCTGGAGACGTCCACATGTGAAAGGGCACTTTGTTCCACCGTCTCGGAGCAGCAACTGCAAACGCCCGATCTCCTCTGGGCCTCGGGACAGCTAGGAGCATTCGCTCAACAGACCTCAGGGATATAGAGGAAGTGTGCAAACTTAAATGATCAGAGAGTTTAAAAAGGTGCCAACCCATGCCATGCATATGTAATTTCACTTGCATGTGCCTTTTAATAACCGTGCTGAAGTGTTTTTGGACCAGCTGCAGTCGGCTAAACAGAGACAAACCGACACCTGAAGCAAACTATTGCAATAATCAACTCGAGATGACATAAAAACATCATGTGCTCTCTCAAAGTCTCTGAAACAGAGGAATAGCTTCCCTTTTGTGAGATAAAAGCAGCTAGTTTTAACGACAGCATTAATGTGTTTGTCAAAACTTATTTTGTTCCTCATCCTTAATCCTGGTCCAGTATATTTAGGTAAGGTTCACTGGTGTATTTGGTAGAATTATATGAGTTCTAGTTAAATATAAGGGTAGGCTAGACCTTCAAGCCTGAAAAAACATAAAGAAATTATACTTCGGTAATTGGCTTGACGGGTATTTCAAGCTTCACTATTCACCCACAGAGACATACCTCCAGTTAGTTACAGTATTTATCAGCAGTTCATAACATTTTTTATGTGGTTGCAATAGTGCAACAGCTATTTACTGTAAAAGATATGAGAAGAAATGAAAATTAATGGCAACTATTATGGTTCTCTTAGCTTTCTGTCGCATGTATATAATGGTAAATGGCCTGTATAGCGCTTTACTAGTCCCTAAGGTCCCCAAAGCGCTTTACACAATCATCCACCCATTCACACACTGGTGATGGCAGCTACATTGTAGCCACAGCCACCCTGGGGCGCACTGACAGAGGCGAGGCTGCCGAACACTGGCGCCACTGGGCCCTCTGACCACCACCAGTAGGCAACGGGTGAAGTGTCTTGCCCAAGGACACAACGACCGAGACTGTCCAAGCCGGGGCTCGAACCGGCAACCTTCCGATTACAAGGCGACCTCCCAACTCTTGAGCCACGATCGCAATTGCGATGTTGCGTGCTAACGTTAAACGTAACCAGCATGCCAAATAATGAAATTAGTGTAATCCACGCTGCAGAGTGCTCTAAATTCTCAAGTTCATTTTTTTTTCCGAAAAAGTATCAGCAATATATGATGTCAGAGAGCAGATATCACTAATATGGTCAATACTAGCTGTGAGGGGCAGCCAATCAGAGGAAAGCTGGTTTAAAGAAAGAGAAGCTAAAATGGCTTGATTCAAAGGCCGACTGTAGGATAAATAAAGACTACTATTAATTCTGAATTATGTAAAACTATTCCTGTAGAAGCCAAGAATAAAATGAAAGAGTTGGAAATGAGCCCTTTATTTTAAACCTGTTTACAGAATTTCATTTCTTCATATTTCTCAAATGAAGCTCGACTAAGCTGATAAGATGCAGGATGCTTTTCATTTTTTTAAACCAGCGGACAACATGGCTAGGATTGCTATCAACATTATTACCCCTTAAGAGATTTTGCTATCAATAGCTGGTTAGTTTCCAAAGCATTAAATACAACGAGTTAGGAATTAAGTTCCAGTTTGTGATAAGAGCACTCTCCTAAAGGGCAGAGAATCAATGCTGCTCCAGAGAAAGCTGAGCTCATCAGCAGTGACTGAGCCTCTTTACCGCCTCCCACCCCAACACACACAAAGATGAAGGCATTTAGCTTCCTTTTAGTTTACCGACATGATTAATGGGGATTGTTCTACAATCACTGTGTACAGTCATTGTTGCTTTGCGATGCCAAACTGCAAAACTGCCCACTGAAGCTTCGACTTGTGTCCACGACATCCTGGAAAATATCAGCCGATGTGCAAACATTAGAGGATTCACCAAATTAATGTTGCAGAGCTGAGCTAAATACGCAGTCAGTTTGTGCTTTCCTTTTACCTTAACTGTCAAACAGTCAACGTTTGTCATGTACTTTGAAGAAAATTTAAGTGATGCCATTTTGTAGCTTGAAAACGATGCAGCTGCAGTGATCTTAAACTAAATATTTTTTCATGCGCATACATTTTCTCAATTGAGTCAGGCTGTAACCTCCCTGTTTTTATCAATCCAAGCACTGATTTGTCAGATTGTTTCATTACATGGAGAAACATTCAGACACTGAAGGGACATCTGATGTACTTTTAATGCTGAAAAAGTCCTGGACACAATGTGTTTTTTTTTTATCTAAGAAGATTAAAAGTTATGGTTCTTCCCAAATATTAGTGTCACAATAAACACTCATCATACAACATATTACTTATTTGCACCATGGTTTGGTTTGAATATTTCAGAAACTGCTGATCTTCTGGAATTTTCCTAAACAACCACTGCAAAAGAGAAAGCACCCAGTGATCCACCTTTCTGGGTGACAGTGTCTTGGTGATGTCAGAGATGAGCTACAGCAGCAGACGAACACACTGGGTACCACTCCAGTCAATTAAGAAGAGGAAATTGCAGCTACCATTCATCAAAACTGGAAAACAGACTAGAAAACCATCGCCTGGTCTGACGAGACTCAGTTTCTGCTGTAACATTTGAATGGACACATCAGGAATCGGCTTAAACAACATGAAAGCGTCTAATGTCTCATGTTGTCGGACATATTTTCTTAGCACATTTTGGACATCTTTATACCAGCTGAGCATTTTTCCAATGCCACAGCCTCTCTGAGAATTGGCGATGACTGTGTCCATCCCTTGATCTGATTGCTGCTTCCAGCAGGTTAACACTGCATGTCAGCAAAGCTCAAATCATCTTAAACGGCTTTCTTTATGACACCGAGCTACACAGTATTATGAATTACGTCTTCAGTATCAATGAACTCGTCGTCAGTCACCAGATTTCAAATCAGCAGCAACTGTGTGATGCTGTCATGACCGATGAATGGTTCCAGAACATTTCTGAATCTATGCCAGAAAGAATTAAAGCTGATCTGAACGGAAAAACGGGCCCAACCTGGTATTAGCATGGCCGGTAAGTGCGCATCGCAATATTATTGACAATAAAAACAACATTTCAAAAACTGAAATATTGCAAGTTAAAATAAATAACCAAGTCCCAGTTTTATTTAATTATTCATTTATATCCTGGTTCGATCCCAGCAGGAGACACGAATCCCTTTGGGGTTGTGTCAGGAAGGGCATCTGATGTAAAATGTGCCAACTCAAACACGCTGAGCTACCCACTGTGACGACCCTTTGTGAATAAGCAAGCACCCAAAAGTAGCTTCATTTATTTAAAAAAAAAAAAAAAAAAAAAAAAAAGCCACACACAGAAAAAAATGTTTCAAAAAAAAAAGAACACCAGCATGCATTTTTGGACATTTTTTCTAGATATCGCAATATCAACATCATCGTGAAATCTTCTACGAGTAGTGAAAATCGAGTAGTGTTACGGCCTTGTTTCCAAACATTTGTGTCATGAGTTATAATGAACACTTTAACAAGACTTAACACTTTGAAAATTCCTTCATTTAGTTATTGTAAAGTGCAATAATAGATAGATTTGACAAAAAGTACATGAAGGCACTTTCTGATGTGTTCAAATTAAGTCTGTTCAGGCCTTTGTCATGGTGTTGCAACAGCCATGAAGACCAACAAATTCTTGCAGCTCAAATCACACACAGATCTCACTGTTTTTAGAGTAAGTCAAGTAGTTTTTACCAGAGTTACAAAATTTTTGTATGTTCTAGTTTTGTTTTGTTTTGGTTGGTTGGCTGGCTGGTTGGCTGGTTGGTTGTTTTTTGGGGGTCGGTTTAGTTTCCAGCATGGATTTTCTTGTTTAAGTTTAGTTTTTATTGTTTTAAAATGCTCAGTTTTAGTGAAGTTTTTTTTATTAGTGTTAGTTTTAGTCTCTTTTAATTATTATTGCATGGAGGGTATATGTCAGAGGTGAGATTTAGGAAAATCAGTGTTAATACACACGTCCATCAAAGCCACATCAGGGAACTTGTAATAAAATTTTATTTTTTTATTTCTTGTATTTTAATTTAATTGTAGCTTCTTTTTAAAGTTCACAAAAATCATTATAGTTACTTTATTTTTCCCCATTTTTGTTTTCGTTAAGGTTTTTTAAACATCTAGTTTTAGCTTTGAGATTAGTTTCAGTTAACTATAATAACCTTAGTTTTTACTATTATTTGGGGTTTGGTCAGATTTAGGCAGCAAAACTACTTAGCTGCTTTTTGGAAAAGATCATGTTTGCAGCTGTGTGATGTGAAATCTGTAGAAGATTATATTACATTATGCCTCACCACCCTGGAATGACACTGTGATATAATATTTTTATGACAGCAGGCTACACAGTATTATAAATTAGGTCTTCAGTGGCGACACAGTTGTGATCCTCCTTTAAAAGGGTCTCTTCCGTTTCTTAATGGATAGTTAAACAGATTTAATGAGTCAACGAGTTTCACTGTGACATGAAGACAAACAGAGGTGTACTTTACAGGAGGATCTTTACGGAGCCGAAAGAACAACACACGGTTTGTCCTCCCATGACCTCCGTCAGGACATTAATGTTTAATTTACTGTGACATTGCCTGCGTTTGTCTCTAAATTCAGGCTAACAGTAGGATTCTATTAGCCACTTTGTAAAGGTGGTGCTTGTAACACTACTTTGCACCCCAGATGCATGAGCCATCTGGCTAGCTGTGGGGTACAGCCCACTAAGATGCAACAGTGCTGTGAACTCAACAGGAGTATAATAAAGTGGAGTCATTTTTTTCGTGCGGCAGAATCATGTTCCAGTCTTGCTGCGTGCCCTAATTTCTGTGGCTCTCAGGAAAAAAGGTGATAGGTCTAATTCAATTTCAAGTAGCTACTTAGCAGCACTGAAAGCGATCATTACGCAATTATCTGAAAAGATTAATTAATTACATAATTGCCAGTAAAGAAAAGAATTAATGAATGTAACAGTTATTGATAGCGCAGTCTTTTATTAGAAGCCGAAACACTTTCTTTAGTTTCCTGATTTCTGAGCACAGAAAGAAATATTGTCTGTGCGATGCCAGTAAATATGCTGAATCAATGAGATGCTGAAATACTGAAAACATTAACCAGCCGAGGAGTCTGCTGTTGAAAACAGAGGCTGAATCAGGTGATGTGATTGTTTCCAAGCGAGTGAATGATGACAAGTGCTGAAAGGCTGTTAAAATGTTTACAGCGTCATCATTTCCTCTACCAAGTATGTTGTTCCTGCTGTGTCTAATGATTTATGTACAGAGCGATCACACTGCCTGTTATCAAAGATAGCGCTCGAAGCAATGTTTTGAAGAAGACGCATCTACCTTTGCTCCTTTCTTTCTTTTTATTTTCTAAAACAATGGATTAAGGCTTTGAAGTGACATGGGCATTTATAGAGGGAACATTTGCTAGTCAGGCCATCGATTAAAAGTCAAGCGCAAAACCACATCACACTTTATGTGTCAGCACCACTTTATCACTTTCAAACATTAAAGTTTAATCACATTCCTTGTGTGGACATAAACTGTGTTATGAAAAAAAGAAAATCAGAAAACAAAGATAATCTATTAGATATGCCTCTTCAAATGCTTGCTAATACAGATCAATACATTTAGACATGTAGACACACGGTCAACATGACCTGGTTTAAACCTGAGCTTCAATGTGGAGAAGAAAACAGATATAAGGGACTTTGAATGTGGCATAGTTGTTGGTAACAGATGGACTGGTGTGAGTATTTCAGAAACTGCTGATCTTCTGGGATTTTCCCACACGACCATCTGTAAGGTTTACAGAGAATGGTCCAAAAACAGAGAAATTATCCCGAGTGCGTCAGTTCTCTTGGACAAAATGTTTAGTTGATACCAGAGGTCAGAGGGGAACTGTCAGACTGCTTTGAGCTGAGAAGAAGGCAACAGTAACTCAGATAACCACTTATCGTAACTACGGTATGCAGAAGACCACACTAGGTTCCACTCCTGTCAGCTAAGAACAGGAAACAGAGGCTACAATTTGTACACTTTCACCAGAATTTGGTAAAACTGTTGCTGTTGATGGTGTGATGAGTCTCGATTTCTACTGCAACATGCAGATGGTAGAAAATTGAATCTCTTCAAACTGGTTTCTTGAACATGACAAGGACTTCTCTGTACTCGAATGGCCTCCACAGTCACCAGATTTTAATCCAATAGGGAATCTTTGGGATGTGGTGGAATGGGAGATTCTGATCATAGACGTTCAGCCAACAAATCTATAGAAACTGTGACGCTGTCATGTGACTCTGGACCAGAATCTCAGAGGAAAGCTCCCAGCACTGTGCTGAATCTGAAGAATTAAACCAAGTCTGAAGGCAAAAGAGGGTCCAGCCCAGTACTAGCAAGGTGTACTTTAAAAAAGTGTAGTAAGTGTATATTTTGTAACATTTTAATAGTTATGAGCCTTTAAGTGTTGCCAGAAGCAGCACTGCTCATTAACCTATGAATATGCACTAAATTATAGCATCTATTTCACATTCCATTTACGTGGGCTCATCTGAGAAGACACTTTAACCTGAGAAAATTGGCGAAGTGTGGCAAAAACCGGACATCAAACAATACAAAGGTAGATAGCCCTGAGTCACACATGGCTCCACACAACTAGCGAATGGAGTGACATTTTGCAAATCTGATTTCAAAAGAGATCTGAGAGAGCCATACAAAGATGGGTACAACTATGAAACAGCCTCTGGCCTCGAGCACAGGGTTACGCGGGGGGAGGATAGCTTTTACACATTCATACATCTGTGCCTGACATGACAACATGGCCAAGCAGCGTGATGAACACATCAGAGTGCTTTTTATATTAATGATCTGGCTGGCGATTATAGTGTTAATGGAGCTGCTGAAGGAGAAACAGCCGACAGGGACGGGAGGATATCTGAGCAATGACTGTTATCAAAGTGGCAACCACAATGCTCAGTTAAGGGGAGCACCACACTAGCTCGATTATATGCCTGCAGGCAAAAAAGCAGAGGCAATTCCCACTGAGTGACGCTGGCCGAGCAGTCACCTCCCAGCTGAGAGCCACGTTCATGATACGCTGCGATTCTGTGCACATTGCGCACTTAAATGCACACACTAATATCATCTGTGCACAATCATAAAAATTCAAAGCTATTATTTGGATGGCATCTGAAAAAAATCTTAATTTGAACATTGCTCAAGCAGCAACTGAAATAAAGCCACTATGAGCGCATGCAGGAAATAATCAGTACACCCTGTGAACATTAGCACCAGCGATGTTTTGGACACAGTGAAGTGGAATAAAGACGCACTTAGAGAGACATTAGTAATAAATTGCTCAAAGTCAAGTTGAATAAATTGAGTGCAAAGTAATGCATTTTGCAAAACTAGGTCAAACACCTTCTGATTTCCTCACATCACTCAGCTGGAAAGGAATCGAAATTAATAAACACACATTTTTTCCCTTTACCTATAATAAAGTTTGACGGACTGTTTTTTTATCTACAGATTACCCAAGATTAAAATGCCTCAATGAAAAAGCCAGAATCTTTGAAGGGCTCAAGTTATGCACTTGTAGCTGAACAACAATTTGTCCAGATAAATCAGCATCTTATGAGGAACTACTGGCAAAATAATGTTCCAGTTGCAGCTACTGTCATGTAGATAAATAGTTCATCCTGTTGCCTGCAGAGTTTTTACTGAAAGCGACTGCTTACAAGTGCCTTTATGTAGCTTTACCCTACAATCTAAACCATCTTGAGGCAACTGTTGTTGTGATTCTGTGCTATATAAATAAACTAAAACTGAATTAAAATCAGGCTGATTTCACCATGTCAGGCAAGGAATCCATCAGCTAGTGTTCTGACTAAGCCTCTGGGCTCAGCAGGTCCATCTCTAGGATTTATAGAGAATGATCCAGTGAGCATGCCTTGTAGATGTCAGAGATCCAATTGGAAAGACTATAATATGGGAAAGCAACAGTAACTCAAATAACCAATCACTGCAACCAAGGTATGCAGAAGAGCATCTCTGAATCCAGAAGACCACAGTAGGTGCCACTCCTGTCAGCTAAGAACAGGAAACAGACGCAGCAATTCACTTTTGTGGTGATGAGTCTCTGTTTCTGCTGTGACATTTGGATCGTAGGGTCAGAATTTGGCATAAATGTAATGAAAGCATGGATTCATCCAGCCTCATATCAACGGTGCAGGCTGCCGCTGGTGGTGTAATGGAGTGAGTAATATCCTTGGCACCCTTTAGTACCAACTGAGCATTCTTTAAGCTCCACAGCTTACTTGAGTATTGTATACGGGAATGTCTACAGCACTGTTTTGACTCTATGACACAAAAAATGTAAACAGTTGTGAAGGCAAAAGAAAGCCAACCTTTTACTAGAGAGCTGTAACCAATAAAGTGTCCAGTAAGTGTGCATCAAAACAATGACTGGTATTTGAAGTACAAAGTTAGGTAGTGCTCCTCAGAGTGATGTTTGTTGTTCCTCTGTGGCGCTTTAAATGTCCAGTTGTGTGTTGATCTGGTTGGTTAAAGTTAGCCTACACTACACAGTGCTAAACAGATGGTTCATCCAATAACCTGCCAAGTATTTCTCAGAGTACCTGAACTTTTCCAAGCAGCCTCCAAGGATGACTTCCCAGATGGTTCTGAGTAACAAACCATCTGGACTGAAATTGACCAGCAGATTGTAATTCAACTAGTATTTCCTCAGTTCAAATTAGAGTTGAATTTTTTTTACTCGCTCATGTTTGGTACAAGAGTTCTTTTATGTTATTCTCACTTTATCACCACTAAACACTTCAAAGTCACATTTTTGAACTACTCCTAAGAGGAATACGTATATTTCTCTTCCATCTAATATTCTTTGAATTCAAGGTTGTGATATGAAAAATACCCACAGACAAAGGCTGGAAAATATCAGATTTCCAAATGAAATTATTCAAAAATGAAGTACTTTTTGTTTTAACAGAAGAATAATTTATTGTGGGACAATAAAGAAATTGAATTGAATTGAATTGAATAACTGAGTAGATGTGTCTTGTGCACAAGAGTTTGATGCATGAACCCCTATCAGCAGTTAGCTTATACCGCTAAATTCTGAACTTTAGAGACACTAGTTGTGCTGAGCTACGGCAGAAGAATTATTTCAATCTTCTCATCTGATTCTTTGTAAAGATAAAACAAGCAAATTCCTGTAAAAGGAAATAATTAAGCAAGTGTCCAACTCCTGCACTCCACTACTGCAGCTTTACATGATTCATTTTTCAAAACCTTACTTATCTTATCCCGGGTAGGGGGGCATCTCCTCAGTTCAGCCCACTTTCTGATAAAAAAAAAAAAAACACCCCTCATTTTAAAGGCTTGAATTAGAAATATATGCTTTCATTGAAACGATACAAAACCGAAAGTAGAAAAATGTCTGAAATTGTGTTTAGAGCAGTCTGCAGCCTGTGCTTTTGGTCCACATTTGTTACATTTGTAACAGTTTAGATATGACAGAAAATAAAGAAAAGAATATTAGCTCCGCTTTAAAGATCACTTAATCTTCACAAATATAATATAGTACAGAGCAAGTCTGAATATCTGAATGCGCGTTTGAATTGATGAACAAAAGAACTGAAAGTTCATGTAGCGTGCACGGTTTCTAATCCCCTCAAAATCTGACCATGAATCAGAGAGAGCTGAGCAGCGTTTGAAAGGATGGGAGTGGAGGGGGAGTGGGGGGGTCCCACTTTGCACATTATGTTACTGTAGTCTAAGGGACAAATTGCCCAAGTGTTAATTTGTCTGCTTATGCAGTGCTTGAATGAACAATTAGACTGCACGCTTTGCTTCAGCATCCCATTGTGTGCCTCTCATTAGAGTGGAAAACTCTCATGGGGGATGACGGGTTCAGTAAAGATTTGTCTTATGAAAGGAAAAGAAGGATTTTGACCCGACATGTAATGTGAACACGGCGACGCTGCTCGGATCTGCACACTTTAGTAATCTGTTTTTAACATCAGGGGTTATTTGCTGAAACATGATAGAAACTTCCAACCTTATCAAGGTAGCTTTAGCAGAAAGAGGAAATTATTAGATTTTGGAGCTCATGACTGCGCACATTTGCATGTTAATGAAAAGACCAACTCATGTGTTGTGTGAAGTATTGTGACAATGAGAACATTTACTTAACTGTAATGTAACGAGAGCACCGACTCAACTGGTTGTGTTTAACATATGACAATTATGAGAGCACATCGAGTAAAGCTCATTAACTATTATAACAGTGTGGTTAGTAGTTTTACATCAGTGTAATGATTCTAATACATTATTCTAATTATAATTTCTTGCCTAGAAGGTAAATAGATTTCTTTTCACATTTTCTGATATTTTATCATCAGCTAAATTATTTTTTAACAAATTCTAAATTGCTGGAAACAAAATGATCCAGATCTAGCAAAACACTCCCCTATCACGTTGGCTGAGAACAGCCCAAAGTCAGAATACTGGCTGATAGAAGAAGCAAGCTGATATCAGTGCTCTGTACTCTATTTCACTATCAGTATGCTGCCACACTGTGTGGAACTGATGCAATCATTCCTCTATATGTGAGGCAGCATGGGGCCCTAAAATAATGTCTTAACTGTAAACAGAGAATGTTATACAGCATCCTTTTAAAGAATACTTTTCTTTAATATTTTGGTGTTTTTTTCAGAGTTCTATATATATTTTTCAGTTAAATGACTGACAGAAAAGATGTTACAACACTCCGGTCAACGCTGGACACTCCACTGCACTGCGGCACAGGCCTATCAATTTTCCATCAGATTCAAGCCATGAAAATATTTACACAACCTCTCAAAAGAAGAGTGAAACAAAGCAAACTGCTTCTGAGGCATTTAAAGCACTCGTTGCAGTGCATGAATCACTAAAACCTGAATTTCCAAGCTCTGCTTTACGGGTGTTTACACATATCTTGCAAAGAATCACTACAAATGAATAATAAGCCTTCTGCATCTGGTTGAGTCAATAATGCTGCTGTTTGGGAGGTAAAGGACAACAACATTATTCACTGTCAAAGCAAAAGTGAGTGCTAATTAGCTAATGTTAACAAACAAAAGGATTTATCTGATTGGTCTTGCACACTCGTAGGGCAGAGTTAGTGTTTTTGCAGGTAGTGCAATTAAAAATGCTCTGATAGCAGCTGTGACCAAACTGAGTGGCTAGATGTGCAGCGAGCCTCTAGCTTTCCGGTATTTTGGCTTAAAGAACCTGGTAAAAGCAAGTGGAAACAACCAGGGCCGAAAAATGAAGCCAACACATAAGCAGCAAACACTTCAGTTCCTTGAGTGGCCATCTGAGCCTGGCTGCAAGAGGCAACTCAAGGATTTGGTTCGTTTCCTGTTTACATGGAGCATTACTATGGCTTGTTTATGGCTGATTTCTGGGAAACAGGAAAGGGCTGTCTTTGAAACTCCCAGATCCTCCATAAAGACACAGGACATGTAATCGTTCCAAGTGGCATGTGCGCCAGATTAAAAATGTCCAGCTTCATACAAGGAAAAAAAAACATTTTAAAAGCATGATACAAAAAAACAGCTATGGACGACACTTTTATTAGGTATTTGTGTACACTTGAACTTTTTATGAATACTATCAAGACTTAAGGTGTGAGACGAGCCTGCTTTGAACTACAGACAGATGAAAGTGTATCCCATCTTTATCTTTAGGCCCTGCCTCAGCTAATTTGAATCACACTGGATCTTTCAACTATGTTTGTGGTGTTAATACCTGTTGGAGCATTTGAATTATCTGACAAATAATATGGCAAACGTGCACACTGCTCAACAACATCAGGGCATGCTCCTAATGAGATAACGGATGGCGTCACGGGCATGTCCTCCCTGATCTGGACCAAGGCATCACAGAGCTCCTGAAAAGTCTGAAATGCAACCTGGCGACCAAAACATGATGTCCCAGACGTGCTCTATTGGATTTATATCTGGCAAGGGTGGGGTTCCTTTATCCTCTTGGAACTGCCTGCATACTCTTGCCACATGAGGCTGGGAATGGTGGTGCACCAGGACCCACTGCACCAGGATTGCCCAGCCTTCAGAGTTACATGCATCCCTCCATCGATATGGCTCCTCACATCATCACTGATCCACCACTATCCTGGTCATGCTGAACGATGGTACAGGCAGCAGACCCTTTCACCTCTGTCACATGTGCTCAGAGGGAACCTTCTTTCATGTGGGAAAAGCACAGGGTGCCGTCGGAGGAACCGGCCAATTCTGGTATTCTTTGGCAAATTTGTTGGGCTTTGCAGTGCTCATCCTGTTCCTCCCTGCACAAACGAGCAGATACCAGTTCTACTGATGGGTTAAGGAGTTTCTACAGCCGTGTGCAGCTCTGCTATAGTAACTACTATGTCCCGGAATCTCTGCCATGCTCTTGAGACTGTGCTGGGAGACACAGCAAACATTCTGGCATTGGCATGTATTGATGTGTCACCCTGGTAGAGTTGGACTACCTGTGCAACCTTTATAGGGTCCCGGTATCACCTCACACTACACAACTGACCAGATCAATATCACAGACGTTTAACTGATTTGATGCTCTACTTAAAAAAGCATTCCTTTATTGTTTTAGGCAGTATTTATATAAAACCTCACCCTCTGGAGGGTCTATATGATATGTGTGTTCCTCAAGCTCAGGTCCTCTACCAGAGGCCTGAGAATTTGATAGTTCTGTACTGTATCTTAGATGTTGCTAGAACAGATGCTCCCTCTGGACAGGGAGCTCTGATGCCTACAGTTTGCCGGAGTCAGTCTTCCACTTTTGGGATTAGGCCTCCTAATCCTCCTATTACCACCGGGACCACTTTGGACTTTATCTCCCAAGATGTGAAAAGTATACCTTGCAGTATTTTTTCACTATGACAGACACAAACAGTGTCACCGATTGTTCCAATCTTCACAAAAATAATGCTTTGTCCTTTTTTTGTATCAAGTATTTTCCTGGGTATTGGTTTGAAATTCTAGTACAATGATACTCCTTACTCCATAGGCAATCCTGTAAGGATGTATTGTACTAAAGCTATTAATTACGAAGCAGACTATTGCTTCATAATTCATAAAACCATCTTCTCACTATTGCTTGTAGAGCATTTCCAGAAAATCTAAACCAGTGGATGTTTATTGCCGAAATGCCACACTGAGAGTTATAGCTAGTTTTTAATTATGCTTTTACATCTATATTTCTAAAGACAGTTGCTCATAGCCATGAGCAAGAGATAATTGCGATGGTGTGTGGAAAATTAAGATTAAACCTTAACTTCCAGAACTCTGATGCATCCAGTATGGGTCTGTGCAGATACTGCTTTTCCTTGATAGCCTTATTTTTCTTCTCACCGCTAAAATCAATGAGGAGACTCACAGCAGCATAGCATGTTTAAAAACAGGAAATGTTAAATGAGCAATGTTGTGGTGAAGTTGTTAATCATTAAACTTGGAAGTTTCCCAGGCGGATTCTGTCACTACATCTTTTTCAAAACAGAGGAAGGAAACCATTTGTTGAATGCATAGTCTTACTGTATCTGCTCCGAATACTGAATGTGCTGCAGATGGAGGAGGCGTTTTGAAATACACGCAGGAAAAACAACTCCCTCAAAACTGTATGTATCCTGTCACCACTTCACATTCAGAGCCAAATCTCCAGACATCAGCTCTTATTCTTACACTCTGTCACTGTGTACAAATCACAGATTCACACAAGCAACATCTTAAACCCCAAAGTCGACTGTCATTTTTGCAAGCTGTATTTAGAGTCTTATTCCAAAAATAGGAAAAGCCAATCTGCATTAATGCCAATAAATCAAAACCATTAAATAATAACTTGAAGTCTTCTGTCACACACACAACTGAAACATGAGCAATGTCACATTTCTTAAGACTACAATGACATTTTAAAAGGATATATATATATCTATTAACCTGTGTGGCAGCTCCACAGATTAGTGGAGCGGAGAGAAGCAGAGGTCACACTCCTTTTAATTACTACTGCCAGTGAAGTGTGACACATTTTGTCTTTGTCGCTCATTTTCCTAATTAGATACACATCATTAAAATATGTACTCATGCTCAAAAGAACGTTCATCATAACCTGGATGCAGCAGTGCGTCTTGTGGTGCACATTATGCCACTGTATTGCACATTTCAGGTAAAGATCAAGGATTTTTGACAACACGGAAGTCTCTGCCACTGCATTGTTTGACTGCTGGGTCACTGAACCGTGTTGTCTGAGTACGACTGTAACAGTGATGCTGCAGCAGTAGCCTGCATGTGGAACCTGGACAGAGATTTTTGGGGACTAGCTATAAAAACTATCATTTGTCACATGGTCAAAGATGCAAAGTCAAATACTGTAATTTCGACAAGTGGTCATATAAAACACAAAAGCTGTCTCAGAAGCAAAGTCAGAAATCCTGTTTGCTTTTACCAAGCTGGAAGCTTCTGCAGGGAAGAGGTTGAAGTGGGTGGAAAGTAGGTGAGTCTGAGAACTGATGTGTTTTTTACTGGTAATGGTTCAAAAAATCAATCACAGTTCAAGGTCTAGTTAATATCGTAGATTTTCCTTGCATTGCATCCCTGTTAGCACATGGATATGGGCCACTTTAGGAAATGATTCAGTAATATTGTCTGGCCAATATATTTTGATTCATCCTTGGTTTACATGCAGCATTGCTAAAGCTTGTTTGCGGCTCAGATCTGACTTTTTTACGCACACACAAATCTCTTTTTACACACACACAAATCTTTTTTACGCACACACAAATCTTTTTTACACATACAAATCTTTTTTACGCACACACAAATTCTTTTTACACATACAAATCTTTTTTACAAGTACAAAATATTTATGACCACATTTTGAGCCCATATACTTGTCTCTAAAGTTGGTTGTCAAGTCTACATTTCCAGAGGTGTGGACTCGAGTCACATGACTTGGACTCGAGTCAGACTCGAGTCATTAATTTTATGTCCCACCTCTGTACATTTCTTCCAGTGTTAAAAGTCTTGGAGTTATCTTTGGCAACACGCTCTTCTTTATCGGCCATATAATAATCATTTCTTGCGTTCATCCTAGTTCCAAGTAAGTAACATTTCTGGACTCTTTCTTGGTACCTTTATTTGTTCTCAACACACGTTCTGGTTCATGCCCTGGACACGTCTCCTTTGGAAATATTGGTAATGCCATTCTCTCTGGTCTCGCCCCCCAAAACTCCTTAATCAGCTTCATATGGTACATAATTGTGCACCAACAATCATCCACAAAAGTCCACGGATCATTTAGATTCACTGGTGACCCATTACCCAATGGGTCCAAATGAAGATTCTGCTTTTCACGCTCAAACCCCTTCCTGTGCTCTGCACTCATCTTCAGCTTCTCTCCTGACTGCCCCTCATTTCGGACTTCACACCATGGGTGCCAGAGCTGTGCCTCATTTTTGAAACTCACTACAACTAGACACTTTAAAATCACAGCTCCGAACTGATATGCTGTGGGTATAATTATATATAGTTTGTGTTCGGACCACAATGGTAACCTTACAATCCAAACATTGCTCATTATGTTTAGTAAATATAATGCTTCCTTTATGGCTAAAATACATTTTTATACTAAATCATGACAATGTATATTTTAGATGTTATCAATACAGGTCACTGAATACTTGAAAATCAGTCACCAAGGATCATGAAACATTAATTTGTATAAAATTTTACATTAATTCAGGTGTGGCCAAAGTGACTAGCTAATATTTCTAAAATGCATTTTTAACCGGCAAGACGTATTCATTATGTTTAGACACAAAAACACAACTGGCACTAGTGAAGATTTTCTCCAGACAGTTCCTGGGGCTGTCTGGAGTGCCTCCCTCTAAATCCCAGCGTGTTGTATTCAATATGACAAATAACTCAGGGGAGAGGCTTACAAGTATAAGAGTGCTGAAAGAGTGTTTGATTACATGTGTAAATTCTACTTCTCAATTTATATCATGCCACAGGGCTACAAACAGTCCCTGACAACTTCAGATCATTTTCACTGACTTTTTTTCTCAGAGTTTTTTGGTTGTTTTGACAATGCTCCAACCTGGCCCCATCAATACTTGCCACAGATTGGTTAGAGTAAAGGGCAACTGATTATGTATGTGGATGGAGACCGATTCTGATTAGGAGAAGACCTCTATCCTGAAAATCCCATCATAATGAATCAGGCAAATGCTAAATAATCTCACTTTGATTGGAAGCAGAATCTATATTCAGACTGGATCCCTCATTTCAATAAATCTGCTGATTAGATTAAACACAATTGAGACTAAAGATTGGAATGCAGATAAAACTCTAAGTTTAATTGTTTCATCATTATGAAGTAATGGTTGTATTTAGATTTTTCTAGAGGTGCCTTCTTTAGTTTACAGAAAATTATCACTTCCATTGTGGCAGCTCTGTCCTTCCAGTGACCTTGGCTGCTAGGATGTTTAATTACCCATTTCAGACAGAGGCTTTCACATGGACATATTACAGCTCTCTTTATTTACAATAATAACAAATGTCTTGCTGTAGCCTGCCCCCTGGCCCTGCAAATGAACTAAGCAAGCGTCCAAATCTCTGTGTGGGAGGAGCGGACTGCTGTGAGTGTATGAGTGAGATCAGTGCAGTGCCAGAGGGCGCACGAAGATAGTGCAAATTCCTTCACTAACTAAAAGCTCAAATGAGCTAAATAGAGAATTATTGAAAGATTTGCCAGAAGTCTAACACCAGTTATTACTTAATGGACAGCAGCGAGTGTCAAGTCACTCAAATGTGCATATATGAAGGCAAAGTCTGCCACAGCTCAAAGTGCAAATCCCTCCAACACAATCATCACTGACTTCCATGAACATGCTTCATTATTTACATGCTTCATTATTTTACTTCTGGTATTTATTCGTCATCTACCAGCATTGTTATTGATCATCTACTTAAAAAGAGCATGATCTATATATAGACTGAACAGAATGGCAACTTGTTGGACAAATTAATCCATCGTCCGTAGCTTATTAGTCCATAAGAGAAGCAGTCTAAGGAGAGATGACTAGACTTCCCTCTTTTTGGCCACTACCTCCTGCTGTCCCAGAGAGGGAGCACCAAGGTATTCCTAAACCAGCCAAGAAATTTAATCTCACCAGGTTGTCCTGGGTTTGTCCTACAGCCTCTTCCTGGTAGGACATGCCTTAAACTGGAGGTGACTACAAGGCATCCTTGGAAGATACCCGAACTACCTCAGCTGGCTCCTTTTGATTTGGAGGAGAGTAGCATCTCTAATCTGAGCTCCTCACCCTGTCTCTATGGGAGATCAACTCCTGATGGTCCAACAGCCACAGGAAGTGGATGAGACTTTCTACTGATAATGCCAACCAAGCTGTTGTACTGAAGGATCAATAACAATGGTCCATAGACCTCAATTTTCTGAAGCATCCCAGGTGACCAGTATATCATATCTTTTTTTTTTCAGGTATTGGTCGTGTTTTTACCATGGGCGCTTGAAATGACCATAACTCCATTTCTGTTTGTGGTAGAGACAAAAGAAAGAAGAGAAGACGAACTCTGTAGAGATATTTGGTGTATCACTGAAGCACAAACTGGCACTGCTGTTTGAACACAGATAGAAAAATCAGCTCCACCTAGATTTCTGTTTCATATTACTTTAAGTCTTCGACCGTTTTGGACTGGAGGGAAAATTTAAATGGTTGGTGAAAAGATGAGAATTATTTTGTAGTTTTACAGCCAGAATTACAAAATAAATCCAGCCTGTATGATCATTGGGTGATAAAGGGTTGATCAGTTAAAAACAAAAGGTGCAAAAATTCCCAATCATGGAGTGGTTATTATAACTTCACACTTCTCACTGTACTCTGTTGACAGTCATGCCAGTGGTGTTTGGTGCAGTGGTTCACCCTATAATCGCAACCTTGTGGGTTTTGTTTTTGGTACTGATCTAATGTTTCAGTATGCAATTTTAAGATGAATATTAGTTATGTCCTTTTGCTGTTCATGTTTACCATAACAGTCAATTGTTTAACATCTATAATGTCTCTAGAACAGAAAAAATAAAACAATTCCTCAGTTCAGCTTCAGTTAAATGCAACATCTATTGATTTTAATCTTGCTACTGCAAGAACAGTCTATAGTGTACTCATTAACACTTCACACACAGTTCTTTGATTTATCAGTCCACTCTCTGTTATCCAGGGAGTCACAATTCTTAAGATTGTTATTCCTCTTAATGTTTGGTTTGCTCAGTGAAACATGAACCTGGTCCAGCTTGTTTCACTGAGTTAACAATATGAGACAAGCCTATATTTCCTACATGCAAATGCAAATTTAATTATTTGTCACAACAAATCAGAAGTCATGCAAGTACTGAGATAATGCATTCTACATTTATACAATATTGGCTGCAATTATTGTGATTTATTAAGAACTGTTATCGGATAATTTGTCCATATTTTTATATGATATGATATTTTAATTAGATTTTCCTTCATACATTATGCAACGTGTCTGCTCTTTTTCCAAAAAATATTATATAATTATCATGCCGTAAGGCTGCTTAATTAGCTTTTCAGAGGAAGATGGCAAATTTTACCCCATCCCTGTGCTTACATGACAATTCTGTTGTGTAATTTCAATCTTTAATCTCGTCTTTTTTTTTTTTTTTTAAAGCATTTGCTTTTTACTTTGAGGTGCTGCTCTTGTTACTGGAAACTGTTGAGTTACCGTTATTCCTGTAACACCAAGGGTATTATATTGTTTTTAACACCTCAAATTCAATAGTGATTTTTGTTCCTGAAAAATCTAAATAAATTGCTCAAAAATGCCAGATGTAAGCTGAATTTTTCAGGTGAGGCTATAGCAAATTGTAGCTATATTGGTGCAACAAACAGATAAATATCTGCTAATTGATGTACTTAATAAGCCCAAGTAACATACTAACATAGTAAAATAAATCCAAATTAAATACTCCAAAAGGCAACAAAACCACAAACATTAACAGAAACAAGGACTAGAACGCAGCTGTTTGCTACACCTGTCAATCAGATTACCTAGTTTTTGGACCATAAGGCGCACTGTCGATGAACGGGTCTGTTTGTGTTTGTTTGTATTGTGGATGGATTAGCTCAGTTGTTCTCCCGACTGAAATTTGGTCCGTTTACAGCATCCTACCATGCCATTGCATTTGTCCCTAACCATCGGGAACCCTCACGTTAACTTTTATCGAGTGGAAAAAAGTTAGCATTCCTCCTCCAGCTTCACTGTTTATGTTATGCTAAAATAGCTCTGTCGCTAGCGACCACGTAGCACATCATTATATACCAGCTAGTCCAACTTCAGTAACCCTGCAAAACTCACTGCTGTTTAGTTTTCTGTCTTCATTCATGCTGGAAGTGAGAAGTGCACTGTCGATTTTTTTAGCCAATTAAAGGATTATTAAGTGCCCCTTATAGTCCGAAAAATTAATACTAGTAAAAAACTAGTATTCAGATAAACGATCTTCATCATGCCTGTTGCCCAAGTCTGTGTGATACAAGGTTATCTAACTAAAACTAAACTAAAAATACGGGCGATTTTGAGGAAAGTTGATCTCTGACTTTGACCATGAGATGGAGATCACTGAGATACAAAACTATAATAACTGTTGTGGTGTAATCGGTGCCATGCGAGAATATTGCAGTTAATAGATGCTCAGCCTCCTGCCAAACTGCCAAAGTGAGCAGGTATTTGTTACAAAGAACAGCTTCCAGCTATTTTCTCAGTTTTTAAAATCATTTAATCAATAGACAGAACAGTTGTGGCACAACGCGCCTAAGTTATGACACCAGAGTTAAAAAAAATTTGTTTTGCTTTTGTTTTCACTGGTTAACTAATTAAATTTAGGCACACTTGGTTAATATTAGGAAAAGACAACCTAATAGTTTGGGGTAAAATGCACTCTTTTACAATGAACACACTAGTCTGAATTTTAGATGCGTTTTCTGCATTTTCTGCCTTCTGTGATTGCTTAGTTTTACTACATAACTGTGATTTATAAGAACACAAACAACCAGCCTTAAAATTGACCTCTAAGTTCACAATGGTTGCGCTTTCTGTCTTAACCTACTCACGGGCAAATAGTGAAATAATAAGTGCTCAAACAAAGCACGTCCACAAACTGTGGGTTATTGCAAAAGCTTGCACAGGATTTTCACTCTTTAATTCAGTAAGATGTAACTTCATCCGTTCCTTTAGTGGGATTAAGCTGTCAGGTTGTCTACTGACTTACAGGAACAAAAAGGTGACTTTGAAGACACTGGCCTGTGTAACACCTCCATGATACTGTTGTCACACTGTGTTAATCCACTTAAGTGGGCATATAGAAAATCCATCATCCCTTTGGAGTTAACAGTCAAACCTTCATTCTAGGCTGTAGAAGATAAAACGCCGTTCAGCTACTGGGAAAACTTTGACAGCAGTTTTTTTTCCCCCCACAAATTTGAGACAGGAACAAAGATGGAGGGAGGTTGTGATCAAGAGTTTTGCTTGGCAACCTCCCCTAAGAGAACTTATCTTTTCCACCCTGCTGTACATTCACTGTTGGAGCCCAGTGGATCAAACCGGAAGGAGGAGGGCTTTTTTACTTTTTCTTATCTTTCTCCCTGCAATATGAAATTCTGTCGACACAAGTGACAACAGAATGAAGGCTAGAAAAGACTTCTTGATAAGAACACACACACAGCTGCCACCTTTTGTAGTCAGGATATAATATTTACTGGAGTCTATCTCCACATTACAGTGTTTTTATTAGGCTAATGTTACTTCAAAATAAAGGACAAGATGTTATAGTCCATACTGATAAAGCACAGCAGAGCAGATATTTATACATCAGGTGATAAAAAATGCCACGATAGGAACATTATTATGAGATGCTGAGCATCTGCTGTTGCCATCATCTATTAAAGAATGCAATCACAACCCAGCAAGCATCTGCCAGACAGCAATATGCAACATAATAAGTCAAAGATTCCCCCAACTGGGTACAAAATCTGAACAATATGATACAGCAGAGTGACGAGACTCTGCAAAATGACTTTGGACACTGGTGAACTAATTTCAGAGTGATATTTAGTTCCTGAAGTCTGAGGGAGTCTGCAGCAGGTAGATGATGTATGACTTACAGGCCCTGTCTCCACTTTCAGTTGGCTGTGATATATTTTAGTGTAAGCTGCGGGCTATTTTATGAATATCTATTATATATCAAAATGTTTAATGAGAAAAGTAGGAGGAACTTAACATGAAAGAACAAGCCAAAGGGCACAGAGACATATTTTTGTTGTTAAAAATGATGTGCCGAATTGGCTTGTAGTAAGAAAAATACCTCCTATAACCATCATATTAAAAAAAAAAAAAAAAACAACAACATACAAACATCTGAAGGGGACATTAAAAGTAGTAGGTTTTGCAACAACTGGTACTCTTAATATCTGTCCGTTGTTTATATTTTACTGTACCATGAAACAATAGAAACAAAAGAAAAACACACAGCTAGCTACCACGCAGCAGACCAACAAAGCATACGAAGCGCTGTGAGATTTAATGATTTTGTACAAACATCGAATGCAAAACCTGGCACATAAAGCTAGCATGTCAAAACTGTATACAGACATTTGAGAGCAGTTTGAAGTACCATCTTTAAAAAACTGTTAGACAGTAAAAATCGAATTGTGTGAGAAGTATTTGAAAGTAGTAGAAATTGATTTAGTTAAAGATTTAAACTTCCATGTCAATGACATTTTCTTAAGACAGTCTTCAATAAAACTGGCTTTCTTCTGGCTAGCTTCTGTTCGCTTACCTGTTAACGCAGCAGAATTGTTAGCTGCTACCAGGCACAGTGCGAAAATATGCCTACGTTCTGCCACCGCTATCACTTAGAGAAATTATATTTAATACAATGTTGGCATTCTCTGTGTCTCAGCATTGTCTTGAAATTATTGAAAATTGCAGGACCATTCACATCTATAATGCTAGGTGTAAATCAGAAAAAATATACATTATTTTTCTTAATGCATAATTAAGCTAATCTATTATCACCTTAAATATATTTTTTTCTTCTTTTCTTTTTGTTCTTTTTTCCACAAAAATATTACACTTTTTGTTTAAAATATGTGTTGCATGACTTTCATATAGACTTAATTTCCAGTGGCAATAAATGACAGCTAGCTGGCAAAGTTAGCCAAGCTTGTTTCCTTGCTAATGCTGTCTGTTATTCTTTACATGGATCTAACAATCTGTTTACACACTGGAACTAAATAAAAATGGGATGGGACATTTAATCTGTGCTGCTAGTAGCTGTAAAATACACCTGAGAATTTAACAAACTGAAATCCAGATACTCCAACTAGAGTATGCTAACATATAGCATATAGCTCATTAGCCACATAAGACCTTTCAATATCATGGCCCTTTTACGTCACTAAAACTTCTTTAAATGATGCACACTAGCCTTTAGAGTAACTTTTTCACACCAGAATCCTACCAATTCACTCTTTAAAGCTACATAGATAGTACTACTAACAATAATAATAATCACAAATCAATAAAAATTAATTAAATCAAACAAATTAAAGTTTTCTAACGATAATGGTAGTATTTGTACACTTAAACAATAAAATTATCTTTAAAAGAAAATGAAAGCAAAGACAAATCAAACCATAATCTCCATTCTCATACCATCTCACCTTTCCGTTGACACACGGTTTAAATGATTAGTGTCAGTCACAAATTTAATGTAACTGCCCAAATAATGTTTATAGATTCCGTAACAACCAGTTAACCACATTTAAATAACTACTATAATGTTAACACAATGGTTTACAAACCAGCTATTATTTTTAACTATTTGTTCCCATATGGAAAAGATATATATAAATCTTATAAAGTTTGTATCTGTCTTGTGTGAAACTTGTATGAAAAGCATATAAGTGTGAAAACAGATATAAGATCCCTTGAAAAATTATATAATGAAACTTGTATGTTTTGGATACTTACTAAAACAATGTATGAAAGTAATGCGAAAGTGGCCACTTTCATGAGTAAATCATGTAAGCCTTATATGATTTACTCATGAAAGTGGCCACTTTCATGAGTAATCACATATAAGTTTTTACTATTTCTTTTCCGTATGGGTTACCACTATGAAAACTACTGTAGTAACTGACGCTTAACTAACTTTTAATTTACCATTTATGATCAATGTTTATTATAAACAGTTATGTTTACGTGCAACATATTAGGCATCACTTGTGTGATTTTTGAGAATGCAATAAAAATGTATGTATATGCATTTTAACATTTCACTTTAACTCTAGTTTTCAGACAGCTGTGAGATGGGAAGATACTTTTGATAAACGGTGTTTGCTTATTTCCTCATTACAGATTGAGCTAATGAAATGTCTTGCCCTCTTAGATAAATTACTTTATGCACTGAATTGCAAGGGGAGCCTAAAGAGAGCAGTACAGAATAAGGTTTGTACACTCAGTGTAATTGGTGACAGTGTTTGTTACTTCCTCTGCTTCGGCAGTTCAACAAGTAGCCCTCAGCAACTACAAATAAATCTCTAATCAAATCATTAACTCCACTGCTCCACTTTTTTTTTTTTTTTTATCTAACCATGCCTTAATAATAAATCACCTGCCAACTTCAGCAAAATTCTTAATGCACTGCTCGTTTTTTTTGTCTCATCAAGTCAAAGAAAATCGAGTCTCACCACATTATGGAGAGATCTGCAGATAATAAAGTAATGCCGGAATGTGTTCCATTAACAAGATGTATGTCGAATAAAAATGCATGCAACAGACTGAGATGTACCACAGAGAAGACAGTGTGTGTCTGTGTGATGGAGCACTGCCTGATTGATGCAGTGCTTAATCTTTGCCTGATCAGTGCCGGGCATCAACTGTGAAGCACCTTCACCAGAGCTGAGAGTTCCTACAGACACAAAGTAGAACAAAGAGCAAACCTCAAGAGTCAGCATAGGGCTTATCGTTGTCATGCTGAATAACATGTATTGATGAGTTTTGCTTTCTTTATCTATGGCAGAAAAACACAAAGGGCCACACATTGGACAACTGGAGCAAAACATTAGATAGTGCAGAATTATGCTAAACTGAGTTTGCTGGATGTATCATTGCTTTTTCCACCTTCAGCTGCATGTGCTAGTTTGGTGTGCTCTAACTTTTTAACTTTGAGTTAAAACTCAAAGGAGTGAGGCTGCTCTACCAATTGCAAAGCCAGCAAACCTTGTGGGTTTCTTCAGAAAACCCAGTCGTATCAATGCTTTGTGAGATATGAAACAAGTGCAATTTCAGCAAGTTGAAATATGAAGGTGCCGAGTTCACTTTTGCAGGTAATGTAGATGACGAGGTAGGTGACACCCAGTAGGAATCTTCTTCTTTTCTCATTTCAGTTGCTCCCATTCTCCGTTGCCACAAAGGATCATCTGCTGCCATCTCATCCTATCCCTCCTGTCATTTCCAGGGATCGTGGATATACTGGAACTCCTTTGTCCGATGCCACAGTCTCCAACCCATACATCACAGCAGGCCTCACAACCTCCTTGCAAACCTTCCCTCTCACTCTTGCTGCTTGTCACGGTCCTTTGTCATTTTGACACAGCGTTTTGAGTTTTCTCGTGTTTTCTGTCATTTTGTATTATGTTTAAGTCACTTTGTTATTCTAAAGGTTTATTCTGTTGTGCCTGGGTTATTCTGCTTTGTTTGGGTTATTAGACTTCCCCTTGTGTCTTCGCCCTCGGTGTCTCCATCGTGTTCCCTCACTCGCTTCCTTTCCTCTCCTCCACTCCTGTATCTAACTCTTGTGTCAGTCTTGCGTTCATTCATTTCCTGTTTTATTGTGAAGGTCTTATGTTCCATGTCAGTGTGCTTTGTGTAGCTTCCTAGGTCTCGTCATGTCTAATTCTGTCCCCATGTGTTTCTGCTCCCTCATCATTGTACTATGTATTTAAGCCTTTGTCTCCCTTCGTGCAGTGTTGCGTTCTCCCTCATAGTTGTGTGCGTTTCCCATGCTCTTCCCCGTGTGCTAGTTCCTAGAGTTTCCCAGCCTAGTTTAGTTTTGTACCTTTTCTCTAGTGTCAGCAATAAAGCCATTTTTGAGTTTATGTTTTCGCCTCTGTGAAGTCTGCATTTGGGTCCTCTCCTCCTGCCTGCACACAGCTGCTCATGACAGCTGTTATCCTTCTGTCGCAAATCAACCCTGACACTCGTCTTCACCCACTCCACCCTGTCTGTGCTTTCTTCTTCACCTCTCTTCTGCACTGCCCATTGCTTTGGATGGTTTACCCTAGGTTAACCATACCATTCTATCAACTTTCATTCCTCTTCTCTCGAGTGCATACCTCCACCTCTCCAGGCCCCCTTTTCTCCTGCTTCCTACTCTCATTACAGATCACAACATTGTCTACAAACATTTTAGTCCATGAAGGCTCCCGTCTGCGCTCATCTGTCAGCCTGTTCATCATCACTGTAGAAGAAGTGGCTCCAAGTCAATCTCTGATGTAATCCCACCTCCACTTGAAAACCATCTGTCACTACCAATCCAATATGGAATTCTTGTTCTCAGGCTTGGGTCCGGCACTAGACGTACACTGGCATGTGGGAACGTAGGAGTGTTTCTGGAATTTTCTTGTGAGTCTGCTGAAATATCGGATGCTCTCAATTCTTTTCATTTAAATTTTTAGCTCACAGTGTTTTCTTTACTGTCAGAAGGAAAATGAGTACTGTGAAAGTGTAAGGAAGTGAACTTAAATGAAAGTTAACTTCTGATGTTATTGTGGTTTGCACTGTAGATTGTTTATAAGTTGTAACTCAACTTCACAAAATGACACTGTATGTTGTTTACCTAATGAGGAAATATTAAAGACGTTTTAAAACTATTAAAGCCAGGCCTGGTGTTGAATATGCAGCACAGCAGACAACATTATTGTATAAACTCTGGAAATTGCTGCAGTCCATCATAGAAAAAGTTTATTTGCACACATTAAGGAGACTGCCCTCCATGGGATTGAGTGAAATAGCAGACTCTGCAGTCATTCATCTCAAGTGTCATCAACCTAAGGGTGCTTTTTATTGATTTTTAGCATGTCGTTTCATGTCCTTTTTCAGGATGCTGCAGGCTGGATTGAGATGGCCCACAGGTTGCTTCCAGCCCTATTCTATCCATTTCTATTCTGCCTTTTTATTAAGTGTCCTTTATAAAACACATATACCTGTTGCTTGTTTCAAAAAGCAAAGTCCCTGCTAATAAGTGTTTAGAAGCAGAGTACCTAAACATCATGCCAAATTTCAGAACATTATAGCTTTCTACAAGTATAATGCTGTTGAATACATATATCACTCACGTATGATTTTACTTCGTATCAGCCTAACTGAGAGCAGTACCATCTACCTATCGTCATGTTTCTATTTCTCTGCCTTTTTGTCTTATCTCCATGTTATTATGCTGTTTTTTCCTACAGCTACCAGGTTTAGATCAGTTTCTTCAGGCCTGGGCCCTAATGTTTCTCTGCCTGCTCCACTGAACGATGTGCTCCTTGATGTGGTCTCTGGGTTGGACGATAGCGTTGTCGATCAAACCAACGCCTGAACGGCCACTAGGCGAGGTGGTGATTTCAAGTTCATTTACTTTTATAGCTGTTTATCACAAACATGCCCTAAAGGATGCTTCTCCGGTATCCTACATTCAGCTAATCAAACATCACCCACAGAAGAAAACGGGGACAGCCTGCAACAAGTTTGCTAGACTTTTGTCTTTTTTAATTATCTTCTTGTGATATTTTGGTTGTGTGTGTGTGTGTGTGTGGGGGGGGGGGGGGGGGGGGTCGATGCAGTCTGTGTGTGTGTGTGTGTGTGTGCAGGCATATACAATATGGGTTTATCTGGTGTGCTTGCATGCATGCATGCATTAAATCAGTATAATGAGATTATCGTATCTGCCTGTGCTACGGGTCTTTCCAAACCACTGAGAAACAGAGAGTCTAATCTTGTTGGTTGCTAGGAACTGGGCAAGCTGGGGAATGGATGAGACAGACATCCATCGTATCCCCATCAAATAGCTTCTCACATTGAACTGGACTTGATCTAATATCAAGGGAGGGATAAATGGGTGGCAGTGGAAGGAGGATATGCATTTGGGTGGGAACAATCATATTAGAAAATGCACTGTGGCTGCATGTGGTCACTGTGTGGCTGAATGATTGAAAGCTAATGGTGGTCAGAGATGCATGGAGATGAACGCAGGCTTTCAGGGTGACAATGACACTTAAGCTTTGCCAGTAACACTGATACTTTTTGCATTTGTTCATATGTTCAATTTCCATAAATATCGGTGGATAAATGGTTGAAATACACAGTGAGCTCCACAGTTAGTTGGACAAAGACACATTTTGCTTCTGCACAGCACCACAGAGGATTTTAAATCGAACAGGACGTGAATGAAGTGCCTTTCGGCTTTAAATTTATAAGGATTTTAGCAGAAGTATCGCATTAACATTTTAGACAATACAAGCAATTTTATGCAGCTCCCCACTTTCAGATACTCAAAAGTAATTGGATCGACGAACAAACAATTTCAAGACCAGTTGACCTCGATTCAATTATTATTTTTAACACATTAAGCAGACAGAAGATCTGGAGCATTGAAACTGTTTTTTTTTTTTAGTTAATGCAGAGATGTTGGTACAAATGAGGGAGGCCATCATAAGGCTGGAAAACCAAAAACAGCCCATCAGAGAGACAGCAAAAACTTTAGGAATGTGTACATTTTTCTCTCTTTCTTCAAATATTTTTATCGTGAAGCACAAGTAATGATTACAAATTACCCCATGGGCTGACATTGCTTTAATTTTATATTTTTATCACTACTTTCATGTGTGCCTTTCATGAGAGGGCCGGACATTTTTAAACTGCTACAAATTGTGGGTTTTCTGAAACAAACCAACTGGGCTGTCACTCTCTTGTTGAGGACAGAGGAGAGTTGAATGAAGAAAAAAAAATGAGGGGAAGGGTTTCCACTCTTTGCTATAACAAACATGTAGAGACAAAATATGGTAGAGTTACTAACAAGCAAAGGGTTTTATGGGTAGCTACAAATGAACCAACACCCACGCCTTCCAATCTGCATCATGTACCCTCGTGCAACAAGAAGACTGTGATTTAATTAGCTGTCAGGATTTGGATGCAAAAACAAAATAATTAAGATAGTGCTGAAAAATGTTACACGTGATGGAGAAACTAAGGTTTATCTCTTTTTTAACGTCTCTGGTTTTCTGTCTTCTTTCCTGGGCAAAGACTTCCAAGGTGTTCCTCCCACCTGTTGGAGGGGGTTTGATTGAAACCCTCTTGTTCATCACTTCAATACTCAGTCATGTCTCAGATATCCCCTCACTATGAAAATACTTCTTTTATGTGTCTCTCCTTCCATTTACACTAAATTCAGCGGCACAGCATAGTACAACTCCTACATGGCTGATCCCGAGAGGATTTCCTCCCACAAACTACTAATTAAGAAAATGAGCTTTATTTCCCTTTTTTAAAACTTTGAAACACTCTGTTCCAACACTCTGTGTCCTGGTTGTTTATATTTTACACCTTTACAGCGTATCCGATCTACAATCACAGAGCTGACAGCCTAAGCAGACAGGCGGAGATCTGAAAACAGTCCTTTAGTGAGCAGTGGAGCATGTTTCCTGATCGTGTCTGAGTTTTGGATGCTTTGTTAATCATTAAGACACCGGATTATTTCCCCTTAAATGGTGCGACATTAGTAAGGAAAATGCATTTGTGGGTTGAGCAGCAGACCTGAGCATGTGGGTTGTACTTATGAAAAACTTTCCAAATCTTCTCTGTCAATGCCAAACAGCTTATTCTGCTACTGTTTGGTGTAGTTTACTTGATTTCACAATTAAATTCTGAAAAAAAAAAAAAAAAAAAAACACAACATCTTTAACAAAACTGTTAAAAATGAGTTCAATTTAAAACATTTAACAATTTTTCATGTGACAAACCATGGAAGAACCAGAGCCACAAAAGCCTGGCACCTTCTCCTCGTGCTGGTCACCAGCGTGATCACACACTGCTGTGGGATGACATCCCATTCATCAACACAAATGTCACAATTACTTTTCTAAACAGGTTTATTAATGCTTACAGATCTGTAACACTGCAGAATTTGAATCGAGGAATGAAGTTGCGTCTAAGAATCTATATTTAGTACAGATACTCATCAGGGAAATCCATGCTCAAAGGTACGAAGAATCTTCCATGAATGTAACACTGTTTTCCAGAAAACCAGCCTCTTTAGTAGTACATGATAACCTCTAATCTTGGACATTGCCTTCAGGGTTAGGTCTGAACCATGTGTGAAGGTTCTCAGTCATGCAGGTCATTGTAGTGTCAGGAGCTTGGAGAGAAAAGTGTCTGGACTAAAAATCCTCCAAGTTTAATATGTAGCCCACTGAAATGTGTTGTTGTTTTTATTATTATTATTATTATTATTATTATTATTATTATTATTATTATTAGGAACTGAAAAGACATATCTCAGACATGCACTATGAAAACTGTCTGAACCTTTTGTGTTGACTGTCACATGTATTTTATCTGTAGCTTATAGCACACTTAAAGAACAGACCCAGTTGTCATTTAAAGACAGGCACCTTTAAATTACACATTTCTTAAAAACACAAATCATTCATTTAACGGTCACTCAAATACAAATTGACGATGATTCACGACACACTCTCCAACATAAGCTGCCTTTGTAAGTTCAAAGTATCGGTATTGGTGTCAGCAATACTAGCTCTGAATTTACTCGATATTGGATCCATAACAGAATATGCGTCATCGCACAGCCCTAGCGATACATAGTAGAAGTGAACTGGCTTCCTAGTACAGGTGTTAAGTTACCTGAATATGATTAAATCCTGCTTTGAAACGCAAACCCCGCTTCACACTTTTTTTTTTTTTTTTTTTTTTTCTGGAAAACTTTGGTGCGTCCCTTTTGAACTTTCAGTCCACTAAAAGCTTCTTTTTCAAACTGTCTGAATCTGCATTTTAATCCTCTTAACAGATCATGGTTTTGTTTCTTCAGAAATGGACTGTTCCTGAGCAGTCCTCCTATTAAACACTTTGCTGTACACACTGCTCGTTAACAGCTTAGCTAAATGGAAATCACATAAGTCTAGCAAGTAAGGAAAACATTCTTTATATAGCCCATTTCATGCTTGGTGGAAGCACAGCATGCTGCACAAAACATAAGCTACCACAGAGTTACATAGATGATGTAAAACTAAATCAGAAGATGCATATAAAGGTAAATCTGTTAAACAAATAACCAACCAATCATCATAAAAATGATTGGTTGTTAAAAAAAGACAACAGCAGGATGGAAAAGACATTAATTACAAGAAAAAATGAGTACAAGATACAATAATTAGGACTAATTGTCCAGTAAAATCAATAAAAAAAACAAAATAATAAAGAAAAAATAAAACAAAAAGTAAGAACTGGACCACCAAAAGTCTCGGCAGCAACGGGAATGTTTTTACTTTGTGTTGAAACTTCGTTGCACACTTAATATCCCATTTTGTTCAGCATTGGGGAGCAGAAAAGGTCAAATCAGCTTCGCCAGTATCTGTGGAGACCTGAGTATTAACCAGGTGGTTCAGAGCTTAAAACCATGCCAGAGAGCGCCTGGGCATGCAGGTTCTTAAAGAGGAGCATTAAAAATTTAAAATCAATTATAAAACTAGCTGGAAATCAATGTAATGACCTCAGAACACGTGTTAGACGGTCACATTTAGTTTCTTTTCTGCTCTTTTAACTAAAACTCTGGCAGCTGCACTCTGGAGTAGCTGCAGCCGGTTAATAATTAAGTGACAATGTGACTCACTACCAGTAACATTCTGCAACACAACTATACAACCTTTATAGCCATCCTCCTTCTTATAATGTGTGGTCTATCTCACCACAGCACAGAGACATCTATGTTGTTGATGCACATTTTAAGACAGCAGAGAAAGGCTGACTTACAGGTCTGCAACCACATCAGCTAGATAATTGTTTCACATTTTAAATAAGGATTGGTTGCCAAAAAGCCAAAGCTGGCCCACTGTGGCGCCTTGTGTTTTCCTTTGAGATGACTATCTTCAGAAAAGAGTGAAAAGCCTCTGTTTCACTCAAAATAGATGATGTAATTTTCTGCCATTATGCCAGCGTGAAGACCACCCGCAGGCTAGTTACTGCATCATTGTGTTTTAACAGCTAGCAGCTACCAGGCCTAAAATAAAACAAAAACACTGCTGTTGTAATTAGTAAATCTGTCCTAACCAGCTGTGAGCGTCAGACGTGCCTTCTTTCACCAACAAGTGTGAAATATTTTAGACCATAGCCATTCCTGCTCTGAAAAAAGTACAATTAAAACGGTTTGTATGCTCTAGGATTTGCAAAGATTGCATTTTGATCTCATTCCCAGGGTGCCAGATATTTCCGTTCTGTCACGAATAGGGATGGGTACCGGTGTCCGGTGCCATTATGGCACCAGTTCTGACATAAACGAGACCGAAAAGCCACATTTCGGTGCTTTTATTTCATGAGATGTCATACACTTTGGATTCTAGCCGATCATTTTACCTTTACAAGGATAGTAGGCGGGCCCAGGTACGTACGTTCTTTTAGAGCAGAGCTACAGATTAAAAATGCCCAAGGCGAAGTGGTCAAAAGTCTGGCTGTACTCCACGGCAAAGGATGCAAACTCAGCAGCCTGGAACAAGTGCTTTAAGCCCCATGCCCCCCGGGAGCAAAAAGGAGGAGATCACGTTTAATCGGTTATAACAGGGGGTGAGAAATATAAGTCCAGACATGTGTGGTATCCACAGAAACCTCTGACTCTCAGCTAAAATCTCATATGAACCATTTCTACAACCACCAAACTCAACGAAAACAAGCCGTGATTAAACAAGCAGTTATGGTAAATGCGCACAAATCCGCTAAACAAACAAGGCGAACCAGAAATTCTCCAGACTTCATGTAACCGGTGTTCACACCAGCTAAAGACAGGCTGGTTATCTTCCAGAGCTACCACTGACTCCAATCACCAAGTTTCACTACACTCTGACCAAAATTCACTGAATGAGCCGCAAAAGAAGACCACAAAAACACACAGCGGCGCAAATGCGCTAAGACAGAAATTGGCTTACCATCCAGATTTCCTCGTTATTTTCGCAGGTAGCCAGTAGCCACGTGATTATCAGCAGTTACCACGCCTACCTAGTCGCATCAGAGCCGTTTTCCGTCAACAACCTTCATTTTAGACCCACCTATAGACACATGACTGGACACACGTCACATGTAGTAAATTTGGGCCCTCGTGGGTTTTGGCCTTGGAAGTATCATTGGTTGAAGTAACGTGGACATGGCATCGTTACTGTGATTCTATTGGCTCAAACAATTAAAAAAAGGTGTCAATCATGCAAATTGACCAAAGGAAACCAAAGTTACAGCCCCACAGAGTTTAAAGGGCCAGAGGCCAATTAAGCGCTCCATGCGCATGGCAGAAAAGGCCCATTACCATGTAAATGTGTGGTTAATTCTTCAAAAATGTATTTTTTAAAAAGCATGTTTAGGCATGTTAATAAAATTAATTAATTTCTGCTCTTAAATACCTAAAAAATTCAACTGGCATGGTGTCCAATTGTGTGCCAAAATTCGACATTTTTGTACAACGTCTGGATATTCATGTATTGACAGGGCTGTAATTTTTCACTGTTTCACTTTAAAAACATAAATCTTTGCACAGATGATGTTTATATGTTTGTTACTGAATTTCTGTAATGAAATGTGAACTGAGGCATATTTTTAAAAGGGTTATATGCTAAAATTCTTTAAGCACCGGTTCGAGCACTGTTTAAGCACCGACATCGTTTCAAAAGTACCGATTTAGCACTGGTATCGGATAAAACCTAAATGATACCCATCCCTAGTCACGAGTTGTCTTTTCAGGATGTAAAGGCTTTATTTGATGGGTGATGTATTTTAACCAAAAACTACTATCTTTTCCAAATATCCAAATATTTGTGGATGTCCAAACATAACCAGCCAGTGAAAAGAAAGGGAAAACAAAGCAAACCACATGATGGTAGCTTTTTTTAATGTTCAGACGATTCAAATTTAGATGCTGTCACTTCTTTGCTGAGCAGTATTTGAACTTGTGGAGGTTGTTTGCACATTTTCCAGTCCAATGGACAGTCAGTGAATGCAAAAACCCACATCATCTATTTAAAAAGCTTCAAGTAAAAATAGTTTCAAAGCAAATCGAAATCACGTGACTGTCACGGTCAGAAGGTCCACAGGACAAAAAAAAAAAATCTGATGTCTGGAAACTGCCCACAAAATGTATGATGTGGGAGTGTAGATTCAGGAAGCAGAGCGTTGTTTGTGTGCGTGTCTTTGTGTACAGCTCTGTTGCATATTCCAGCAATTGAATTTGAAGAGGAGCAAAGATTCATGAACGAATGAAGCTCCAAAGTGTATCAGCCCTGCAGCGGTAACGACAAAATGCCAAACATCGCTTTCACATCTCGACTGTGTTCTACCCTGAGCCAGCCATCCAGCGGATTAGAGATTTGCAGGCTGATAGGAGTAGGTCACACGGTGTATTAGGTGGGTGTTAGTTTCTCCTGATGGGGGAATAAAATTGCCTCCAGATCGATAACCTGCTGTCAGACATGACTTGAGTGATTTTGCGCTTATCCGCAGGTTGAATAGCAAAACATGTCATGGTACACTGAGCAGGCCGCTGGATGCATTCTTTTAATTGGGAGGCAAATTAAGGGAGGAGGACGATAAAACGTATGCTCAGAGGACAAGCTTATCTTTGTGTGACCTTGTCGTTCTCTGCAACGTGATCGCAAGATCAATGTGTTGGAACATGAGTGAATGTGTTTTTGATGTTAAAACGGGCATTTGTGTGTGATGACAGAAGATACTCAAAATGTGACAAAAACTCAAAAGTTCATTTGAAATGGCCGTTTTGTTGTGTCAGAGTAGCTTTCAGTGATTTAACATTAGCGAATCCATCAAGGTGTCATTACTGCCTTGCAATTCTTGCATTTACAGGCCAGTTGCATTTTACATGCACATCTAATTTAATTGTAAGCTACCAAACTGAGTTAAGTCCAGAAACACTGCACAGTTCATCCTTGAAATATGAAAAACTCCAAGATAGAACTCCTTAGGCCATCACTATGACTGGCAAGAAGGTATAAAACCATGATGACTTAAAAATGACTTAGCAGTTAAAAGTCCAGATATATTCAGAGACAGAAATTATTGCTCCAGTCCATTTAGTTATCATGTGGGACAAACTTTGTATCATCATATTTATACAGTGGAACGAAATCAGTAATGGACAGAATAGAAGACCATTTAAATGCGTGGGAAACCCCAGTTTTCCCAGTATATAGATGACAAAATTAAACCTATCTCATTTTTGCCAAAAAACATATTCTTGTCTGGAATCTTTTTGTCCCTAAACTTAACCAGTGATAGAAAGTGAAAAAAAGAGCAAAGGATACAAACTAACAAGTGAAAATGAAGCTCATCTCAGAGGGCTTTGCCTCACTTTAAAAGATGACTGGTATCTCTCAGTGTCCAACACTGTCAAAAGTGACAGGTCAAGACCAAAAGAGTTTTTGTGTATCTGCAGCCACAGAAGTATGTGACAGTGTTTGATGTCCTGGATTGAGAAAGCGACACTGAAATGATCAAAGTGAAGTCAGCACTGTAACATAACTCAGTTTGTCATCATACAGCATGGCTGTATTCCTGGCCTTTGGGATTATCATTAACTTGACTTCAAAGACTTTAGGAAGAAGAAGACAAAGTATGAGTGGACTGGAGGGTGAGCAACTACTTAGAGTTGTAACAACTTAGAACAAAAGAGCTGGACCACCTCCATATCAGACCTCTGGGAGCTGCTCGGGCATTGTAACCCATGCTATGAAGCTCCTGGAGCTGATATTAATACCAGAGGAGGTTTGGATCGAAAGGAGCCAGGTGAGATGGTTCGGGCATCTGACAAGGATGCGCCTCCTGGGTGAGGGGTTCCGGGCATGTCCCACCGGGAGGAGGCCCCCGGGGCAGGCCCAGGACACGCTGGAGAGATTATATCTCTCGGCTGGCCTGGGAATGCCTTGGTGTTTCCCCGGATAAGCTAGAGGAGGTGGCTGGGGAGAGGGAGGTCTGGGCTTCTCTGCTTAGGCTTCTGCCCCCGCGACCCGGCCCCGGATAAAGCGGAAGAAGATGGATGGATGGTTTGGACCTCTGCAGTTATTGAGTTGCTGTGGTTCCTCAACACTTCTTGATAATACCAGTTCCACATCACAAACTGTCACCTCAAGGCACTCAAGGTATATTAAAGACCCTACAATATTACAGGCTGAGAGAAAACCTCAACAATCACCTGTGAGTAACCAGTTTGTGACAGTAGGAAGGAAAAACTCCCTTTCAACATGAAGAAATCTCCAGTAGAACCGCGCACAGAGAGGGGAAGCCATCTGCTGTGACCAGTTAGGGGTGAGGGGAATGAGAAGAGAGTAGAAACAGACAGGACAAAAGACACATGGGAGAGAGCCGGAGCTTTAAATTAATTATTAATGATTAAATGGTGTATAAACAGAGAGTGAATAAGAGGTGCATCAGCTTCTAATAATAATAATAATAATGGATACTTTATTGATCCCCATGGGGAAATTACTTGTTTTTCTCTGCATTTGACCCATTCACTCTGTGAAGCAGTGGGCAGCCCACTAAGCAGGCGCCCGGGGAGCAGTGTGTAGGGACGGTACCTTGCTCAGGGGTACCTCAGGGTAGCCGTTAAGTGGATTCGAACCGCCGACCTTCCGATCATGGGGCGACCACTTTACCTACTGAGCTATCCCTGCCCTTCTAGCAGCCTAGGTCTATTACAGTGTGACTAAAGGATGGTTCAGGGTCACCTGATCCGCCCATAACTATGTTTCGGGCTCTTTAGGACGATCCACTCTTTCCAAATGCATACTGCACGGCTAGGTGCTTGATTTTATACACCTGTGGCCATGGGACAGAAAACAGCTCAATTCAAAGACTAACAGGTGTGCCCCTGTATTTACTTAACTCTGGTGCTGTATTTATTCATCCTGAAACTCACTCATATTTTTCACCGTGTTATAGCCATTTACATTTTCTGTAAGAAATAACACGGAGAGAATGCACAGGGCGAAGCATCAAAATGTAGTGGAAAATGCAGCCAGAAGCGCATCAACAACATCCACCGTTGCATAATAAGCATCCCGGTGTAAGTGCAGCCAGATTGCACTGACACCATGTTTGTCTTTTCTTACATAATTATTGTTTTTCCTTTCCATGACCTCATAGTGTGTTCCACTGTGGTCAATGAAAAGTGTTTAGGAAAAATACAGAGGAGGTCATTTCTTTGACTGTTCAACCATATAGGCAGAATACATATCACGAGCGAGCGCACACAGCCACACTCAGCATGCACAGCAACAGGACCTTGTAATTAGTTAACCTAAATGGAGTGCATGCAGCCATTATCTGTGTTATTAGTTACACCTGTGGTTTTCCTGCGATGACATGTCAAAATGTCTTCTAGCACATGGGCTTATTAGCACCTGTGCTGCTAACTGGAACTTACAAGCCAAGGGACGATGTGCCACTGCTAATGGATGTTAGGAGTGCTCTTTCCCCTGGTGGATATGCCTTTTGAGGCTCATTCATTCAGCCAAAATGCAACATAAATCTCCTGTCTGTGCTCAAACGGAGTCATCAGCCTATAAAGCTACTATAATGTCACCTGGGGCTCAAAGTCTGTGGATCTTTTTATGTTGACTGGCCGCTTTTCATTCTTTTTGTCACAACAGTTTAAAGTAGTTTCAGTTTGCTCTACATAACAGCATTTATACATTTTTACTGTGAGATGATTTAGTCTTTGTGTAGTGCCTCTATGTGTTGCTTTGGAGGAAAAAAATAATTTAGAAATAAAAGAAACTGAGTAAATATGCCAGCTTGTGTGATCGGCCTTATTAGTTAAAACCATCTCTTCCTTTTAGTCTGGTTATAGCTGTGTAGGTGTTTTTAAAGGCCTGCAATAGTCTGTAATAATCAGTATAATGGAAATTCTGATTACATTGTAATATTAACTAAAAATGGAGGCTCTGCATTGTTGATACTGTCTAATCTGAAGCTGTTAAAAACACTGAGACAGCCTCACAGACTGTATCCACTGATTTGTTTTAAATAGTTCCAGCAAAGTAGTTGGAATAGAAGTAGGCAGATAAGAAGACAATAAAGACAAAACACCTGTTGTGTTTCTACCATGAAAGCACAGGTGGATAAAGACATATTCAGCAGAGATTTTACAGATGTAGGTTTAATAAAATTCTGACCCTGAGCATTTTGAGTTTTGCCAATCTTACACCAGTTTTCTTCATTTTCTTGGTGTTTACATAATCCTTTAGCGATATATTAAAATAACAGATGGCACATCGGGCTTTGATGTATACAGACAGACAGCGGATGAGAGTGGCCTCTCTGTGGTTCATGATCAGGTCTGTATGTTACACAGATGACAATTCGGTGAAGTCGGATGTAATACGGAAACACTGGGCTTGTCTAAAAATGACTTTGTCTTCACTGATGAGGCAGGTAATTGCACCAGATGTTCTCATAGCAATTGTCGCTTTCGCATTCTTTCAATCAGATTTATGAAGCCGTGAATACACACAGTTGCATTTTATGAATCTCTGCCTTTGTTGGTGTGGGTGCAAATTCACTGGCCCGATATCAATTTGCATATTGATAATTATGTCTGCTTCACTGCTCATTAGACCTGTCAGTGAAAGGAATGGCAAGGAAGTCCCAGAGCTTCATTTATAAAATGGACTGACAATAAAATTTGATTGCAGCTATGACTTAATCAGAAAACCAAATAAGACTTTATTTAGAGAACTGTGAATCTGGCTCTGGCCTAACCTTCAGATGAGACCATCACCATAATCTGTGCCAAGATTCAAAATCAGTTACTGATGCAGCATTTATTATTGTGATACTTATGACACTATAAAGGGTGACAACAGTGTGAAAGAATTCATTATAGTTGTGAAAAATAAATAACATCTTTCAGCATGTCAGTATAGGATGGGTGGCAAGTGGTTATCAATCAAGCATCACTAAAACTGACTTTCCAAGTAACTGAGCTATGGCCCAAGTGGACCACCCCTAGCAACCACTGGTCGCTAGGGAAAACTCCAAGTCTGTTGGAGAATGGCTGCTTGAGCTTGAAGGCAGTCACTAGTTCAAACTGGTTGCAATGAGGTATGTGATGCTGCAAGGAAAGCCTCTTCGCGTTGGTTTCTAGCAGGTTGGCAGCGGTCACCTATTGTTTGCATCGGAGACTGCTAGCCGAGCGGCAGCAACGCTGTGAAAGGTGAAAAGCAAACTGAGACCACTTGGTTTCAAAGTAAAAGTTGAGCCTCATCGCTGAGACCAACACATTTCAAAAGGCGAAACTTTTATCCCCTTAAGTGGAGAACATATTTCCCAGGGGGATGACTCACCAGCCTCTAGGCCTGCATGACTGAGACTTTCAATCAATTATGCAGACAGACCACTTGCCTAAGAGGTGAGGAATACACACTTTTCCCTTGCATCTAGGTACGCTAGGGATCACTGATTGACCTCTAGGCCTGTGAGATCTAGTTAGCTGCTCTTTTAGGCCATGTCCACACTAATGCGTTTTCAAACGAAAACGCATCTTTTTCTCTCCGTTTTGGCCGTCCGTCCACACTGAGACGGCATTTTCGTTCAAGGAAAACGCAGCATTTTGAAAACGCTCTCCAAAGCGGATACATTTGAAAATGCAGTTTTCGCGTCGCAGTGTGGTCAGCGAACCCGGAGCCTTTTCGAAAACAATGACACATTTTAGTCATGTGATGCAGTCATGTGACTAACTAAACTAAGATAGCGGAGGGCATTACACAGCAGTTGTTTTGTTTGCTCGCAATTTTGACAGCCCTATTAAAGATTAATATCAGGTTCTACATGCTCCAGATAGCTATTCCTCAAATTCCTTTCCTCAAACTTTTTACGTTTGTGATACTCGCAGCAACAACTCCGCCTCATTGTTTGCAGCAATGTTTCAAAGAGCAGGAAAGTAAATAAACGGCAGACAGAAATGAGGCAGGTCGAATCGTCTTGCGTTTCACACATGCGCAGTACTGGAACGTAAGCGTTTTCAGCCGTTTCAATGTGGACGCACAACTCTGTGAAAATGACTGAAAACGATAGTGTGGACGTGGAGCGTTTTCAGACGAAAGCGCCGTTTTCAGGTTTATCCAGGGTTGTGTGGACGTAGGCTTACTAACTAACTTTAAATGTTTTTATTAGATTATAGTGGTGAAAATACACCCATGTCATGTCCAAGTTAAGTGCTGTATGTGTGCTTTTATGTGGAATGCAGTCATTTACATGTATTGCCTTGTCTAAACATTAACATTATTAATGTTCAGAGCAGAATCATGCTAACAGGGCAAGGAGCGTAAATATCAAGGCGCGTAAGAAACAGATCAAATACTAATAGTGAGGATTACATAAAAATGAAACAAGAGCTTTTGGAAGCAACAATTGTGTATATGTGTAGCACAAATGACTATAGTCAGAAACCTAGAAGCACGTCACCTCTCATCAGCCATCCTGACACACCTGCAGATGCTTATGTGAGAAGCAATATCCAAATTCACTGCATGTGCAGGCTCTCCAATCAGCTCTGATAAAACTGCTCAACATGTTTGCTCACTTTTCCCCCAAATAAGGTTTCAACGGTCCCCCCCCCCCCCGAAGAACAGCAGAGATTCCACCATCCCTGCTGTTGTAAATTTCTCCCACAGCTTACAATTCAAGTTTCTCTGCGTGCCATGTCTGTCACTTGTAATGTGTCTGCCAACATTAGCAAGCATACTACTGTTAACTGACATGACTGACAGCTTCTAGTATCACTTTCACTTGTCTCTGAAGAATGGACAGCATGTGCTGAGCATGTTCCCCAGACACCTTCTCATCTAGACTTCTTCAGCTTTATTTTCTCCAGTGTTGCAGCAACGTCTTGCACCACAAACTCCTTCTGCTTTCCCATAAGATAACTTGAGGTGGCGCGTTGCTCCCTCTGCTACAATAATCTCAATCTGCACTGTGTGTTATGCTGTTATTTCCTAATCTTGTAGAGCAGTATGGATATATGAGGGGTGAGAAGAAAACCTCTTTTTCTTTTAGCTGTTCCTCCAGTTGAAACTCTGAGATTACTTTGACAAATTCTAGGCTTGCCTGAGTCATTTTCCCACTAAATATGTGACGCATATGTATCCAAGCCTGTGGTGAAATTTGCAGGTGTGTCTTTCTGTCCCACCTCATTTAGTGCTGCTGTAACTCACTCCTCAGGTGCATGCTTGCCGTTCTTTGTCATCCCACCAACTAGTTCACCAAAAAGGAAATTACAAGGAAGGCACCTTAAAAAAGATAACAGGTCCTCTTTAATAATGTTAGCTACAATGCAACAATAAGGTTTATACAGTAAACAAGGCTTTTAGCGACACTTTGCACATTGCTGTGTAGGCCGCAGAGACAAGTGATTCATGTCACTGATTGCTGGCTTTTCAAAAACATGTTTACACCTGGTCTGAGTGCAGCCTCCTGCTTCCATGGATGTTACAACCAAAAGCAGTGACGTCTTGGTCCTCGTGAACACACAGATTATTCAAACAGTTATCAGACTTGTTTGTACAAGGACGTGAAAAGCTTTTCCGCTGCTGTTTTCGACTTACCTGGACAACTGCTTAAAAGCAGGGACCTGAAGACAGGTAGTCCTGACAAACACTGTACTGCAATTTCGCTGCATTTCCTGACTGTCTGACACTGCGATTACTACAGCTCTTTTCTGTTTGAAATGGGTTATTTTTTCCCCTAAATCAGGGTTTGTACAGTTGTGCTTATCAAACGCCAGCTCTTTGCCCTTTTTGCACAAAATCTTCCTTTTGACTTTTTTTGTACTTATTTTTGTCCTCCATGCAAAGCTCTGAGCATTATAGTTGTTTTTCCATCTTAAGCATATATACGCACAGAATAGTTTTCTATATGAGATCGCTGCAAAAAGTGCAGCCTTACCTAATGTCCACCCTACTGTTACTCATTTTATATTAAGATTTATAAATCTAGTTGGTATTGGTATGGTGAGTATCCTTCAGTAATACTAATAAATCACACAGCAATAGTACATTCATGTAGTTGTAAAAAGCATGACAGTGTTTTAAGTAATCCAAAGTATTCACTGAGTAACGTGAATTAAAGTAACCTTCCCAACACTGGTTCATAACTACACATTGATAGTGGATGGCTTTGGCACCTGTGATTCACGTGTAAAGGCCTCTGTGAATGCAAACGCACACAACCCCATCTTGTTAATGGGCAACTGGATTTGGAGACCAGGGTAATGACTTGGTCTCTTACTGGGTTCCTCAACCACTCATCAGTTACTGAACTCCCATTCTGAGTGCTTTGTATTGTGCAGAATTTAAAAGTGGAGCTTTCAAGCAAGCAATGGATCTGACTGACAAAACAGGGTGCACTGCATGCTCCCACAGTAGCTACTTGTCAGTCATAAGTTCAACTCTGTTTTTGACTCTACTAAGGACCAAAAAATGAACACCATGTTGTTTCCAGTAAGTCTTGAAACTACTGATTGAGACCACTAGCTTGTCAGGAAAGTGTTTACTGTGGTCATAGATCAGGCCTACTCTACCTCCTAAGCCACTGTTCACTTACCATCTGTGGTTTAAATGTTGTGGCTTAATAGTCCAACGGTACTCTCCACTGATGGGAGTATGGACGGTAAAATGTCAGGATCTAAATATATAATTTGACTGACTGAAACAATGCAAACAAACATTACCAGAAGTGCTATACTGACAGACCAGCCACATCTCTCCATCACTCCCCAAAGAACCCATCAAACAGGATGACTCCGTCTCTCAGAGCCCCTTCAGAGAGGCTCTCATGTTGAAAAAGCAATAGCCCTCAGGTGAGATCCTCAGGCAAAATTAATGTGGACAAGGGTTCTTCACACTGATTATTTGATTGGCCCTTGCCCTTCTAAGTTTGGCTGCAGATAATTGGACGTATCTTCTGCAATGCTGCTACACTGGGTCTTGGAAGCAAATGGAAATGGAATGACGCACATGCAGCACTAAAATGTCAAGGATAGAAAGTCATTGATGAGTTTATTGAAAATATAATTACAGTAGTAATTATATTTTGTGAATAAGGGCTGGCTAATCCAAAATTTATAGATAGATAGACAGATAGATATGAAGACACTCATGATTACCTGCCATCATTGTCACGGTAAGTAAGTTTATCTTGTTGGTCAGTGCACGATTTTTTTTCTAAGACTGCATCAATTACTGAGATAAAGCCAGATAAAAAAGCTGATTTTCTTTTGAAAATTAGTGTTTCATTTTCTCGCTGACCTGCTCCCCCGCTATTTTAACAAAAGCAGGACCTGCGTAAATGACTTCTAACTGAACAATGAGATGAACCCAGTCAATAGCAACGCTAAACATCTTGATTTTTTTTCCTCCAACCTCATAAACACTCTGCAAAGCACATACCTCCAAACAACAGGCTGTTTTCTCCTCAAGGACCCTTTTGAATAAAACGTGAAAGGGGAGTCTTTTCATCTGTCGTGCTTTCCTGTTTTAAAAAAAAAAAACGTATAGCAGCGAGAGATTCTGGACAAATGAAACCATAGAAACACCCTTTCCTGCGATCGTTTGATTGGCCCTTGACCTCCTGTTTTTACTGTCAATCATTGAACCTCAATTTGTACATACTGCCACAATCTGAAAAAGGGAATCTGGTTTCTGTTCCCAAGCTCACGCAAGCTATTCCCTGAAGAAATGCTGTTCTCTTAGCCCTCCAATCATCCAAACCAACACTGCCTCAGTACCAACCTACACTGCTTTCATCTGCTCACGAAACTGAAATCACAAGCGACAACGAGCAAAGAAAAAATGTGAAAAAAGAAATCAAAGCACTTCAACTCATTGAAACGGATAGTTCCTAAATTAATTAACTCTTAAGTGTGCAAATGAAACACCTAATAAGTGGTCACCTTTTATGTTTTTTCCACAGTAGCTACAGTGATTGCAGGTAATCTGCAAATTCTAAAGCCTTGAAGCTGCAGATGAAAAAAAAAATCAACAAAATAAATGAGAGGATTTAAATTCAGTGTCCCGTTGACACTGTGTGTAATATGAATGACAAAACATATTACACACAGCAAAAACACCACAAAAATGTCTAGTGCAGTGACTCTAATTAGTGAAGGTGAGGCCTAGCAGACACTAATCAGCCACATTTTCCGTGTGTGGACACTTGTCAGTTAACGAGGCCACACCGACAACCCCAGTCGTCAGGATGATGAGATAAATAAAGCTTCAGCTCCACTAGAGTTGTTATAAATGGGGAAATTATCCATAGGGGCTGAAAATGATTGTTATGCCCGGCTGTAAACATGATTTTGAATCAAATGACTCGCATTTTGAGTCAGCCTCCAGTGTTCGCTAGCAAAGCTAACATGCTAGCATTTCCTTACTAGCTTACTAGCTTCAGCTTTCAGCTCTGGAGGTTGTCGCTTGGGCTAACATAGTTATCCATTTAGCAGACCAGTGCTAGAGCATGTAGAGACAACCAGTGGCTGCTCTCTGCATGCTACATGCACTGCTGCGACAGTTCTAATAGCATGCACTTTCCAAACAGTCGCTAATTTAGCTGTAAAGTGTCTAGCTAGGGATTTCCTGTGTGCGCTTATGTATAATAAAGAACCTATTTCTAGTTTTGTCTAATTTAACCCTGTAATGCCACGTATATCTTAGTTGACATCAGTTTTTGAGACATTTATAACATGAGTGTGACTTTTTTTTAATCCTAACTCCCTTATATGTTTTTATGTAAGATAAACTGCGAGCAATCTTTTTGCACAAACTCCAGATGTATTAAATTTATATTTAATTTCTTTTAATTTTTTAATTTGTTAGTAGGTTCAATAAAAAAAAATTGAATTTTCTAGCTATAAATTTATGGTTCAGGCCTTAAAGGGTTAATACAAAGTATAAGTCGGTACCTTTATTAGTGTGCCATAAAGTGACCAAAAACTATACACTGTGATGATACAGCTCTATAGGCCACTAAAACCTCTCACTGTGTCTGGTAAGAGGCATTTCAGGGCAAACCAATAATATTTCCTTAAATTTCTTTTAGACACCAGGCACTTTATATCTTCTTGAAAGTTGGCTCTTTAAATTATGTTACATCCATACATGACTCATTTAAAAGTTCTCTCTGTGCTCCTCATTTATCTAGAAACATGCACAACTGAGGCAGCATCTCAATAAATGTAGAAATCCCAGCTTGAGCATGTCCACCACCATGCACCTGTTGGTCTTTAAACAAGGTTGGCGTGTTTGATTGGTGGTCCTGAGCATGCTCAGGTGATGCATTACCTCTGTGATGAAATGCAGCGTATACTTATGCTAGTATAGAATAAAGGATTGGACTCCATGATAATACTTTACTTTGTGTTAGAGCTTTTGTTCTGTTCACAGGCCTATTTCATCACACACCTCGCAGCACACGTGCAGCATGTGTCACTCTGTAAGAGTTACAGAGTGACACATAACATATAGCATGATAAACTGATGAGATTGATGTTAGTATACAGTAAGGTTTAAAAGGCCTCATCGCTGTCTATGGTAACGATCAGTGTAGAACTGACAGCACAGCAGTACTGAATCCTCTGGCTAGCAATGAACTACTGCTCAGCTCACAGTTTGAGACGCTTGATTGTACCAGAATTTGAGGGTGCTCAGATGCGCCAATATATCATCACTGATAGCTTGAAACTGCTTCCTTTGGAGACATCAGAGAGTTAATTAATCATCTCAATTTCTAACCCAGAGAGATGGCTGTTCTCTGTACCTTTAACATTTCAGTCAGGAAGCAAAGATGCATGGCACATAGCACAATAAAGATTTATTGAGATAAAAGGATGATTAATAAAAGTCTGTTTCATAATTACAGGGTTTTGGCCCTGTCAAAGGGGCTTTAGGTTTGGTAACACTGTAAGGTTTGTTGGTCTTTAGACCAGTCCACTGGTTCAAACTGGATTAGCTGGATTGATCATCATGACTTAGACCGTTCCTTTAGTGCAGGGGTCGGCAACTCCAGGCCTCGAGAGCCGGTGTCCTGCAGGTTTTAGATGTGTCCTTGATCCAACACAGCTGATTTAAATGGATAAATTAGCTCCTCAGCATGTCTTGAAGTTCTCCAGAGGCCTGGTAATGAACTAATCATTTGATTCAGGTGTGGTGACCCAGGGTGACATCTAAAACCTGCAGGACACCATCTCTCTCTTTCTCTCTCTCTCTACGTTCCCTAACCCTGCTTTAGTGCCATGGATTGGTTGACGACTTTGATATTTTGTAAAACATCAAATAAAGTGGGTTCTGAACACATGCAGTTAGTGGGGTTAGGTTAACTGGTGATTCTACATTGACTGTAGGTGTGAATGGTTGTCTATCACTGTGTGTTAGCCTGCGACAGACTGGTGACCTTTCGAGGGTGTACCCAGAGGTGTGCCTCTGTGACAGCTGGGATATGACCCTGAATTGGATACATGGAAAGATGGATCAAATAACATCTGGATGACTTGTTGTGAAAACTCACATTCATGCTCCCCTTGGGATGCACTGCAACCACACTGATTATTCCTTTAATCAAGCAGCATCACTAACTCAAAGTCTTATTTCAGCTGGGTCCACTTTAGTCAAAGGAAAATTGTTATTTCTGTCTGCAGCAATTTATGTTTCATGGTATGGGTCTGCACCTACAGGGAACAGTGTGCCGAAGCAGACTGTATGAATTGTGAATAGCAGATCAAATGCAGACACAAAAGAATGTGGAACAAGACTTGATATTAACAAAAGGCGAGCCAAAACTAAACATTAACCTAAAGTGGAAGAACTTAAAAAAACAACATGAAGAACTCTGACACGAAACTTGGAACCACAGCAAGAAACACACAGACTAAATACACACAGAAGGTGATCAGGGGAAGTGGAAACACATGGGGAAACAGCTGAGGCTAATCTGACTCAACGAGAAAAGGAAGCAAAGCCGACTATACTGACATAGGACACAGACTTTCAAAATAAAACAGGAAACAGCACAGGCATGATAACACAACCATGATAACATGAACAAGAAGACAAGAAACATGACAAACTAACACAGAAGACCTAAGTGAAACACAACTAGACCAAATGTAAGGGAACCAAATTATAATCCTATTACTCAACATATTTCAAGGAATAACTTGTGAACTCAAAACGTAAACTGAAAACGCTGGGTCAGAGAGCCAGGATCGTGACATCCACAGGCAAGAAGTGCAGCAGCAAGACCTAAAGTGCATAAAAAGCAAGCATTGAAGATAACAGATATGCCTATTATTAAATCAGACACTCTATAAAAATGAGGTGCTGGAAGGCAAACGATTTTGCCATCAGCCTAATGGATAGGATACAATGTATAGAGCTAATTAGTATTAGCATCCTGCCATGCTAAACTAAACACAAAATATAGAGTCAGGGCACTTACAGGACACAGACTTGAAATCTGTAGCCTTCTCATTCAGTAAAGATGATGGCAGGAGTATAATTTTAAGTGTGTTGTTATCTGTACGCTAGCATTCAGTATAGCTGCATAGATAGCAAAGGTTATCGCTATGAGCCACATGACACATTGGTGGGGCTTTTTTTTAACAAAAAGCTGTATTGAATCAACACAAAGTACATTCACAGTGACAAAGTAATAGTTTAGTGAATATTGCCAATAAGAAACAGAAACAGGAGTGAAGGTTTTGTTCCCTTACAAGGGTTTAAGTACAACGGTATTAGAAGAACCAATTAAAGACTCATTTTAGCTCATTTGGTCCAAAATGTACATAAAACTTAAAGTAACGAGTACGGCATGTTAAATATTGATGCACTGTGATGTTCGTTTTTTCAATATGGAATGTAAGAAAACATAAATGTGCAGCAATGAAAGGTCAGGGCAAATTTCAAAAAATTAAAGGAGGTGGTGTTGGTGGGGGTTGTATACATGCTGTTTTTGTTGTTGTTGTTTGTTTTTTATCCTGGTGACAACTGAAATTAAAGCTTTTCAAGAAGGCTTTAAAGTGGCATGACATGTTTCAATATGAGGGAAGTCTTTTAAGATCCGTGAACACAGTTATGATAAATTAACATCATAATTGTAAATTCCCAAAACTGTGCTTCTAAGATAAACAAAGATTCCCATTATGTCAGAATGTAGCCCATGGCTGATTTATTTATTTATTTATTTGATTGAAACTAACTTTTTAAATGATTTTAAGGTTGTTTTCTCTGCTTTTATGGTTTTTGTTTTTTTACATTTATTTGATTAAAGTGGAGCCCATTTTGCAACACGGCATTTGGTTCATGTGGGGGAACAACTTTGGAGCAGCATCCACCTTTCAGGAAACAAACCCACCTCTGTCCAGATGTGTCCCTCAAAGATTCAGTTGCCTTTGCTGTCTGAGGATCAGCGAGATGCCTGCCATCATTTTCCTCAGAGAACACAGCACCTGTTGATGATGTGACTTAAAAAAAAAAAAAAAAAAACTCATCTGGTACCAAAGATGGCTAAGAACAGAATTTATTTTAAACACCTTGTCATCCTGTTGCTATACCAACCACCAGATTAGATTTTATACTGGGAACCATCCACTGTGATCCTTAACCAGAGGTTTAAGGAAGAGAAGCAGGTGTGTGAGCGTGCATACCGTGTGCGCAGAGATGTGAAAAATAAAGGGAGGCTGTTGTTTTCGTTGTTTTCTGATTAAATAGAGGGGGACAAAGAGGTTTGAGTGTGCGGCGAGGAGGAGACAGACGGATTACATTATGTTAGCCAGCAGGAGTCTGTGGTCAGACACTGTGTTGTATGAGCCAGCAGGAAAATGCCTGCTGAGTGTTTCTGCAGGGCTGTACTAGATTTTCTCCATAGATACACCTACTGAATTCTATTTTCTTCTTCACGTGTGTTGTCTGTAATAAAAATGTCTTCCATATGGAATCGAATTGCTTGCTTTTAGGTTTATTTTTAATGCACAGTATACCTGTGGCTGCAGGGTTCTTCCAAAGAAATATGAATGGATTTCACAGGTTCTACCCATTTTTTGCAGAAGTAAAGGGTGGTAGGGGTGCTGTCTGGTTTTCTATCTTAATTTCACATCTTCTCAGAAGACTATTTTAGTCAGTCAGGTAATCTCCTGAGCTCACATTGGATGTTAGCCCTAAAAACCTGGTGGTTGGTGACCGCACAGTGACAGCAGAGCTGTTGGGGTGAAAAGATGGGGACATGACTCATGATTACTAATGCTTCTTCACTTCACTTGTAATAAATTAAGACACGGGAGGCCTTTTTTTATTGGCAGTGAGCAGGATAGGCTGCAAGTGGGAAGGGTGGGAGAAAAGCAAATAAATAATAGATTTTCTTAGTCTTAAATCTGGGTGTGGAAGCCAATTACAGTGAGCCTCAGGATTAATTGAAAATAACCGGTCGGGCTTAATGTAAGGAAGAAAAAAAAAGCGCTTTAGCCCATGAAAAATTAGCATGAGCAACAAAATATATGCAGGGGCTCATTAGAATTTTCAGCACTTCAATTCCAATTATTAGCACAATTCATCTTCCAGAAAGTGAGAAATCAGGAGGGGATTGCACAAAGAAAAGATTATTCTTTCACTCTGAACAAGAGAGCAAATGAGAGACAGCCAAGAAGAGAGAAAAAATAACCTCTAATTGCTTTTATCCTCCGGATCCATTTTGTACATTTGTGAGAGCAGGCGAGCAGTGTGCTGTTTGACTCGTGGTGCCTCTCACCGAGTCTACAGAGTGAAGATGAAGCCGTCACTGCCACACCTTATTGAATCTCCACTAAACAGATGCCGTCAGCCGCAAGATACGATCTCTGACAGCACGTATAGCAGAGGGCAACGGTGGATACAATGTCCTCGCTTCCTGAAGTGAAGCTGCATTTGTGCGATTTAATTTACAGGGTTTCAGTGACATGCTTACACAGATTTCACTGTATTTCGAGTATCTAGCATTAGCACTGGAAAATCAAGTCAAAGATTATTTCTAGATCACGTTTGAAGCAATATCACCTCAGCAAAGTGCTGCACAGGATATATCTGAAATTAACAATAAATGTGCACTAAAACACACAATAAAAACATAAACCTTGATTTAACAAAATCAAATGAAACAATGGTAGAAGTAAATGAGCTCTGTTTTCACAATAAAAGCCAGGATATCCTGCTGCATCAACACTGAAAGCTGGCAAGCATGAGTTGTTGTTGTTTTTTTAAACAAGGATTTAAAATGATTGAGTGAGTGACTGCGAAGCTCTCACATGAAAGGGTGAGGTTGTTCCAAATTTTAGGGGACGCCACCAAAAAGGCTCTGTTGCCTCGGCTTTTGTGCAATATCTCTAAAATGAGAAACATCCCATCTCAGTGTAAAGCTGAAAAACTAGTTCATGCATTTATTACTTCTAGACTCAACTATTATAATTCATTATTATTGGGTTGTCCTAAAAGCCTCTATCTGATCCAGCCAGAGTACTGACAGGGACTAGAAAGAGAGAGCCTTTCTGTCCCATATTGGCTTCCCTTCATCGGCTCCCTGTTAAATGTAGACTCAAATTTAAAATCCTCCTCCTGACATACAAGGTCTTGAATAATCAGGCCCCATCTTATCTTGAAGACTTCACTGCACTGTATCACCCCAATAGAGCACGTTGCTCTCAGACTGCGGGCTTACTTGTGGGTCCTTTAAAAGTAGAATGGGAGGCAGAGCCTTCAGCTTTCAGGCCCCTCTTCTGTGGAACCAGCTCCCAGTTTGGCTTCAAGAGACAGACACCCTCTGTATTTTTAAGATGAGCCTTCGAACTTAGTTTTTTTTTTGACAAAGCGTATACTTAGGGGTGGATCAGGCGACCCTAAATCCTTCTTTAGTCACGCTGTAATAGGCCGAGGCTGCCTGGGGGGTCCCATTATGCACTGTTTCTTCTTCACTCACCTTTTTTGCTGAGTATGTGTTTATACAACACTCTGCGGTTATTATTAATCTCTGTCTCTCCTGAAAGTGTATCTTTTGTCCCGTCTTCCTCCCCTCTGATAGGCTGATAGGCGCCCCTCCCTGAGCCTGGTTCTGACAAAGGTTACTTCCTGTTAAATGAAATGGACTACAAGCCGGTGTAGAGAGGTGAGTACAGGTGTGATGTGAACATGCGATTTCTTTCCTGTCAAAAGTTGCATTTTGTACAACCTGCAGGAGACAAAGTAACAACTGATCCAGGCCAAACATTCAGTCATGTGGAGGGAGGCAGGCTTTCACTTTACTGAGGAGCTCGTCGAGATGAGCCTTCAAGAGCTAATCTGTTTAAAAGTGACAAAATAAAGTGTACTTCAGAATGGGATGCTATTTCTCCAAATCTTAAATCAATATGTCTTCTCATTGATCTGTTCAGAGACTTACTGGTCACTTTAATTGCTTTTCTTTTCAGTCATTACAATTGCCAACTTTACACAAGTTACACAAATAAAGTGGGTATCTCTAAAAGTTGCAGGACAGTTTACTTTCTAGTGACACACACACACAAAAAAGATGTTTTTCAACTGATCAGGGCCAAACATTGTGCAGCCCCCCTCATGCTGTCAAAAGACTTCTGACTCACTGAGGCAGGAATAATAGACCTCTGGCAATTTTTTGTGGCACCGGTGTCTGGCACTAACACGCTGGCAGCCTATCCATTCAGTTCTGAGGCTTGTAGTCTCAAGAGATCCATCTGGCTTTGGTGCAGTCTGTAGCCCCTCGATGAGATTGTGTTCTGGGGAGTTCGTATATCGGGTGCACACCTTTGGCTCATTGCTGTCTTTCTCAAACCTTTGCTGAGCAATCTTTATGGCGTGGCAGGGCTTGGGGAAGTGGCTACGAATGGGTTGGTGAATGATAATCAGAAGATGTATCTTGACATTTACATTTCGAGGTCTGAGTGAATTCCCTTAATCTTAGTCTTGAGAGCTTAAAAATAGAAAGCAGCTGAACTTTGGAATTGCCAACTTAGAGAAGACTAGTTTTTCAAGCTCTAAACACATGGACTGCTATACATGCCAATTCAATTGTTATTGTATGCTACATTACATTACAGATGTCATATTCTATCTCATAACACAATTTTTAACGTCATTCATGTCAAGCTGCAGAGCTTGTAAACTGATGTGATATACTTGGGGTGTTGCTTTCTATTGCTTTGAAAGAACTGATATGTGCCACTCAACAATGAGCATTGATTCATATGTTTAGTTGCAGTGGCACACGCACGACTGTCTGAATTGTATCACAGAAGCCGTATCTACTTGTTACTGTAGGATGAAGATGTAGGTAAGTGTGCTTATTGTTTTTCTTGTCTGACTGTAACATGAATTAGCGTGAAATTTGTTCTGGACGTTGTTCACGCACTCTTAATTAGAACATTAAAGAAAATATTATGTTCCACATGCACAGTAATTATCACATTTTGGGGCCAAGCCATAACATTAAGTGTTTTTTTGATAAGATTTGACTTGTTGGTGATTCTTTACATGTAATTCCAGTGACCATCAAAGATGAAGTGATTATTCACTCATATTTAGGTAGGAGCTTCAAAATAGCCGCACAAATAACTACCCTGAGGCATTTTCCATCATGGCTGTCTGGCGGCAAGACTTTCTTCTGGAAGAGGAATCTCAACAGGGGGCCCGGGGACCACTTGAGCCCCACGTCACTCCTACTTGCGGCCCGTATATTGACGTGAAGAAATATAATACAATATGAACAAAATTATAGCAGAAGAGCTGCCACGTGTCACATGGTGAATCGTTGTTCAAACTCAGTGAACTTTATTTAAAACCTTGTGATGTCTGGTGGGTAGTGTGCATGAAATGATGTGCACTACTGCAAACGCTGTATATGGGGCGGAGATTCAAAGCTCAAGAAGTGATTGAATTTGTGAGTTTTTTTTTTATTTTGGCAGTCACATTCAATTCTTTGTAGCTTCACTCTCATCCTCGTACTCTTCCTTGTGACGGCTCTCTGATAATGGCTTCTCCTATTTGCTGGGATCACAGGAAAGCAAATTTGTGTCTGTGCATGTGTCTGCTTTTGAAGTGTTCTCGCTATAATCTAAAGTATAGGCTTCTGAGCGGTAGAGGTTCTCTGAGCTGCAAGGATTTCACGTGAAAGCAGTGATTTGTAATTTGCTGGTTTGGCAGCTACTAAGCTTGTGCCTCAGGGCGAGCGCTGAATGCAACAAGGGAAGGAACGGACTCTGCTCATTGCCTTTTTATTAAATCTCCTGAAGTCCTTCACCAGCCAAGAACAAATATCCACTGAGATCCCGTTTAAACAGTGTGAGCTCCTACATAAATTCAGCTGTTGATTAAATCATTAACGACTGTCCACTCATTCATAAGAACATTTTGGTCTGTCAGTCTGAGTGTGTTCACCGAGACTCTGGCGACAATATTATGTGATATCAACATTATTGCCAATACCTTTAAGCTTTTTAACCCTCTTAGGTCGAGTGCCTCAGTTACACTCCATTGCAGATGCGGACACGGAAGGCTGGAGACCTGCCGAGTAATACCTTCAGTTATACATTTTTAGTGTGCCACCTGTTCTGCATATTTGGCTGGCAATGTGTCTTTCCTGCAAGTCCAAGTCCATGTGGTTACAAAAACAAATAAACAACAAACAAACAAAAGTCTATCAGAAAATGCCATTTTTGTATTTATTAAATTGTTCTTGGAAATCAGGGAACAAAGAAACATTTAATCTAAGAGTAAACTTTCATTTTTCCCCAAAGTATTAGCATGGGGTTGGTTTTGGGTTATCGCCTGTTAAGGCTCAGCTCACAGATTTACAAGGTGTGACACTGACACAGAGACTGAGACACAGATCCGGTACAAACTATAAAATCAGTATTTCTATATCCAAGCGCAAGATGTCAAAAAAGATTGACACACTCAGTAAAACTGGCACAAATTACAACAGTATAAATTTATTTCTTTGGCATTTTTGTGGTTATTTCCGATTATATGTGGAAAATACTTTCTTGCCAAGAGGCAAAGAGAGACAGAGGCTGCATGTGCACATCTCTCTTTTTTTGTTCTCATCCACCAAGAACGCTGTGGCAGGAACATCATTCTGATTCTGACAGATCTGCCAACTCACTTGTGTTTGACATAATATCACCCGTCAAAGTTCCCACTGGGAAACGTCCCAGTGCTCCCAATACGCCGTGCCTCTCTTGTTGTGTGAATTTACTTGAATTTTCTTTTGAAACCTCTGACAGGTGGAGTGAATGATCATCTTGCTACGATGTCATATTCTTCTTGAAAACTGTAGGCCCTGCTGTTCAGGTAGGGCGACCAGGTGTCAAAATTTACTTGTAACTGCACAGCATTTTATACCCTTCTTCCTCACGCCCCACATATTGAGGCACTGTCCTGCATTTCTGATTGTTTCTCACGTTTACTGAAGCCAACACACACACATGGATCAAAAAGAGATGCAGATCTATGGATGAATCATTTCTAAAACCCAAAGCTGGGCGGAAATAACAGAAATAAGATGAAAACAATAAAAACAAACTTTAGCTCAAATTTATATGTACTATATTTGTACATATAAAGCTCCCTTCAGCCCCCTCTTCTGTGGAACCAGCTTCCAGTTTGCATTCGGGAGACAGACACTCTCTTTCCTTTTTGCTAAAGCATATAATTAGGGCTAGATCAGGTGACCCTGAATCCTTCCTTAGTTATGCTGCAATAGATGTAGGCTGCCGGGGAATTCCCATGATGCATTGAGTTTTTCCCTTTCCAGTCACCTTTCTCAGTCACTATGTGTTAACAGACCTCTCTGCATTGAATCGTACCTGCTATTAATCTCTGTCTCTCTTCCACAGCATGTCTTTATCCTGTCTTCCTTCTCTCACCCCAACCGGTCGCAGCAGATGGCCCCGCCCCTCCCTGAGCCTGGTTCTGTCGGAGGTTTCTTCCTGTTAAAAGGGAGTTTTTCCTTCCCACTGTCGCCAATGTGCTTGCTCATAGGGGGTCATATGATTGTTGGGTTTTTCTCTGTATGTATTATTGTAGGGTCTACCTTACAATATAAAGCACCTTGAGGCGACTGTTGTTGTGATTTGGTGCTGTTTAAATAAAACTGAATTGAATATTTACTCAGTGGGAAAATGAGTTCATTCATAGCACATGTGTCCTTTATCATGCCAGCCGTGTAATCTGAATAGAGACCGGACCATCCCTCATCCTAGTGGCTCTTCTCTGCATGTATTGCTTACCCAAACTTTTTCTTAACCCAAGCTCAATAGCAAATGGCACTCCCCAGTGGCAACAGTCTCCTCCAGCAGTAATGCACCCTGCCACGCTGCAAGAACAGCTCAGAAAGAAGCACAGCCCTAACCTTACAGCTGTGCAGATCCAAAACTAAATGAGCCCGTGCGTAACCACCACGATCCATCAGAGCTGCACACAGTATAAGGCAGATAGCTTTAATGTTGTGGGGGACGAATGTATAATTGTGCATTAATCTGTCAGCAGTTTGTGACACATTCTGCTTGATCAATGAAAACTTGTGTTGCTTGAGGGAAATCCTGAATACACAGGATTTATTCCTAGAAAAAACAAATGCAAGTGTGTGCCAATCCCTCCAGTAGTGGTGGAACAAACCAAGTCTCACATCTACATAATCTAAATGTGAAACGTAGAGAATATGTGCTTTATAAAGCACTGGTCATTATTCATGCAGTGCTTCTTTGAGGGTCAAACATAGCTTCAGGCTATGTGATGTCAGAACTCTGGGACATTATCTGACCCTTGAAATGATCTGTGGTCAGACTTCTAGAGGGAAGTACAGGTCGTGTTTTTAAACTCCGAGTGCATCCTGATGCCTGAGGGGATGTAAACGCAACATACCGAGCCTGTTCAGGCATCAACCACACCGCATGGCCTCCTCCTCCTCCTCCCTGTGCTCTTCTGTCTCCCTTTCATAATGTTCACTGTCTTCCTACCTTGAGATCAATCCCAAAAAAAAAGCTAAAATGCCAGAGGCCCACCCAAGAGCAGATTGGCTATAGTTTTAGAATGTGTAGTTTCTGCTTGAAAAATCAAACCACCCAGAGCATATCAGCCATAAACTGTGCACTAGTAATGACAGAAAACACGGGCTGGGAGATTCATTGATAAAAAACCATGAAATAAACACAGCAAACGCAGCAATAAAAGCAAGACAATGCCACAGCCTGAGACATTCACACACACACGAACCCTGCAAAAGCATTTAGAGGCTGGGCTCCATCATGGAGTGCATTCAAGCAAGACGAGTCAGCTGCACAATGTGAAACGCCACTTGGGTTTTTTTTCATGTTCCTGATTGAAGAGAGACTGCCTCGATGCTAGAAGATATTTGTTTTCAGAGTTACACCCCATCCCCTGCCTCCCTCCGTACATCTTCTGTCATGTCGGTGCCACTTTATAGTGCAGTTTTTGCATCGTAAGCTTTACTCTTTTTAAAGAAATCATTTACTACTTGCTGGATGCAAACAGGAAACATTTTCCAGGCTGTCGGTAAAGTTTTACTTCCAGAAAACTCTGCTATTATGAATCTAAAAGGTTAAATTGATGGTAAGGTTTTAAAAGAATTAGCAAATAAAAAAGGCCATTTCAAAAAAAAAAATTTATTTTAAATGGCCTTTTTTAAGCAAGTTACTAAGATTACAACTTAAGGTTGGAAGGGGCATCTCTTTGGACTGTGACAGGAAACCAGCATGCCTGGAGGAAAATAGTTATTCAATAATTATTCTTTATTGGAAAAGTAAATGAGTTAAATGTACACTAAGAGCAAAAGAAGGAGAAATGGTAGAGCTGCCTCCTCAAAGTTGGGAGCATTAGTCTTAAAATCCAGATCTGACCTCCCAAAACTCCTTTTAAAGTTCAGAATTTGCCCACTCACAGGAATTTTGTAATGACAATGTGTGTGTTTGTGTGTGATGGTTGCAGATGCCAAGTTAATGTAATTACCCAAAACAATGTGTAGCTGTGCCCAGGTCTCAGTGTAACAGTAATCTAAATGTTATGTACATTGCCGATGCAGTGTAACAGCAGTATCCCCCTTCTGCTTTCCCTCCTGGCGCTGTAGTTAACAGTATAACGGCTACTGAGCTAATAAGCCCAACTAGAGTAAAACCACAACAGCAGTTTAGAGACCCATAAAGTCGCATTCAAAGTCTTTGGAAAAAAAACTGCAGTTAACATGCTAAAGTACTTGAAATGGGTAAGATGAAAGGGGTCACTTATTATTATTATTCTGCTGCCAATATTCTGGTGTAAACCTATAACTTTATGTTAGACTTTCGTGGATGCAAAGCTGGATTGAAACACACACACACATTCTCGTTTTGCTATCTTAGTGAGGACATTGAATTGACATATTACTTTCCCAAGCAACTTACCCTGACCCTAACCATCAAAAATAAATGCCTAACCCTAACCTTTAGCCTAAACCTAACCCTGACACTAAAACCACATTTTGAGTCGCAGTAATGCCTTCAAACTTGTGAGCACGGGCACTTTTGTCCTAATAAGTAATTGTTGGTCCCCACAAGTATAGGAACATTCCAATTTTTTGATCCCACCAAGACGTCTAAACAGGTACACACACACACACACACACACACACACACACGTTCTGAATGCAGATAAAAGTGCAGATACAGTAAAACTATGCTGACTTGACAGTATTTGTGCCTGAGGGGTTGTTATCAGGATGCCAAAGATGATTGTTACAACTTTAGCTCCAAAAAAATATATATATTTTTTTTTACAAAAGACCATCCAGCTCTGTGTGATGTGATTGTTGTGTTCCATTTCTTTCACGTCAGATTCTAATTGTAGCTGAGAAAGATTTGAAAGCATCCGTGAGTTTGGTTCATTGCGATAAAGGTAAATTAAATTTCAAATTTACTATTTGGATGATGAGCCACGGTTTTCTTTTTCTTTTTTAACTGAATTTTTTTGCCTGGTGATGAGGACACGTCTCTTATACTTAGTGACTAACATTTTCCAGTTTTTTCAAAGTGCTCAATTTGGATAAATTATGTTTTTTTTCTTTCCAGTCAGAAAAATCCATAAATAACTTTTCATAAATAAAATTTCCCAAAGGAAAAAAAAGCAGCAACCCTGCAGTTCAGATATATTTTATCAATATGGATACTGGAACACACCAAAGAACCAGTCTTTAGCAACTGATTTAGCAATGAATTAAGACAATAGCAACTGCCAGCAAACACTCACCAACCAGTCAGAGAATACACTTTTGTCCCTAGCGACTGGTGGGCACCAGCTGGTTGCCAGCCGATCTCTGGCCTATGTGAACAACATCGTCTTGGATGACACGACATCAGTATGTCAGTGTGACATGTTTACACCAGTAGTGTCGAAAGTAATTATTAACAGTGTCACGGTTTGCCGGGGCAAGCCGTGTGACTAATAATGGATCCAAACTGCAGGCTGCTGAAGTGGAGGGTGAGTTTATTGGCAACTAAAAGGTACAACAGACAGGGTGGCGAGGAACAGAACGGTGAAAACTCTAAACTGGGAAAACGAAATAAAACACTAACCGGAATACGAACGTGACATGCAGGGAGAATGACCAGAGAATCAACACAGAAGGGTGGAAGGGAAATAACACAGACGAACCAGCAACTACCATGACAGAAGACACAACTTAAATACACCCAGAGAACACAGGGAGATTACACGCAGGTGGGGAACACAGCTGGGAGTGATTATCGTGACGAGACTAGGGAGGCAAACTGAAACACTCACATAAGACGCAGACCTTCACAATAAAACAGGAAACACATACACGCAATGACATAACACACCAACTAAACACAGACTGGGGGACACAGAACATAGGAACATGAACAGAAGAATACAAACACCCAAGGTAACCAAAACCACAGAATACTAATAGACTAAACATAAACACGGAGTCGCAGACTCCGGACCATGACAGGACCCCCCCCTCAAAGGCTGGCCCCAGACAGCCCAACAAAAAAACAGCCAGAAAAAACAGAAAACAACCCGACCAGGGCGGGCGGCGGGGGTCCAGGACGGAGGGCTCGGGGCAAAACAAAACAGGAGCACCAGAAGGTCAAAAGACAAAAAGAAAAACAAAAACACGAGTCCAAAACCAAAAGAAAAGCACACCAGAGCACAGGAAAACAGAGTCCAAAACAGAAGAGGTCAGGGGGCCGGCCAGCACAGGAGTCCAAAACAGAAGAGTTCAGGGGGCCGGCCAGGAGGCCGACAGCACAGGAGTCCAAGACAAAAAGAGTTCAGGGGGCCGACCGTGCGGATGGCAACGGCGGCGACGTGGATACAGTTCGGGAGGCCGGCCGTGCGGACGGCAACGGCGGCCACGTGGATACAGTTCGGGAGGCCGGCCGTGTGGACGGCAACGGCGGCGACGACAGCGCTGGTCCGGGGGCCGGCCGTGCGGAAGGCAACGGCGGCCACTCAGGCGATGGCGGTCCGGGGGCCGGCCGTGCGGAAGGCAACGGCGGCCACTCAGGCGATGGTGATCCGGACCAGGCGAGGCTGCAGAGGCTGGACCAGGCGAGGATGAAGACTCGGATGAAGCTGGACCAGGCGAGGATGAAGACTCGGATGAAGCTGGACCAGACGAGGCTGAAGGCTCCGAGGCTGGACCAGACGAGGCTGATGATGATGCTGCAGCCGGTGAGGATGATGATGATGCTGCAGCAGGCGAGGATGATGATGATGCTGCAGCAGGCGAGGATGATGATGATGATGATGCTGCAGCCGGCGAGGATGATGATGAAGCTGCAGCAGGTGGCTGAACGGGCCCCTCGGGCCCTCCAGCCGACGAGGCATGAGGCTGGACGGGCTCCTCGGGCCCTCCAGCTGACGTGGCATGAGGCTGGACGGGCTCCTCGGGCCCTCCAGCTGAGACAGGTGGCTGAACGGGCTCCTCGGGCCCCCCAGCGGAGACTGGAGACAAAGGCCGGAGCGGTCCCTTGGACCCTCCAGCGGAAACAGGAAACAAAGGCCGGAGCGGTCCCTCGGACCCTCCAGCGGAAACAGGAAACAAAGGCCGGAGCGGTCCCTCGGACCCTCCAGCGGAGACAGGAAACAAAGGCCGGACGGGCCCCTCGGACCCTCCAGCGGAGACACGAGACGAAGGCTGGACGGGCCCCTTGGACCCTCCAGCAGAAGCCATCACAAAGCCAGCAGGCATGGAGTCCTCTGGCAGACATGAAGGCAATGGGTGCTGTGCTGAGCACTGGCCCTGCTCAGACAGCACTGACACGGAGTTGTTCTCTGAGGGCTGCTTAATCTTCAGGGGTCCAGAATCAGCTGGGGACTGAGACCTAGCCTCTGGGGAAGCCCTGGAGTGCAGAACGGTGCCTGAAGCAGCTAAAGCGCGAGAAACTCCCTGACTGGACCTTAAATTTTCTCCCTGCATGGAGTGAATGAGTGGAACCGGTACTGCTGGAGCCAGAGCTACGGGTAGCGGGGGCACCGGAGCCACTGGGGCCTGCGCCACAGGCGGCACTGGAGCCACTGGGGCCCGCGGCACTGGAGCTACTGGGGCCCGCGGCACTGGAGCTACTGGGGCCCGCGCTACAGGCGGCACTGGAGCTACTGGGGCCTGCGCTACAGGCGGCACTGGAGACTGAACTGAGGGTGACACTGGAGACTGAACTGAGGGGGACACTGGAGACTGAACTGAGGGGGACACTGGAGACTGAACTGAGGGGGACACTGGAGACTGAGCTGAAGGAGGCACAGGAGACTGAGCTGAAGGAGGCACAGGAGACTGAGCTGAAGGAGGCACAGGAGACTGAGCTGAAGGAGGCACAGGAGACTGAGCTGAAAGTGACACTGGAGACTGAGCTGAGAATGGCTGCGGGGGAGCTAACTGAGCTGAGAGAGGCTGGACAGGCGATAAGCAGCTCATGTTGACATCCGCCACACAAAACACAGCCCCTGAATGAACAGTCACAAAGTCTGGAACAGACACAGAGTCCTCACTCACCACAGCCGGCGAATTAGAAGTCCGAACGTCCGGCTGTGGGGTGGCGCGCCCGCGGCGCGATCGGCGTCTCCTCCCCGCAGAGGGCTCCGACGGGCCTGGAAAAACCGCATCCGATAGGTGAGGCAGACGCGGCTGCTCCGGGGTGGCTGTAGTTTGTTGCTGCAGGACCCAGTCCGACAGTTCCCGAGCTTGCGCCGCCTCCCGGGCTTCATACAAGTTGGCCAATAAGTCCAAACATCCTCTGACCTGGCGGAGATAGGGATTTCTGTTGAGGATCGCCTCGATACCATTTATCCCAACGATCCTTGCTCTCGTATTCGAGGTGTGGGTTATCCAGTCGACCAGGCGTTGGACTTGCATCAGATCCCTCTCCCCGGGCAAGTCTGCTGGATCCATGTTGTGGCTGGTTCGTACTGTCACGGTTTGCCGGGGCAAGCCGTGTGAATAATAATGGATCCAAACTGCAGGCTGCTGAAGTGGAGGGTGAGTTTATTGGCAACTAAAAGGTACAACAGACAGGGTGGCGAGGAACAGAACGGTGAAAACTCTAAACTGGGAAAACGAAATAAAACACTAACCGGAATACGAACGTGACATGCAGGGAGAATGACCAGAGAATCAACACAGAAGGGTGGAAGGGAAATAACACAGACGAACCAGCAACTACCATGACAGAAGACACAACTTAAATACACCCAGAGAACACAGGGAGATTACACGCAGGTGGGGAACACAGCTGGGAGTGATTATCGTGACGAGACTAGGGAGGCAAACTGAAACACTCACATAAGACGCAGACCTTCACAATAAAACAGGAAACACATACACGCAATGACATAACACACCAACTAAACACAGACTGGGGGACACAGAACATAGGAACATGAACAGAAGAATACAAACACCCAAGGTAACCAAAACCACAGAATACTAATAGACTAAACATAAACACGGAGTCGCAGACTCCGGACCATGACAAACAGTAAATTTGTTACAAATTTACAAAAGATTCTGTTTCATCTTAAATGGTCATAAATCACATCTACAGTTTTAGAATATCTAAACAATCAGTGTCAGCGTGGCCCTTTGTTGAATATGCATTACAATGGAATAAAATGACTTACTTTACCAAGCAATCAATCTAACGTTCTAACAATCCAACAAAGAGCCCTGGTTTGCTGCTGCCAAGTGAGTTTGCTTTGATTCTAAATGTCATACAGCCTGTAGGAGGTTTTACTCAGCCCGTACCAGCAAGCCTTCCAAAGTGAGACAACTATATTATGAGGTTTGGTTTTACATTTGAATAAGCGGGCTTGCTAGAATACCACAGGATTTAATGTAGGCCCTTTACCCAATACTTCAATTCCTGAGTCAAAGCAAACATAAAGGTCATTGAGGCGTTTTAGAGAACACAGAGTATAAACAATCCATCTTCAGAGAGACTGAGGAAATCTTTTCGTGTCTCTATCCCGGCCTTTAACGGGATCCCTCTTAAAATGCAGAAAGCAGCCAAAATCAGTTTTTAATGCCATCTAAACCTTGTTATTTATTTATTTATTTTTTGATAGCTGGTTTTGTTTGCAAGCGTAGCATTCAGCATTTTTGTTTACCAATGCAAAAAAGCTGCACATGCCTGCTGCGGCGAGAGGTGAATAAAAGTGAGACTGAAACCTACAAAATAACCTGAAACCCCTGTCAAACAGCAGCATGGCACCATCACGCTACTTTTGGACCTTATTTGGTATTGTGTGTAAATGCATCTCTCAAGGGCTCAAGGGCCAGCTTACTGAGGTCTTGCCGACTCATTAGAGCCAGCAGGATCCGATCAAACTGCACTCAGATCTATACAAATGGAGCTTTTTCAGAGAAACCACAATCTCTACAGGCACAGTGAAGAGAGAGGTGGGGGTCTAGTGGAGGGGAGAGTGGGGGCAGTTGACTTTGATGAAAGCTGATAAAATGATGTTTGACAACAGAGCTATACAGCAAAGCAGCTTGAATCTTTGAACAGACTGCAAGACTTCGGTTTTCTATCAGCTTGTTGATAGAAAAAGTCGCCTTTATAATGAAATGCATGTAACCACATTTCACAGCCTCTTTTCATCACAGCTCCCTGCTCTTTGTGTTTGACAGGTTTCCATGCAGTTTCATTTACTCGTATGACCTTTAAAACTACTAGTTAATGACATCAGCAGTAACCGGCTTTTCTCCAAAAAAAGAAAAAGAAAAAGTTACTCTATGCAGCTAATATCAGCGAGGCTGAAGGCAAGTGCTTCTCAATATCTTCAAAGAAAGTATTAGAGAATATGATTATTATTGCATGTGACAGTTCCCTCAAAGTTGGGTTGATGATTTTATGATATGATATCCATCAAGTGGATTTAGGCTGGTTAAAGCCAATGAGCAGGTATAAAAGATGGATGTGCAGCGCTCAACAAATTTATTAGACCACTAACTAAAACATGTGTTATTTATTAGGCAAATAAACTGAATTCTTTTTTTTATATATACCCAAATCTGGGCCGACTTTACTGAGAAGTTAGAAATTAATCAAGCACAACATTCGTCCAGTGAAATTAGTTTTTCTGTTCAGGAATGGAAGTAAATAACTAAATTAGCATCTTAATCAAAAAATAATAATGGAGGGTTTTTTGTAAAACATTAAATTTGACAATTATTGGATAACAACAATAATTATATTTTAGACTTATAAACTTAATTCAAGAGCTTGCTCATGGATTAGATTAACCATTACATTAACAAAGAAAAAAAAATACTGTCAGCATTACATTGTGTGGTAGACTGAAGAAACCCCGAGGTTATGGAATACTTGAATTTGGCATTTTAATCTTCACTATTCCAGTTTTTAAACCCAGACATTACAGATGTGATTCTGTGCATGATGCAAATGAAAAATGACCCAAAGCTACAAAAGCAACACAAGAGTTTCTCGAGGCAAGGAAATAGGATATTCTTCAACAGCCAAGTCAGTCACCTGATCTGAGCCCAATAGAGCATGCTTTTCAGTTACAGAAGACAGCACTGAGTTGCAGAGAGATCCACAAACAAGCAGCAGCTGAAGGTGGCTGCAGCAACGCGCAGGCAGAGAATCTCAAGGGAAGAAACTTTGTTCGGTGCTGTGCATAAAAATGGCCATTTCTTAAATTGAAGCTAAGTCTTCACTTCAATCACATCTTGATTGTTTAATTTAAAAAATCCCTATGCTGTGTACATTTATAGTATTTAGACACAACAAATGTACTTACAATCTTCATTAGTCAGACTTATCTCAGTACTCCTTCGCTTATGATTACATAAATATGTGGAGTCCATACACCTGATGAAGGTTTTGTAATTGAACAAATATACATGGGTATGTTAGAGAGTTTCATTTAATTATGTGACCAAAATGAATAATGTTGTGACTACTTTAGTGACTGAGACCATGAATTAACTGGGGAAATATTTATTAAGGCACAAATCAAGTGAGAAATAATAGTTTTCCCACAGATTATTATACAATCAAACAGAGATTATACCCATTCTTAATAAACAGTTGTTGGTTAATGGCTACGGTAATTCATCTATGAGGCAACCAGAATTCATAGAAACACAGTTACTGAACTTCGTTATTTTTTATATGCCCAAACATATATCAGCATATTTTTCTAAACCACAACTGGAAACACTCCCTGCTGTGTGTTGTTGCTGCAATCCTATACTGAAGTCAGGGACAGACGGCTTTCTGATTGGTAGTTCAGGCGAGAAATCAGTGACATAACAAAAGGAACAAAGCAGGAAAACTGCTAAAGCCAGACTCATTTTCACACAGGCTCTGTGGCATGTTTTTCTATGGGAAAAGATTTCCTTATTCACAAAATGCTGTTGCTGTCAGCAGACCATCTGCTGCTAGTTTTCTTCCTCGGGACATTTGTGGGGAACTTGGGACACGAACTGGAAGTAAACATAGTGCAACAGTCAAAGAAGGAAGTAACTCCAGGAATATTAAGCATAAAGCAGCAGAGTAGCTGTCAGTTTACGAAGCACATTTGGTCAGTGAAGAGTCGATTCGGTACTTTTACCCTGCTGAGTGAGGATTCATGTATGATTCACCCAAGCAGCGCACTTTATTTATCACACCTCGTATTCTAACAATCGACCGCTTCTCTCTCATCGGAGCACAGTAGATAAAACCAGTCTGATTTGCTTTGAATATCAGCTGGTTGATATGGGCTACGTGCCCAAGTTATATCTTGAAGCCCACTGCATCACCAAGTGGTCTTCATCTGCATTGAGAGTCTCTCTGTGATAAGCGTCTGACTTTGAGAGAGCAGGGTGGGTAAATTAGAAGATGAAAGAACTTAATTTCTCTACTAATTCATGTGCTGCCAGCTTTGAGGTCTATGTGTAACGCTGTACCATGCACTTGACATGAATATTAATTTTTTTGTACGTGTAGATTTTATTGTTTTTATCGACAGAGCTTCTGAGAGCTGGACTACCTTGGTAAGTAAAAGAAATCCCTCGGTTACGTCAATCTAAAACATACGCCATATTACACAATTCTCTAATCCCACTCTATTAAATGAAGAGGTTTACATAAGCGATAATGGGAATTTGCAGAGCAACATTTGTGCAGCAATCAGACTCGCTAAGATGCTTCCAAAGCTGCGGCCAAGTGTCCTTAATTTTGCTTCATTTTGTATACATATACTGGATATATTTTTAGGTCTTAGTTTACCCGACTACAGGATGGGGCAATATTCCCAATCCCTCTTTGGCGTACATTTGATGAGATATTTTTTTAAAAAGTAGTGTGTGAAGACAAATTTCTTAGCCTAAAAATTATTTCACTTTAGATAGAAGTCCAGGAGCAACCCACTCTCCCTGAAAAAACTAAATAAATAATAAACAGGCAGAATACAGAGTTTGAAAGCTCTGATCGGCGATCACTATAAAGGACTTTTTGCAGACAGATTTAGGTTGTGGGTGAGTAATATAAACTGCAGATTTAAAACTAAAACAATTAAAAAGACACTTGCAGAGACAACATGAGTCAGAACACACACAGAAAGATAAGAACCTGCAGGGAGGCAAACCTTTGAAAATCACTGCATCGGTTCTTGGAAATGGTGCGATGATGTAGCTCCCCGATATATTCTTTGGAGCCCTGTGTGGGATTTTTGTTCTGCTGCTCTGCTCAGTAACACTCAGATTTCTACCTGGTGGGATGAGAACAAATGCTAATCGAGTTGAGATGAGCAAAGTGCTGCAGGCGTGTCCCCCTCCTTATGTTCAAGTTTACTTTTGAGAAGTGGTGGCAAGTATATTTACTCAGTTAGCCTACAGTTGCAAAATACACCTCCAATCTTATAAAATGCAGTAGAAACTAACATTACCCACTGCTTCCTAAACTGTTTGTCACATGAACCGTTTTGGTAAAAACTGACCCACTCATTCACCCTGAAAATTGTAAGACACATATACGCACACCCCCACACACCAAACATCCACAGATGTTGTTTTCCAGGCTAAATTTGTTCATCCACTCACAGCCTTTAAAAAGACATCCTTTTAGTCTAAATTTAGATGAAAGGTTAAACAGTTGCCTTTTCAAGCTACAAAAGACTTTAATTCAACCTAATTTCAGCCATTCACCAATATCCCATTGAGCAATTTTCTCTTGATTAGAGGCCTGAAATATATCTAACTGGCAAACAGCCAAAGGCTAAAATCCAGTTAAATTTTCACTTGTTGAGTCCGCACCTAGCTGTTTAGGAAATGGAAATGCATCTTTGATATGGAGGAAAACCACTTGCTGCCAGGATTACATTCACAGGCAACATATTTTCCATCCATGGATCATCAGAAAGAGAATCTTTACTGCACAGATGCCAGAGGTCAGGGTTTATGTTTCTCTGAAAACCCTTACCGCTTGCTCTGACAAGCTTTTTTTCTTCAGCCGCATTCTTGTTAAACTATGACTCATTCTGTATTGACAGATTTACCCGCTCACTTGGATGGAGAACAATAGTTTTAGGCAGAACCATCCATTCTTTATCACAGCCACCACAACCAGGTATGAAGAAAAGAGAGCTTTGTGCAACAGCACCTGGCTTCATCTGAGGAAGGGATTCCCTGTGGTCGTCTTTAACAGCAAAAAGCATTGAAGTTTAGCTTCAAATGATGCCTCAAAACTGTCATGAATGCTGTACAGGATATTTTAGGGTTTGGTGGTCTTCCCAAGGCAGCACTGAGGATGTGAGCCTGATGAGCACCTTCATCAGGCTTCATCATAAATAAAACTGGAGCAAGACTGTCAATATTTATTAAAGCAAAGAACAGGGTTAATAACCAAGAAACTGAAGTATCTCAGAGGCCTGTAGAAGTAGTTTAAAGAGTCCCTCACACTGCAGCACCAACAAATCTGAGAACTCATTTGCTAGCTTGTAATGCAAATGAGGCAGCTAAGGCACTAATGATGAGCACAGCCTCGTCTGACTGCCTATACTTTCCACCGCCATCTTTTGGATTCTCATGAAAATGAAGAAAAGAACAAGATAGTCAAATTTAGATAAAGAAATGTGTGAAAATTAGTTCAAATTAATTGCGTGATACTAATGAATACAATTTTTAATGGAGCAACACAATGCTGACAGACACACAAAACACAAAGAAATAAATAACAATACAACTAGAAGGTTTCATGGTGCAGATTGAAACTGAATGCACATCCTAACGCATTAGAAAGTAGTACACCAGCTCACAATACTGGTGTTGAAACATCACATACAGAAATGCAACACTGCTGCAGACACTTCGGAGTTACAGAATGAGCAGTAAGCGGCAGTGCGGGGCTGCTTGTTATGGACCTCTATCCATATTCAAGCTGATAAAGTTCACACCAGAATACAAATCAAGCAAACAGAACAACTGAAAGTAACAGAGTTCCATAGTCAAATATTTAATCCCTGTGAGCTGAGATGAATACACTTAACAGGAACAGAAAGCAGTAGTATACTCTCAAGAGGATGAACCTATTGATTATGAACTTCACAACACTGTTTTGCAACCTGTAGGGCTGAAGTGGATGTGCAAAAAAAATTGTGAGTGGCTACTCGAGGCTAGTCTCACAAAGCAAGTCAGACTCCCATGTGAAAATGACCAACAACAAACATATTTTCTACAAAGTTATATAATTTGGTCGACCTCAGTGGATTTCAGCCAAAGTGGTTACCGGCACTAGCTGTCTGCCAAATGCTACCTCAGCGAATTTGAGTCTCTGTCGTCTTTGTTCCATTTAGAAGATTTTAATGCAGTTATGTGTTGTGCATTTAGCAACAGACCATCTGAGAAGTTGATTTTTTTCTTTGAGTGAATTCTAAGATTATTAAATGCAGACTCGTTCAGACGAAAGAGAGAGTCCGCGGTGAAAATGTAAACTAAATTCTCTTTATTCAATAAACAGACACTGAGACAGAGCGAGAGGGGCACTGTTTACGCACAAAAGGGTAATCAGGGAAGTGGACACGGGAGGGTAACAAAACATAGGTAATTGTAATCAGCGACATTAACATGGTGGTGGTGTCGGTCTGTGAGGGGACGGGGGGTGGGGGTCACTTGAATGAACTTAGGAAAATAGACAGGAAAGAATGAGGGAATAAATTAACTCTAATACTAACGGTGACTAAGAATCCAAAGCTTAGGATACATGAAAATCTAGGAAGAAACAAACTATGACCCAAACAGAGAACAAGGGATCAAAAAAGAAGTATTTGTGTCTGTCATCCAAACAATCTATCTTTCAAACTAAGGTAACTCTGCCTGATAACTAAGATGATTACCCTCGTCCAAGTATAATCACATAAGCTTCAAAGTAATGATCCATAAATCAGTGCCTACCTTTTACATACAGCCTGTGTTTCTCAGCTGACTGATCCAAAATACCTACAAAAAGCTAGAAATATTTATGGTCACATGCAAACATTGTGAATATAGTTCTGGAAAGTTTTCTTATCATGGGGTAATGTTCTTTCAAATTCAGTAAATCATTAGAACTGATGCCCAAACTCCTCAGATTCATTCAAAACATAAATTATCTCGTGAAAGGCAAATCATGGGACTTCAAAATCAGAAGTCGATATCAGCAATATTTTCTAAGAACCGGCATTTTCCCAAATAAATAAACCTTTCTTGTTTGATGACTCTGTGACATTAGCAAATCACTTTACGTTTTCTTCCTATTCAAAATCAAAATGTATTGCATGTATTAGAAAATGTAAATTCCTTGTAACTATAATACAGTATGATCAGAGATTACATACATAATCTTTAAGATTACAGTTTTCTGGAAACCACTTGGCAAGACTGACATCGCCCACTCCAAGGAAATCAAATCCACTTTAGCTGACAATGAAGCAATCACACAATACAGATACAAAAGGAAATCCTCCTGCCTCGCTGGTATTAGTCCAGGTGAGCTCAGCAAGCGTACTCTGTCCAGCACTCCTCTCTAAGGCCTGACATTGTGGTCTGTCTAAGCAGAGCTGTATTGTACAACTCATTGAGTTCTCCCCTACGGGACAAGAGAGCACAAGAGTGAAATACTGAAAGATGCCGCTTCCAGGAGTCAAAAGCAGCAGGGCAGAGACCTTTTATTGATCTTTCTGAGGTGGGATGCAGAAACCTGGTTGAAAAACACGAGTTCAGCATCTTCTCAGAGAGTAACTAGAAGAAGTCAGAGGACAGAAGTGAAGCCTCTTTAGCCAAGTAAGAGGGTTGAAAGTGTTTGGCTCTGCAAGCTTCAGTCCACTGAGGAAACAAAAACACGTTGTGGGGTTTTGTGTGTGTGTGTGTGTAGTAGAGAAATAATACAGCAGTAGATGTTACAGTAGAGGTCAAGTGTTGGAACAACTGGAAAAAGAACCTTAAGATCAGATGACCAATTAACTACAAGTATTTAGGGCATTGAAAACCATGTTATCCAGGGACATGTGCAGTTCCTTATCACTGTTATGGAATCTGGAGTCGTCCCAGTAAACACACTGAAAGTGTGAGGATTTTTCATTTGATTTGATTTTTCAGCTATTTAAAACTAAAGCATATGGTAGGAATAAGCGGAGGTTAGGTAGGACTTCCTAGACATCTGGTAGGGTCATTAGCACTTATGTAATGTACACTATGTGTCATTTCAAACTCCCTAACAGATAGGGACATGTTTGGTATTTATCAGTCTGTTTTTACTGCACTGAGTGTGTCTTCATATGCGTAGTGATAAATCACAGTTACACAGACATGAAAAGTATAATTTCAGCATCAGTCAAGCGGCAGCAACTACATTTAAAAGCCATCGATTTGTGTCTGTACTGCAGTTCTTGTAGTAGCCCCTACAGGTGAAAGTAAACTATATTGTCAAAAATACATATAATGTCCAAATATTTATGCAGATACAACATTAAAAGAACATTAAAACTGTACTTTGCGCTGACTACACTTGGCCACTAGAGGAAGAAGAACTTTAAAGCAGCTAAACACTGTGATGGCCTAGGGCACTAGTTTTCTCTATTTTGGTTTTGTGTTGTGGTTTTTGCTATGCTTTGATATGCATGGGAAGTAATTTGCTGTTTGAGCTACACCTAGGCCCAGTGAGTCTGGTTATAAAGCTCTCTTCTTTCTTTAGCTAGCTGTTCTCTTACTGAATTGGATCAACTTAGCTTAGCTTAGCTTAGCATGTGTTCCAAAGTTTTGCTTTCTGCACACACTGCCACAGATCCATGCACGCTGAGAAACACATTATCATTATCTATTATGTTGCATAGAGTTAATTATACTTTACTACTCGTTGAATCTCCCTCTGTTTTGTTGCAGTTTATGAGCCGGGTTGTGACAAATCACGTGCAATTACTGTATCTCAGTTTAGATACCTCAGTTCATTCACTCTCATGCAGTACCCTGTGTAAACTGTAACATGTAAATCTACAGCTTGTCAACACTCTGACTACACTTCTGATGTTGATGATGTGCCATGCTTGTCGCTGCCCAATGCAATGCAAAGTGGAATGCTTGTTGTTTTTCACCTGCTAGCTGCTAACTTTTTACACCCTTTGCTAGCTCTTGGCGGTCTCACCACAGCTTATTCAACAGGAACAGACATGGCTGTAGCTACAGGAAGTGAAACCAGCTGGAGTTCAATAATATAGCCAATAAAATCAGCTTAAAAATCAGCAGCTAATTGTATTCAGTCTTATTTTTAACATAGGGGATGTAATTCCAAAGCCAAGCTACTCTTCAGCACTTACAATGGAAACTCTTTTTTTTTCATCTAAATATGGGCAAGATGGAATAAGGCAGGCATGTAAATATAATCAACAAGTGCACTGTGTAACTTCACCCTTAATTTCGCGTGGCAGTCAGAAGTAACAAGTTGAAAGCTTTGAACTTTCATCTCCAGTTATCCCTTATGTTGCCTCATTAAACTGCACACACCAAAGGATCCTAAAGAGATGGAAGGCTATCGGTGAACTGAGCTTACCGAGTGCCCACTCAATAAAGTTGTGGTTAAGTTAGTTATGTTTTGATTCATCACATTGTGTGGGCAGGGAAGTGATCAGACACCAGGATTTAATTTCGGCAAATGGAGTGGGTCTTTGGCTTCTCAGTGGAGGAGGATGAAGTACTACTCTTAGCCCCTCTCTGTGGGGTTTAAACACAGGTGGATTCAGCTTTTTAAAAACGCTGAAGCTTTTAAAAAGCCCGTGCATCACCAGCAATGAGCACACACATCCTCAATACGTGCATATGAAGTGCGACAAACTAAAGCCAAACAGCATTTCTCCCTATTGATGACAGCCCCAGAAGCCAAATGTATCTGTGTAATAGCGGCATTATCATTACATAATGTGCTTACTGGGATGAAGGGAGGGCAGAGCAGAATTTATATCTGATGAAGCGGGGCTGCTGCTAACTTAAAACACTCAGTGGCTCCTGTTGAGAGACAGCACCAGTAATAATAACCCATAATGTGACCAGGCTGACAATCTGGCCTGCTTTGTTAGTGCTGGGTTAGTCACAGGAAAACATGGAACACTACAGTGAGTCATTACTACTGCATGACAGCTTGCAGATAGACGCTTGTACAACGCATCCACTTAACACACTGTTTGCTGCTACAACTACACATGTTTCTTTTCCAACTATTTATTTATAAGTGACTTATGTATGTATGTATGTATATATATGTATATATTGTACTATTCTTAGTTAGCGCATTGTCTGTCTTGTCTTAATGTTGGTTTAAAATGGAGCACTGTAACAAAAAATAATTTCCCCCAGGGATCAATAAAGTATTCTGATTCTGATTCTGATTAATAGGATTCTGGTGTGCAGGGCATGGCAGTGCTGAACTCACTCTTTACATTGAACTGAGCATTATGAGGCTCGGGGGATGTTTTCAAGTGGATTGCGGCAGCCCTGTGTTTATCAAAGGTTTGGAAATGGCTTTTGGTCTAAGAGAGGCAACAGATGGCTCAAGGCCTCCCCTGCACTCGTCCTTAAAGTACCACGCAGAGTTTTTAGGTGATTATCTCTCTGGCTAAATACCAGAAGCATTTAAACATTGCTGTTGAACTGCCCGCCAAATAGTAGCAACTTTGGAAAATTGTTACTCGGTGTGTTTAAAAATGGTTGTTTATTGAATTTGGTAGAATCCTCGTTAGCTTACGTGTCACTCTACAATATGCCGCATTGCCAGTAAATCTCCTTAACTTATTCTCTGACTGAGCTTGCAAACTTTTGCACTTATACTACTCATAAAAGACAACAAATATTTGAGTAATCCTCATCATCTGAATGCAAATTGGAATGGTGCATAGGGAAATAACTTCATCTCAACTCTCCTACCTGATAACTGTGCTGCCATTTATTTTTCTGGCTTTAGCAGAGTTGTGTGTGCTCTCACTGGGCCCCTGAGAAGGTTCTGTAGGCTTTAAAAAGAAAATTACCTCAGTTTTAGCCTCGTTATTCAGTCCCCCAGTTTGTTTTAGAATCGGTCTTAAAATTGTTTTAATTAACTACAAGGCACGACGTGGCAGAGCCCCAGAGTACTGCTGAACTTTAAAAAGGAAAGTCATGTTAAATTCTGCATGAAAGGCACTGCTGAGTTAATAGTATAATTTTAATTTGTTTAACACTGATAAGTTTTGACACAGACCTTGATGTAAACGTTTGACCACACGCAGATGTTATATTACACTGAAACCAGACTGCATGTAAAAGATGGACACGGCAAGTTTAAAAAGTCTAAAGCTTGTATTAAAGCTTGTAAGGGGGCAACTCTAATTACAAAATACAAAATAAATTCAAACAAAAAAATGAGACTATATAAAAGTCCATGAGTTAAAAAGCTGTCTTTCTTATTTAATTGGTGATCATAGTACACTTTTTCTGGATGATTTTATGGTCTTAGCTTCTCTTTTTTGGCAACACGATGCTAATTTTGCAAATTAGGGTTCCTTTAATACAGTCAAAGACAGGAAATAGGTGTGCAAACATTCACAGTCATCTTCACACCGACTTTTATGAGTCAAGATAACAACGAAATGGCAATAAGACAGAGTCAGACTGTGGTCTACTAGGGTCAAGCTGGCAATAACACGGTAACTCTTTAAGATAAAATGCTGATCAACTGTGATAAATCAACAAAAATTGCAGATCTGTTGCTAAACATACACACAAAGGTTTACATTCAAAGTCAAGACCAGGACATAATAGGAAAGAGTTGTTGAAGGATGGTGATTTACTCGCACAGTAACCCTGGTAACCTTGCTTTTATAGAATACAGCCAGTTGGCAACCGGTTGAGTCGAGTCCCAGATTGCAAAGAGATGCTTCACAGATAAGTTGCACTCATCAGCAAAGAATGACTCCTTTAATAAATAAAAATCCACAGTTATTTACACACCTTTGCCAATCTGTCTGAGGGTGACTGCAGTCAGCCAGAGTCAGACCACGATTATTAGGAGACAGGTTGAGGTGGTTGAGTTACAATTAAGAGATCAAATTCAACAAAGCAGAGAAGTGCCTTGTGCAAGTCAGTGGACCACCACAGTCCTCAAGCTCGATCCTCGGCACCTTTGATATCAGTAGCTCCAACAGCTGAACTGCTGCAATCTCAGGAAACACACAGTTTGTGCTAATTCTGTCACATACATAAATAAAAAAGAAATTAATTCCACATTCACTGCAACAAAACATAAACTACACTTAGAGATTTGCTTCTTCTGGTGCGTTACTGTCCTGTTTTAGACTCTTCTCTTCTGCTCCGACACCGTCTCTTCACCGTCTGACAACTACAAGCAAATGCTGTAGCTCAAAACTTGTGCTGAGGAGACAACAGCAGACAGCACTGCACTGCCAGAGCAAGACATCTCGGGGGAGACCTGTGTGTGCAGACACTGTGGACCCGACCCCGCCCAGCGCCCCCGGCCACCCCGTGTTAGTTTCGTCAACACATAGCAAGGCTTGGAAGCTTATCTCTCAGAAACACAAGCTCTCCAATGTGGGTCACTTCTTTGGGCTCTGACAGGGACATGGCTCTCACTACGAACAATCATTAATTAATGTGGCAAGGATCCGGATGTTCAAATGCTTTTGATTACCCCCTCCCCCCCTTTTGCAGGGGACCCTTGGTGGGTGATGCACTTTTCCGTTTCAATTAAAATCAAGGTTGAGTCACAGCGAATCAGAAAATGTTGCCGTTATGCAGATTAGCCAGCAGGTTCTTAGCAAGGATTGAGAGGTCCCTGTGTGATTTGGTTCATAAGGGAGAACACTGCCACGCTGCTCCACCCACCCCCAAGAGGAACCATGCAGATACTGGATCAAGTCCCGCAGGACAATGAAGAGCCAATTTGGGGCAGCGCTGGCTCTTTTAAATTACAAACAGCAAAGAGAAAGAGAGGCTTGAATTTTGTGCAGCAGCAGAGCAAAAGTTCCAACTGCTAGACGAACAAACTCAAAGTAAAGCAGCGTTTTCATTTGGATCACAGCGGTGCTCGCTTCACTGCCAGGAGGGAGAAATTACTTTACCTCAGTGCGCGCTTCATATGTATGAGTCCAAGCGTTATCAGATCAGCCTCGCAACAGGTGCGATAAAATGTCAGCCACCACCCAAGATGGAATAAGGCAGGAAACACACATAAGCAAAGCAGACAACACAGGAGAAAGTAGATTTTAATTAGTTTTATTCCTATATGCTAGTAGAAGCTGTTAGGTCTGCAAAAATAATATGTTCTCTGCTTTTATAGATAGCTTTTATTATATAGCCTGGGTAAAGCTGTCCTTCAGTAAGTCTTTCAACACAAACAAATGAGGGTAGCAGGGTAGCTTAAAGCAAAAATCCATCCACAGCGATGCACATCAATCCATGATGTTTGTACGGTGTTCAAGGGCTTATTTGTCATTGTACGTTGATTAACATTTTCGAGATTCACATTCGCTTTTATGAATGTCCTTTCATTTTCTTTGCACACAAGGCCTTGACTGGACTAGAAAATTAATATCCAGCAAAATGCTTTCCTATAGCATAATGCCACAAGTTCGTGAAGAGCATTTACAGTAGCTTTTGCTGCCAGACACGGGAAAAAAAAAGTCAGTTTTTCATCTTAATCCAAAACACACGCGGCTGCAGTAAACTATAATTTGTCTTGTGGCTGTGACTGACAACACCGAAACGGCGATTCTGAGATTGACACCAAAACCTGCTGAGTTATTTCCAATATGAATCATCACTGGAGCTGCTGCAGGCATCCCAGTATGGGGTCATCGTTTTCCATGTTTGAAAATGTCACCTCGGAATTAACTTTCATACGCAACAGTAGATCGGAGCCAGACAGCACATGCATTCATCACCTGTACTGTTGCAGTGTTTTGGTGTGTCTTTTTCTATACACTATACAGAACCCATGACGCATTTTCTAAAAGCAGATTGTGAGCCGCTGCAGCAGTATTATGCTTCTTTATCTCCTTTGAAACTCCCATGGCAGCAGCAGAAGAAGCAGCTTGGGATTATTTAAGACATTGCATCAGACCCAAACAGCTACTTGTTATTCATTTCTTAATTATATATTTTAGTGCCTACGTTCATTAGAGAGTAGTTGAGGCTGGTGACAAGCATACAGATGACTCATACTTTGGATAACGCATTCAACATACTTTATACTTTTCATACTCCTTCCTTGTTTGGCCTTTCTCTTTTTTCTTTTTCTTTTTTCAAAGTGGAGCTGACATTGTAATTATCGTGCATCACTGATGACTCTTCAGGTGATTGCAAAATCATTAAGACTATACACCGGCAGATGTTTGGGTCTAATTGCCCTATTAGGAGGGAGGGTGGAGGGAAGCTGGGGTTTGATGTTTGAATAAACCTGCAGTGTGACCAATCCTCAGCTGACATGATTAGAACCGTGCACCCAGTCCTCTTTGATAAACTTGCAGTAACACGCATGCCGCAACACGCCACCTGTTGCACAGAGCAAACACACCGCAGCTTTTTCATGCATCTCGGACAGATTGGATAGCAACTGCTCTGGAGGAAAAAATTTATGCAAATATCACCGAGAAGCATTAGAGATTAAAACTAACACACATTCAGTCCAGATGTTGTAAGGGTTGCATCTGTTTTTCAGAGTCGCATAGATAATCTGTGAGACTCCGGTAAGTCTTAGACGTATCGCTTTTTATTCATCGACTTCCAAAATGAATTCATTCTGAATGGTCTTACTTCAAAGGCATTACATATGGAGAGTTCAGTAGTCTTATGAGTTGATGCTAGGTCATAATAACAGCTGGAAAACACATCGGAGAAGCCAGGCTTCTGTTGACACATCACAACTACATTTTCTTGCAATTTGGACTCTTATTTCATTTTACCCCCGTATATTGTGCTTTTTGTTGGTTTTTCAGTGGCACAGGTTTTCCACTGACTGTAGGGCTGAACGATTATGGAAAATAATCTAATTGCGATTTTTTGCCCCAATATTGCGATTGCGATGCGATATGCGATTATTTTTTAAGGTCTTTGTCTTCTGTATTATTAAACAAAGACAAGCAATACATCATATAGTATGGCCAATACTATATTACATTAATTTTAAACTGTTCTTTCCTGGAAGACAGACCTCTGTTATGATGACATGAGGTGATGCATGAATTGATGACTGACATTTTTATTTAACTTCTTCAATCACAACAGTATATTTGAACATACACAATAGTTTATTTTTAGCTTACAAACATCTGAGCATAAAGTGCTGACAAGGAACCCTGGTGTAAACATTAAAATGAAAGTCAGTACAATGTGCAGATTGCAGAAATATACATAAACAAAATCAGTGGCTTTACCACACTCAGTTTTTCGACATCTGTGAACTACTAGACAGTCATTCAATTAAAAAATAATATTAAATAAATAAAACTAATAAATAAAAAATACACACATCTTACTGATCTCTGCAGTCAGTAACATTACACATAAAGTGCAAACATAATAGCAATTGTATAAACACACACACAAACACGCCTTTAAAGTTTAAAGGCGTGAAACTGGACGGTCTAGTTCTGATTAGCGTCACCGCTGTCTCGGTGGAGTTTAATAAACTCGGCCGTCTGCTTCTTGCTATCTAAAATATAACCAGACACTGGTGTAAATTCTCGACTGTCTCATACTTCTGTTTAATAAGTTTTCTGTTTGACGTTTAGTCAGCTGTGTGAAAACCAAGGAGGAACCCACCCGGGGGATTAATAAAGTTTTATTTTATCTAATCTAATAACTTTAATCTCAGCCAAACCGATTTACTCACGAACAAACAAAACACTGAAAAAAGCCCAACAATAACATTTTTAGGTTGTCTGAGTGACTTATATATTACGTTTAACCCGAGCAGCGAAACTCCGCGGTGATCTGAAAATGATGTGCCGGGAGTTGTGCCGTTCTCGGCCGCATCAGTAACCCTCGAGCTCCCGGCTAGCTGTCGAGCTGGTGGGTAGCAGACGCCTCTGAAAACGTCGAAGCACTTTTGCAAATATGGGATATCTTGATAAACCGAGCAGATATTCGATGTTTACACAACTACTTTCTCGCCTGAAAATATTTTAAAAGTTTATTTTGTGACCCAGAAAGATTAGTATGAGTAACTTTAAAACTTAGTAGCGGCCGCCATTGTTGGAAACTGGAGTTTGGCTGGGCCGCGCTATGAATTCTGGGATATGGTAGTAATTTGGACAGCCTTCGGCGCGTCGCTGTGACGTAATCGGTCTACAAATGCGGCCTCAGGAGGATGCAGCCCATGAATTTGGACATGTCCAGAGTATAATCGCAGCCTTTGCGGTTAGAAAATTGCACTTGATCATGTCGCGATATTATCGCAAATGCGATATATCGTTCAGCCCTAACTGACTGTATATCAAAGATGGATGTAACCTGATAAACTTCACTCACTGGATTCAAAGTCTTGTTCTGAAGCCTTGAGCAGAACATCTTTGGATATGAGGATTAGAGCGGGTCCGAGCGGGTGGATCTTTCGTTTAGGTGGTAAAGGTAATCATGACCAGTTTGTACACATACTTCCATATTTTGCAGATTCACTATTTTAAGTATATGCATCCTATCAAGTATCAGTTACATGGAGTGATCTACAAATACTCTTAACAGTTCAAAAGTTAAGTGTGCAACACTGTACACCGCCTATGATTGCTTTCATGAAGGGATCGCTGCACAATCTGCAGGCAGTAAAAGCAGCAGTTATTATCAGTATTAATGAATCAGTACATTGACTTTTTTAAGGACTGCAGGTGAAGCCACATATTACATACTTGATTTATAAAGTTGTGTTTTGAAGTCTTGAAAGAAGCATTTTTGAGATCCCCATCTTGGTGTTTTGACACTGAGTGGGGTGAGCGATGAGTGGACCTTAGTGAGAAACCAATGGACGCTGTATGTTAATATCATAGCAAACCACTAAAGCATACGCTTCTTTATCTTCTGTTTAACCCATTATGCACTCTTAGTTCATACAATGAGCATTTTCTTGCTTTAAACAAGACGAGAAACTAGTGGAAGAGACCAAAAAGTCACCGCAGGGTCATTTTCTCATAGATTTATTTTAAAAATCTGATTTCTTCTGACCACCAGAAGACTCATTCACTGCTGGAAAAATGCAAGTTTAAAGCACTTCGGCACTGGCTTCACTTTTCTGACCTTATATAACTTTATATAGACTTTATATATTTCTGATCTTACATAAAGACTCAATGATCTTCAAGTCATTTCATGCTGCATTGTTAATGGTTGCTTAACAGGTCATAGCTGTAACAACACTGTGCGAAGGCCCTCCTAAATTTAACACTGTTAGAATATTGTTCCAGGCTGTCTTACATCACAAGACCGTTGGAACGGCTAACTTTTAAGCTCTCTCACGGTGTAACGCGGGACCGCAGTGTTAGAGCCACGAGCAAAGACATTGTCACAGTTGGTCATCTTTCTCTGGGACTGCCCAGGATCACACAGCGTTTGCTTAAGGAGTGAAAAGCTCGGTGACATATCTGCTCGCCCTGCATTCTGCTGATTCTCTAATCTCTTTCCACACTAACTTTATCAAGTCTTTCAAGTTTCTGGATGATGAGCCGTAAAGTCGGATATAATGGTGCACACTTTCAAACAGTCACACAAGGAATTCTTTGTGTTGCATTTTTACACTAGAAGCAATTACAAGCACCTTATAGAGACGTTGAAACGCTGCCTACTCTTACACACCTCCGCAGTCCAGTCCCTGTGCAAATGCAAAGCAGGTACAATCCTCATACTGCCTCTTTCACAAAATGACTGAAATTGGCCGATACAGCCCCACCTTGTGGACTCCACAGACAGAAAAGTGTCTTCAGATGCTTTCAGTCAACCAAGTAAGTCCTCTAAGGTTTGCCTATTGAGCTATTCGCTCCTTCAAATCCCTACAACGTCAGTTTCCTGGTAAAGTATTCACTTAAAATAGCAGTAAGTGCTAAATTAGCTACACTATAACAATCAGAAGGCAGTTTCCCGTGGTTGCGGTCATATAATTATGCTGCACTTCTGCTTCTGCTGCTAACTTATTGGACTGAGCAAGCACAAAATTGAGGTAGAATTTGTAGCAATGTGCAAAGACAAAGTATTTTATTATGTGTATAAGGAGCCACAATCAGTTTTCAATATCTAAAAACAAAAGCAGTTTGAAAAGCTTCATAAACAGCAGTTTTCATAAGCATGTAATGATAAGAGTCACTTTGCAGTTTATAGTATGAATTCCCACACAAAACATCTTAAAACTCTAGGTGGTGATGGCTGAAGAAAGGAAAACATGGCAGGAGTCATTTCTTTTTCTAATGAAGCCGTCCTTCATAGATTTGAAGAATGTCTTCCTCCATCTATTTTTGCACACTGAGTGAAATTCTGGTTGCCTGGCAGAGTTCATTGACCAACATCTGCCTACCCTGCTCTCTACCAACCCCCTCTCTTACACCACTCTCCTACTCCTGTCCAGTTCTGGATTAGAGCTGGCCTAAGCCCCCCCTTGCATGCTGCTCTGCATGGATTAACTCTCACAGAAGCTACACTGCTGTCACACATTAACCTGCAATCAGAAGTCTCTTGTGCAAAGGACACAAACCTCCGTGTGTTGTTAGAGTCTGACAAAAACCAACCGGGAAGCATTTGTTCTGTTTTTGTGCGCTGCGAGAGCAACATGTAATTCAGAGTGATGCGAGGCAGGACAAGTTCACTACCAATAACAGAAAAAAGGAAGAAAGCTACCATTGCTGTCTCACTGATTAATCAGGCGGATCCAGAGGTTCCTTTAAAAAAAGAAGAAGGTAGCAACAGCTTTTATTTTGGCAGTACATTTACTCGAGTTGTGAAGACTGTCACGTTATCTTCTCATCAAGATCTATGCTGTGAGTGAAAATGGTTTTTGCAGGATGCTGGAATCTTGCTCTGTCTCTGTCACTTGCAATAGCAGTGCTGCATATTAATTCCTATTATTATTCGGCCACTCAAAGCTGTTAGATTAAAAGAAATGACATTCGGCAAAAAGCTTTCTCAAAAGGAGCCTCCCCTCTGTGATGGAGAGAGATATGCAAACACACACACACATACATGCACGCACAGACACGCACATATCTTCATGCTTTAGAAACTAACACAAAACAAGCCAACGAATGGACAATACAGTCACATGAAAGGAACTTTGTGGCCGTCTTGCCACTAGTCAGTATAAAATGTGGATGGGCTTTACAGATGCAGCCCACTGAGCTCAAAACTGCGACTAATTTGAGGCTTCATCAAGGAGCCGAGAAAACGCAGTCTGGTGAGACTGATCGACAGTATAGATCAGGCACCCTGTAGACGCTGGGAAGAGGAAAATGCACACACAACGACTGCAATCATTCACTTCAATAACATCACACATCCTTTCAGTTGGAGGAGAGCTGAAGAGGTGGAGAAGGAGGGGGAGCGGTATTCTTTGCAGCAGCAACAGTTGGCTGTCTGTCGACTGAGAGGCAAAGAGTTAGCATGCGCACATACGCCAGGCGACTGGAGATAGAAAGAGATGGACGGGGGAGCTGAGAGAAGAGAAAGGTGACAGATAAAGCCACAAAGCCACAAGGCTGGAGGGATGCCTGGCAACCGGTGGCAAAAATGGAGATGCAGTAATAAGAGAAAGGCAGAGAGAAAGAGCTGAAAGGGATATACACACACACACACACACGTAGAAATGTTAGGAAACACCGTGGTAAACAGTGGCATGGAGACAAGTGGGGAAATCATCACTCACTGGAGTCATCTGAGTCGTATCCCTCCACATCAGGCTCCTCGTCCTTTTTGGTGGCCTGTAAGGAGGCGGAGGCTCCGGCAAGAGCCCGGTCTGGGTTATCCTCATTGGGGCGGTCACTCTCAGCAGCAGCAGTCGTGGAGGCAGAAGCTGAGGAGGTGGAGAGGGCAGAGCGGAGGGGCCCAACGTGGGGCAGAGTAGGGGGAAGGCCCCGTGGGTACCGGGGAAAGTAGTCAGAGATCTGCTTGATGGGCTGGATGGGGCCAGGGCACACGTCAATGGCCATGTGCTCCTGGATGCTGATGGTGGGTTTCTCGCCTTTGCGTTGTGTCATGCATGCGGTCCAGCCAGGAGCCAACTCCAAAAACCAAAAAACTGAGAAAATAATAAAAGAAAAAGAATATAAACAGACCCACCTCCCTGGTCCTACTCCGCTTACTTCTCTAGAAGAGGCAGGTGTTGTCTTGGGTGGGTGCTGATGAGTGGACAGGTCCAGGTGATCTGTGGATGGCACCACTCTGGTCTACATGGAGTTCAGTAGGCGGCTGTTTTGTCTTCCAGTGCTGTCCTCAGACCCAGACCATGCTGTCTGACAGCCTCACACACACTACTACCTACCCTCCCGCTCTCTCCTCTTCCTATACCCCCACACTCTGCCCACGTCTGCGCTGCCTATCAGAGAGAGAGAGCATAAGAGTGGTGTGTGTGTGAAAGAGAGAGAGGGACTGTGAGGGAGAGGGAAGGGATTAGAGAGGAAGGAGGGAGGGATCAGCTGATGTCACTGCCTAGCAACCAAGCAGTAAACAGGAACCGTCGGCCGAGGTGCTTAATTATGATATTAACCCCATCCATCTGTCAGTGGGAGGGACGATCCACAGCCATGCCAGACGCATGTGAATTTGTGTCTCCTTGAGCGCGTGGGCGTGCGTGCGCGTGTGTCTGTGCGTGTCACGTGCTGTGATAACCTGGACAATGAGGCATGAATTGACGCTTTGTGAATCCCTTCCAGGATGTTTTAGTGCTGAAAATCAGTCTCACTCGATTAATTCTCAACTGCAAACACCCAAATGAGAAAACTGATTTCACCTGTTTTCTAAAATTTCAGCGTACCACCAGACACTGATTTGGTTTTTCAGAGTGAGAAAACAATAAGAGTAGAGGGGCCGACCAAGGCGAGTTCTCCCCTCAGGCCCCAAAATATCTAAATGTGCTCCTGCTACTGCCATTGCATTCAGATTTTAATTCGTTGTTTAATTTGTTTCCATTACACTAATCAACACATATATCTTAATACCCTGCAATATTATACAAATATTGCAAGGCTGGTAAGATGGTAATGTTGTTACCTTACAATATAAAGCCCCTCAGGTGACTATCGCCGTGAACTGGTGCTATATGAACAGCCAAAGCAGTGAATTGGATTTGTTTTCACCAGCTTATTACAAACTTTAGATTATTGGCTGGGCTATAATAATAATAATAATAATAATGAACAACTAGCTATAAGCTATATAAGGTACCTCATTTTTCGTTAACCATTTTTACACATAAACAGTACTAAAAACTATGAAGGACTGTTTTTTAAGTAACAAAGCACTACAAGTATCAGAGGTTAAAGTGGACAGATGGAGCTACGTGAACTGAGTGCACCACATAACCACTGTGCCTCAGCTGCGGCAGCTGCAACAGTTATCCTGGTGGAAACCTGATCGTGTGTCATATTGCTTTATTTTAACTGCTACACATCATTCAGCTGCCCTCAGTTATGTCCTTCCTGTTAATTTCCATTACATGTGGAGTGCCCCAGGGTTCGATTTAAGGCCTGATCTTATTTTCATAAGCATGTTGTTGGGGCGGATGCGGCTCAGGTGATAGACTGAAACATTGTTGACTACAGTGTTCGACGGTTTGATCTCCAGATCCTTTAAGTGTTGACGCTGAATCCCAAGTTTCTCCAGATGCCACACAAACACCTTGTGTAATTGTTTGTGTCTCTATGAGAAACATTAGAATTCGCTTTAGTTAAACGCAGCTATCCAAGTGCAGACTATTTCCCATTTATTGTTTCATTTGTGCAGGCCCACCTGTTTAAATGTGCATATACACCCATCCCCGAGTACAAATTATACACCCTGATGTTTTCACATGTTATTTAATTCCTTACCACCTGTTACACAATTATAGGTGGCGGTGGAAATATGTACACTCTCAGATCGCTTATATCATTACTGTGTATGGATCTGGCTGACACCGTGACCCGGTGATGTTGATGCCAGACTAGGTGAGACCCTTCCTGTCATAGCACATCAGTGTTTACAGAGAGCCACACATAGAGAAAGCATTAGCTACAGGATTTATGTGTAAGTAAGTCCAAGCAGTTGTGATGTTAAAAAAAAATCCCTTACGTGTATGTGAATCTCTATATCCAGGAGTGCAGTTCACAACATGTCAAAGCTGACTTTCACCCTCAGACACCCCAAGCATGAGCTCAATGCTTTGTCACATTACATAACAGAAAATCATTCTGGCTGCAGATTTACTCCAGCCTCTGCAGCTCAGCCTTCACCCATTCACAAACAAAACAAACATTCCTGCAGTGAACAGATGATGTAGCACCCTCTTGTGTCAGTCGTGAGTAACTAAATGTAGCTTTGGGGTTCAGAGGCCGGTCCTTTGCATTCGTTAACTGTATTAATTTCACATGATTATTTGACACAGGTGCTGCACATCAATTATTTGTTCAGTTCTACAGGAAAATGCCTCCTTTATGTGTCATCAACGATGCTCGACAACAATGCCTTCAAAGAGATTTCATTCCTCACCTCATTTTGCGCCGTCTGAACAGGTGTCCTCGATTATGTCCTTCCTCTAATAAAAAAGCAGAGTATCCCCGCAGGATATGTGCCAAAGATCTCCTCACTATCAGAACCAAAGCAGTTCAGATAAACAGTGATTATCAGCTCAAGAGGATTATCTTAGTTTAATTCAGCAAACAAGAATGTAAGATTTAAATAAAAGTCTAGGCTTTGGTCATAATTTGGTCATTTCCCACAACAGATTTGCTATTTTCACTATTTTATCATCGTTACAAACAGATTGCATGTACCGTAATTGTCGGGCTATAAGCCGCTACTTTTTGCACAAGCTTTGAACCCTGCGGCTTTTAGTCAGGTGCGGCTTTTCTATAGATTGTCCATGATTTTTGTGATATCATAAGACGATTTGTTTTGTTTGTTCCGCTGTTGTACGGCACTACGTTGCCTGGCGGAAGGATCGGGGTTCAAGAGTGGTATGTTGGTCACATGTCCATCCGCCAGGCAACATAGTGCCGTACAAGTAGCGCGAAAAACAAACTTCAAAGTAGCGCTACGCATTCAGCGGGAGGCGTGGATGATGAGCGGCGATAAACTTGCGAAAAGCAAGTTGTGCTCAACTCTACCGGTGGATTCTGACAGCGTGGAAAAGTGTGCAAACATCCACGATCACCAACGGATTTCGAAGGGCTGGACTGCTGCATGATGAAGAGGAGGACACCGCCACGGCCCTTCAGAGGGTGTTCGACTCCGACACTGACAATGTATGGAACTCCAAAGTGTTCAAAATTAAATAAATAAATAGGTCAAGATGAAATAAATAACTATGTGAATAAATAAGACACAGATATGTAATGTGAGAATGATATTGTGAAATAATGGAACACATTTTGAAAACAATGCTCATTATTGTGAAATATATTGCATTCTGCTATATAAATTTACTTATTATTGTGAAATATTATTTCATGGTCATTATTTTTCACAATAACAGAGATTATTCCTGAGGCATTTTATTTATTTCCAGCCGTTTTTAGTCCAAAATGACCTTTTTTCAAAGTCAGTCTTTATTTCAAAATCCCGTTTTTCCCGATGGTCTATTTATTTCATAATGCGACTTTTCAGCAGAATGACTTTGTCTGTCAATCAATGTAAGTGGGCTGGACCTTTGCACCTATTGGCTTATCGTTTACCATCGACTAGTTTTCCTGGATACCGGCTCCGCGGACGGCTGCTGCAGCTAGCAACAGCGTGCTAGGTCAAAAGTCACGGAGGATGGCGGACTGGTGTGAACTTCAGCCAGTTCTGCTCATTTAAGCAAATCAGATAGAGAGGGATCATTTACCTGTAGATACTGTTTTGAGTCGTTTAGATGTTTCTGAAATGCTTGGGATGATAATTGCTCTTCAAGATGTTCGCATCGATGACAGCATTGTCAAAGGTTTAAGATCAATTCAGCACCGTGTTCGTTTGGAATACGCCGAGGAAGAACAGTCTTCAAATGTTGGCTGTCCACGTCTAGAAATCCCGGTGCAGCACTCAGGACTTTAGTGCTGTCCGGGATAACCATCGGGGTAATTGCCGATACATTTTCTGTGTCTCCGAGCACAATTAGGAGGAAAATGACGGAGGAAGGTCTAAGGTAAGTTTATGCTGTAATTGAGCACCTGTGATTCTGTACACAGCATTGTTTAGGTGTTGACCTTAATTATGACGTTTGACAATGAATTATTATCGCTTACTTTTTTTTGTTACTGTCTAAACTAAGTGGGGCAGCTACGGCTAAAGCTATCGGCGCCATCTCGGCGTTGAGACACGTTTAGCAGTGTTAGCTGTTAGTGTGTTAACTCGGAGACTGGGGGCAGTGGAGCCTGTAGGAACCTTTAAGGCTACGTTCACACTGCAGGTCTTAATGCTCAATTCCGATTTTTTGATCAAATCCGATTTTTTTGTCTGCTCGTTCACACTACAAATAAAATGCGACAGCAAACGCTCTCTAGTGTGAACGCTCAAAGCGGCCAGCATGCGCAAAAGAAGATGTCACACACAACGCGCTCTGTTTAGACCCAGAGCAACAGTATTGTTTGACTGATGGCCCTTAATATAAAGACTTCGGTCTTCACGTTTCCCAATTTTTGCTTTAAGTTATTTTGTTATTTACATAATAATGTAGATAACCTAATAATGATCCTTATTGCCGTTTAAGAGAGGAGCGGTGCTTCAAAGGATAGCTGTAGATTTCTGTCAGAATCTGCAGATTATACAGTACAAATAAAATGTTTACGTTGTCTTCCCAACAGTTTCACTGACATCTACACTGGATGGCCAGGAAGCGTTCGCGATGTCTTCTCGGGCGCTTCTCTGGCGCTGATAATTGGCTTCAGTCTTGTGTCGGTGACGTAAAAGGCGGATTTAATGCGACTTGACCGTTCAAACAGCAGTCGCTTTCTAAAACATCGGATATGTATCGGATTCAGTACCACATACGAAAGTGACCCAGATCGGATTTGAAAATATCGGATTTGCGCCGTTCACACTGTCATAGCATGATCGGATATGGGTCGCATAGGGTCAAAAAATCGGATTTGATGCGCTTTCGCCTGCAGTGTGAACGTAGCCTTACACAGAGAGTAGACCCACCAGCTTTCCACAGTCTACTTACTTATCACATCTTGTTAGACAGCAGGGTCATTAGTGCTTTAAATAGTACATAGTTGAATGTTTCATTGCTGTTTGCAGTTGATTGTTCTCTGATAACGCATAACAAGGTTGATGTTAAATAGCGAGTTTATTGAAATGGTTTTGTCTATTTCAGCAGCATTATAGATATACTTTCTCTGGTGTCTTCGGTAAAGCTAAAACAAGAATACATTTACATCCTTGGTTCTTTCAGCATTAATTGGAAAACTTGAGATTTGCTGTGCGCCTCCCAAGCCATTCTCTTTTATCCCACCTGTCAGGTATAGATGGCAATACTTTAAACAAAGTTAAATTTGTTATACCTGAAGAGAACCAATCCTGACCTAGAATGGGTGAATGAATAATTAGTTGGTAGCCAATGCCTAAGCAACTCACATAGGCCCTGGCATATGGAAGAAATATAGTATCATCAGAATTCAAGTATTTTTAGACACTGAATTTATGACACTGAATTTTTATCCTCCAAATTTCCCTGCAAAAATATTCACCTGCAAAAAATTCACCTGCAAAAAATTCACCTGCAAAAATTCAACTGCAAAAGTGATGAACTTTAATGACCCAAGCCAGAGCAATCAGCACCAGATCGAGTCGAGTGGCTCTCGGCCAATTAAATCACGCTGTTTGATCACATGACACCGTTAGCCAGCAGTTTGTCTCCTAAAAGAGAGCTGTTTAGAGGTGAGTGATTAAGTTTTTCTCCTAAATAGAGATCATTACAGAACGCCTAGTCCTACTTAAAATCCCATTTATTTTTATTTTATCATCTACTCGAACTAAGGAAAACGTTTGACTAACTCAAAGACAATTTCCACGCCTCCCCTGCCTGACGCAGAGGCAGTTTTGAATTTAGGAGCAGCAAGATGGAAGCAGCAAACCCTGGCGATTCTCCGGTAAGTATATTGTTTTTTATCTTCAAGTTTGTCTTTTGAAACCTTAATTTTATTTAAATCCGTTGCTCACGTATAAAGTACACAGACGGGGTCTTTGCTCAACTCGTCTGAGGCGTGTCTCACTAAGCGCTACATGCTAGCATCCTGCTAACCGAGCTACCCTTTACATGCTGTGCTTTAGAAAATAGGATACTCGTTAAAAAATACTCCGCAGATATTGATAGATAGACGAACACTGCAAATATAATGTTGTAAACGAAAACGGCCTTTGGTGAAGTGGTAAAATACACCATGAATAAAGCCATAGATTGAATGGCTGCCATGGTTGCAGAACGGCCTGATTTAATGACAAGAATGGGGAAGAGTGAGGCGAAGTGAACCAAAGCCACAAAACACGGTCAGACAAGGCGGCAAAAGGGCAGTGATCTGTCCTTCAGTATGAAGTTGGTGTGTGCTTTGGTGAACAAAAACTCGAGACCGGTAGCAGGAAGGTGGGAGACTCGTGTTTCACTGGAATAGTGGTGAATTAAAACATCCTTTGTTGGGGACATTTAGGTGTAAATGCATCCATAAAGGTGAGACAGAGGCAGACCAGACAGTGAAGAAAACAAGGCAAACATTAGAAATATTAAAACGGAAATATAGGATTAATATAACATACAATTGGGGAAAATGTAAGGAACACAATGTAAATGATATTGTAAAGTCATTAAAACAGCATACTCTGATTAAAAGAAACAGATAATTGGGTAGGAGGATGATGATGATGATAATAATAATAATAATAATAATAATAATAATAATAATAATAAAATAAAAAAAATGTACAAGATGGGTATGTATACTTGTAGCCAGAACTTAACAACTATAAAGTTGTAGCATGTCAGTACCTTACCCCATCCATTATATCCACACTTTCAGAAAAGGATATGGTCAATATCTTTACAAATACTATCTAAACTTAAACTGGATATCCCCTCTGCTTCTTCTGCTTCTCGTATACACCCTCAGGGTTTGTGATCAGCCAGCGGCTGATATGATCATTAATCCTGTAAAATAATATTCTTTCGGTTTATGAATCTGTTTGCATGGATTTCTTAATCTGTTTCCACTGTTAGCAGAAGTTGTGCATGCAGTTTTGGTGTGCTGCTCTCCAAGACTACAAGCTGCGTTAAAGTTGGAAGTAACTGGCCGATGTTCCACTGTTGAAGATAGCTGTGCCCATTTGTTGCACATTGTGGGTATGGAGAAGTTGAGGCCCTTGCAGGCTACCCACAATTTCCCCAAACTGAGCGATTATACATCTTCCTTCCATATTTGTATCTTGTGTCACTAAAAATAATTTTATTTAATTTTATACATTGATTAATGACCTGCAGAATCTCCTTATCATATTAAGTGATTCATAATTGTCACTTTATGCTTTCTCCATCTTGAAAGTGATGACATCCTTGCATTACATCCTTTAGGTTCATTTTCTGCAGGCAGGTTTCTGACAGAGAACAGGCAGATTTACACTATAACATGCAGCGTTCTATAGATGGACACATAAAGAAATGAAAAATTACATGTATGTGCTAACTTTCTAAACACTGTTACATTAATGATTAAGTAGATAAAACATTTATGTCAGCCTTGGCTCATAGTTCATTTAAAGACAAGAACTTTGTGTGTGTTTCAGGTCCTGCACTCTCAAAGACTGAATGAACCAGCATTGCAGCCATGGGTCACTGTGAGCATCACAGGGAAGGTTGAAGCCGCCCACTGCAGCTGTAAGGCCGGAGTCACGGAGACCTGCACCCACGTCACTGCTCTTCTGTTTAATGTAGAAGCAACAGTGATCTGTGGCACAAGGACTGTTACAGATGAACCTGCATACTGGGTTTTGCTGGGTAATATGACCAAGATACAGCCAGAGGTTGGCCATAAGATAGACTTCTCCTCTTCAGCTGCCCAAAAAAAGGCTCTTGATCAGAACAAACAGACCATCTGTAGTGACAGGTAAAAGGAGCCGTCCTCAAAAAAAAAAATCCCACCTGCTACTGTGGAGGAGTTGTCACTGCTATAATGCCATCATGTTTTATCTAGGGGTCTAGATTTATGCCTATAGTGCACTGCCGTGTAAATAATTTGCATTTACTGAATGAGTATCACTGTTCAAAAATTGAATAAAGAAACAAACTAATTTTTGCCTTTTTTTTTTATTATAACCACTTTATAGAACATCACATCAGTAACAATGTAGAATCCATGTCACTGGAGAATTTTGATTCAATAAACAGTAAAAAGGTGAGCTGTGAAGACCAAGGACAAGTGCAGCTCACAGGTTTTCTATCCAAGGAATCCCAGAAGATTGCATGGTGTCATTGCCCAGCAGTTGTTCGCAGGATATATGGACTCAACCTCAACAATCCCTCACACTGAGCAGCATGAAGTGACAGTGCAGAGGAAAAACTCCCCTTTAACAAGAAGAAACCTCCAGCAGAACCCGGTTCAGTACCAGCAGCCATCTGGGTTTGGAGGAGAGAGAGAGACACAGAACTACCAAAAGTATTTTTTTTTTTTTTTATGTGATTGACTGTTGTTGTAATTCAAGCCCTGAGTGTAGAGCAGGTAAGATATAAAGTTGCATCCTAAATTCCATGCTCATGCAGAGTGTTTAGTTTATGACTTTTTCACCTGGTCATTGAACAGATGGTCTTTTAGGGTTGACCAAGCTGGTACCTTGACTCTGTTCTCTGCAAGATGTTGCAAAAAACAATCATATGGAGACAATATTGGACACAAAATATATAACAATTTAGTTAAATGTAGCATTAACTCATAGGTCTTGCTAAAGTAAACCTTGTATTCTGATTCATCACAGCAGCAGTTCAGTTGGATGATGTCAGTAACTGCAGCAAGTGTCTTGCTGACTGAATAATTACATCTTGCATAATCTGAAACAAACACATAAAGACAGAAACAATTTATAAATTAACGTTTGATAAAATCTAAGAATTAATCATTTATTAGATACCAATATGAATATGTCTACCATAAAACTTGTGTGGAGCGAAGTTACATTCAATCAAGATGGTCTGGCATGCTACAACTTTGTAGTTAAGTTCTGGCTACAAGTATACATACCCATCTTGTACATGTTCTTTAACATTATTATTATTATTATTATTATCATCATCCTACCCAATTATCTGTTTCTTTTAATCAGAGTATGCTGTTTTAATGACTTTACAATATCATTTACATTGTGTTCCTTACATTTTCCCCAATTGTATGTTATATTAATCCTATATTTCCGTTTTAATATTTCTAATGTTTGCCTTGTTTTCTTCACTGTCTGGTCTGCCTCTGTCTCACCTTTATGGATGCATTTACACCTAAATGTCCCCAACAAAGGATGTTTTAATTCACCACTATTCCAGTGAAACACGAGTCTCCCACCTTCCTGCTACCGGTCTCGAGTTTTTGTTCACCAAAGCACACACCAACTTCATACTGAAGGACAGATCACTGCCCTTTTGCCGCCTTGTCTGACCGTGTTTTGTGGCTTTGGTTCACTTCGCCTCACTCTTCCCCATTCTTGTCATTAAATCAGGCCGTTCTGCAACCATGGCAGCCATTCAATCTATGGCTTTATTCATGGTGTATTTTACCACTTCACCAAAGGCCGTTTTCGTTTACAACATTATATTTGCAGTGTTCGTCTATCTATCAATATCTGCGGAGTATTTTTTAACGAGTATCCTATTTTCTAAAGCACAGCATGTAAAGGGTAGCTCGGTTAGCAGGATGCTAGCATGTAGCGCTTAGTGAGACACGCCTCAGACGAGTTGAGCAAAGACCCCGTCTGTGTACTTTATACGTGAGCAACGGATTTAAATAAAATTAAGGTTTCAAAAGACAAACTTGAAGATAAAAAACAATATACTTACCGGAGAATCGCCAGGGTTTGCCGCTTCCATCTTGCTGCTCCTAAATTCAAAACTGCCTCTGCAGTCAGGCAGGGGAGGCGTGGAAATTGTCTTTGAGTTAGTCAAACGTTTTCCTTAGTTCGAGTAGATGATAAAATAAAAATAAATGGGATTTTAAGTAGGACTAGGCGTTCTGTAATGATCTCTATTTAGGAGAAAAACTTAATCACTCACCTCTAAACAGCTCTCTTTTAGGAGACAAACTGCTGGCTAACGGTGTCATGTGATCAAACAGCGTAATTTAATTGGCCGAGAGCCACTCGACTCGATCTGGTGCTGATTGCTCTGGCTTGGGTCATTAAAGTTCATCACTTTTGCAGGTGAATTTTTTGCAGGTGAATTTTTTGCAGGGAAATTTGGAGGATAAAAATTCAGTGTCATAAATTCAATGTCTAAAAATACTTGGAATTCTGATGATACTATATTTCTTCCATACTGGCAGACTCAATAAGTCCATCTAGGAACAGCTGCAGGAAACACCTCTTCAGTTTAGATTTAAAACATGTGCATGCTCTTTCAGGTTGATGAGGATTATGGTGTGGACTGGACAGGACAACATAATCGCTGCCCATCAAATGAGATCACCATTCCTGAGATTCAGCTCCCAGATGCACTGAATGAACAAGACCCTGCTGTGCTACCAATACTTCAAAATCACTTGTAGAAAGACATTATTACATTTAATCAGTTTCTATGTCAGGAGGATTTTTTTTTTAAAATTTCTACAGCTTTGTAGCTAATACTGACTCAAAACAGCATAACCAATTTCATTTTCAACAAAACAGTGAGTGGCTATAAAACAGGATTTGTTTTATACAGCTGTCACTTTAATGATATTCATTTCTTGGTTGGATATACAGTACATGTCAACTCTGAGCAGATTTAATACAATGAACACAGTAGAGTAGTGTAACATCTTAATTCAAATAATTTTTTCTAGAATTTTTTTTGTATCAGTAGCGAGTATAAACAAAACATATTGTGTAATTTATAATGTACAGTGAACAACTGATTTTGATATCTGAACTCTTCATCAGTTTATATTAAAAAAGCCATAAATGCACACCTGTACTCTGTATTTTTCACTGTCAAGTGTATTAAAAAGAACTAGAACTCACTAGATTGTCCGTTTCTTTGAACACCGAGTACAGTAATGTGATGCAAGAAAGAAGAAATGGTCTAATTTTACCATGTGGTTATGGAATCAATCGTAAACCAGACCAAAGTAGAGTTGAGACACACCTGAATGTCCATTAGAAATGACTCATAGGTACAGTACAGACCTGGAGCTGGCAGAGGAGCTGAATATCTTCTTTGCCCGCTTTGAGACCAGGGTACCGGAGGTATTGGAGCCACAGCAGCAACACGCCACCCATAGCAGCACCACCCTCACCCTGGAAGAGCACGAGGTGAGGCGCATGCTGCAGGCTGTTAACCCGAGGAAGGCGGCGGGTCCTGATGGTGTGCCAGGTCGAATATTGAGGGATTGTGCAGGACAGCTGGCTGGGATCTTCACCAGGATTTTCAACAAATCCCTCGCACAGGCGACTGTCCCACTCTGCCTGAAGTCCTCCACCATAGTCCCCTTGCCTAAGAAGCCCCACATCACCGGCCTGAATGACTACAGACCGGTGGCACTCACCCCAGTGGTAATGAAATGCTTTGAGAAGCTGGTCCGCAGACACATCACAGCAGCCCTGCCCCGCAGCCTGGATCCACACCAGTTTGCCTACAGAGCAAACCGATCCACGGAAGACGCTGTAGCCACAGCACTCCATGCTGCATTAACTCACCTGGAAGAGCATGGTAGCTATGTGCGGATGCTCTTCGTGGATTACTGCTCAGCTTTTAACACCATCCTTCCACACAAACTGGTGGCCAAGCTACAAGACCTGGGGCTTCCATACAGCACCTGCATGTGGATCAATAGCTTCCTCTCGGGCCGTAGACAGAGAGTCAGAGTTGGCCATCACACATCCTCAGCCCTGAGTCTCAGCACTGGCTCACCCCAGGGCTGTGTGCTCAGTCCACTGCTCTACTCTCTCTACACACACGACTGCACTCCTCGCCACCACAGCAACATCTTTGTGAAATTTGCAGATGACACCACAGTGGTGGGGCTCATTTCCAAGGGAGACGAGTCTATGTACAGAGACGAGGTGGAGCAGCTGACGTCATGGTGTAAGGCCAATAACCTCCTCCTCAACACTTCAAAAACCAAAGAACTCATAATAGACTTCAGAAGGAAAAAGGCAGAGATCCAACCACTATTCATAAATGGGGACTGTGTAGAAAGGGTGGCAAGCTTCCGCTTCCTGGGAGTCAATATAGAGGAGAACCTTTCCTGGAGTGTGAACACCTCCGAGCTGCTGAAAAAGGCCCAACAGAGACTGTACTTCCTGAGAATTCTCAGGAGGAATAACATCACACAGAGACTGCTGGTGTCCTTCTACAGAGCCACCATTGAGAGTGTTCTAACTTACTGCATATGCATCTGGTACACTAGCTGCACAGGGGCTCAGAGGAAAGCACTCCAAGGGATCATTAACACCGCCCAAAAGATCACTGGCTGCCCTCTCCCCACACTGGAAGTTCTACACAACGCCCACTGTTTTAAAAAGGCCCAAAACATCATAAAAGACACCTCACATCCTGGCCACTCCCTGTTCGAACTGTTGCCCTCAGGCAGACGGTACAGGGCAATCAGAGCAAGGACTAATAGACTCAAACACAGCTGTTATCCAACTGCAATAACACATCTGAATACTACAAAAAAAATGTCCATCACGCCACTCTTGTGTTAATCTATGCACGGTCTGAAGCATGTGTGTGGGAATGTATGTGAATGTTTTACTGTTATATCTTATTAGTATTTTAAGTATTCTATCTATTTTATTTATTGAATTTTATTGTTTTATTTATATTTTGATATTGCTAGGGATGATGCAATGATCGGGGACCATTCTTAATTTCGTTGTTCTCATGACAATGACAATAAAGTTTCTGATGATGATTCTCTAGTGTGCAGGAAGACGTAGTACTTCAAAACCGGTGGAAGACTTTGGAAGATTGCTGTTGACCACTTCCACAGTCATTTCTCGGCAAGACTTCCCATCCTGTCCAAAACTTGATGAGGGCTTTTTGTTGTGCACAAGATGCTGCAACAGAAGATTGTTTTAAACTATAATGACATCCTATATTCATTATTTTGAATCTTTTATGGAGAAATACCATAAAGATGACCACTTACATACAGGGCACCAGACATTTTTGCCCCACTCAAATTGCTGTTGTAGCTTTTATAGATATTTTTATGTTAACAAAGCTAAAAGTAGTCTACATACAATTCTAGTGCAACTGATAATGCCACCACTCTTATGTATTGCATGGAGCAAATAACAAAACAAAATTATACTATAGCGTAGAGCTGGGCGATAGAACGATAACGATATGTATTGCGAAATAACTTTTTCTCAATAGAAAAATTAAACTATTGCGATAGACCTCACCGCTCTTGTCCTTTTTATAAAAATAAAAATAAAAATAAATATCGTGATATGAAAAAATCTCATATCGCCCAGCTCTACTATAGTGTACTTTGTTAATGACCCAAGATCACTGGACTGTATGTAATTTTCCAAAGTATAATCAGAGAAAACCAATGGCAAAATACCTATCGCAGCAGACTTACCATTTTCAATGAAGGACCGAAGGTAACCTGCCACTCTGCATTTATCCTCGAGAGCATTCCTCTTCTTCCTCATCTTCATCTTCTGTGGCAGGCCACAGTCATTTTATAGCTTTACTTATCTTGTAGTCTTAAGAGCATCAGCAACATTAGGTGTATTTTTATTAAATGTAACCCAGCTGTTCAACTAACCCACGCATACAAAACAGTATATTGGTGTTTTGTGTCAACAATTAATGTTCATCCTTCATAAATTAACCAAATAGCTTTACTATTCAGATGTTAAAAGATGTGACCTGACCTTACCTCACAACAGGGAGCAGTCTCTGATTCCCTTGGTAAGAAAGGAGGAATGATGTCTGATCTTTCTGTCAGAAGCGGCCATACCATGGTTTCCTTAAGCCCTTTCCTCAGCTGCTTGACTTGACGACTTGTTTGTGTTATGACCTACAACGGTGAGACCAAACCAAAACTGAAGTTGGAGTCTGTAAAGTGACACACACTTTAAATGTTAAATATTTAAAGAACATCCACTGTACTAGTAAAAGCATTTTCAAATTATACCCACTTACAAAATCACTACGTTGAACTAAAATTGCTTTCTTTTCTTTCACATAGATTACTTGTCTTCCATATTAGCACAGAAGATAAGCCACTTTAAAACAGTCATGAATAACTATTACCTACAACAATGTAAATAGTAATACAGACATTAACCCAGAAGACAATTATTTTCTCTTACCTAATTTATAGAATTCTTTGCTATGATAAAAAACAGTATTAAAAAAAATCTGTGACTAAACTGATTAAAAAGCTCATTTTTGCCAGACAGACAGACTAACCAAGCAATAATAACATATCGTTACTTACCCTGAACAGCGTTTCGTGGAGTGGAGCTAGCTGTGATAGCGTTAGCATTTGCTAACGTTAACACTGTGCGGTTGTGATGAGAACTTGGACCAGGGACCACTTCATCTCCAGTACACTGCTGCAATACGCAGACTGAGGTGAAGACGTTCAATCTAAGCGGTTAGCAAGTTCTCTGAGTAACTCAGAAACGGACTTGTTTCCTGCAGCCATGCCCTTCACAAGAATTGATACACCTGTAACGTTATTCGCGCCCAGTGTTTTGCATTTGTCGGTGCCTTAAGTTTATTTTGAGCTGCATACTGCCGCCAGCTGCATAGGAGACGCATTGCACCATTAAACCTAAATCGACAATTCATGTGCTATTACTTATGTCTGAGTAAAGGAGCAACCAATCACACAACCGGCTCCGCCCTGTCTTTCTTGATTGACAGACAAAGTCATTCTGCTGAAAAGTCGCATTATGAAATAAATAGACCATCGGGAAAAACGGGATTTTGAAATAAAGACTGACTTTGAAAAAAGGTCATTTTGGAATATAAACGGCTGGAAATAAATAAAATGCCTCAGGAATAATCTCTGTTATTGTGAAAAATAATGACCATGAAATAATATTTCACAATAATAAGAAAATTTATATAGCAGAATGTAATATGTTTCACAATAATGAGCATTGTTTTCAAAATGTGTTCCATTATTTCACAATATCATTCTCACATTACATATCTGTGTCTTATTTATTCACATAGTTATTTATTTCATCTTGACCTATTTATTTATTTAATTTTGAACACTTTGGAGTTCCATAACAATGAGGATTATCTTTGGTTTTGAAAGTGACAACGAAGGAAAGAAGCTGAGAGTGGATGACGAAGCCATCCTGAGCCTGTTCGTATCCGACACTGGAGAAGAGGACTTTGGTGGTTTTAGTGCGCAGGAAGATGGTGGTGAATGACTGACTTTTCTTCTTGTTAAAGCCGTGTCACTGCACCTGAGCCTAAAAGGTAGTCTGAATCTATTTTTCTGGTGTGCTGTAGGTTACTGTTATGTACTACATTTGTTACTCATTTATGAAGCACAGCACATGTGCAAATATGTACCCATAACTTGATTTTCAAAATATTAATAAAAGGGGTGTGTCTCCAAACAGCCATCTCTTTCCTGACAATTCGCTTTGTGCATATTCTCTTACATATGATAAGTCAATATTGAAACACCTGCGGCTTTTGGTCAGGTGCGGCTAATGTATGTACAAAACAGGATTTTCCCCTGATTTTAGCTTGTGCGGCTAATATTCAGGTGCGCTTTGTAGTCCGGGAAATACGGTAATTGCCAACTTTAACATATTCGACTGTAAACTGACAGCGAACTGATTCAGTCTTATTGCTGTTCTTGATTCACCAAAGTCACACAAGTGGTTGCAGACTCGGTCCCCTCTTCGAGCCGACCAAACGTAAGGAGATTTTAAGTACGCTAGTAATTGCTAGTAATTTTTGGTTATGCCACAGGCTCCAACCACTGTTTTCCCCTGCAGCATCACCTTGATACCCTTTAAGCAGTCATTTAAACCTTACTCAGTGTTTTACATTTCATTATGAAGTCCCGTGGTGCTTTGAAATAACCGTTTGCTCAGCTCCTGATATTGAATAGCACGAAGCATTAATGAGTGGCAGCATCCAAGGAGAGCTTTAGAATTTAAATTGAAGGCACTCGCTGGCATCCAGCAGACACCGTAAATATCACTAAATTATGAAGCAGTTCATTGATACTCTGAGAGATTGGCTGGTGTACACAGTGGAGACAGGCATTTCTCTCAGGAGACAAAAACCAACCTGAAGCAGAGTCAGTATTGGATTTCCATTCATTAGGTTGCCAGAAACACAACTCCAATAAAGGATAATGTTTTTCTAAAAGTTGCTTATATCTAATGAATTCAACACAGTTATTTAGAAAGTGATATGTCACAAGTTATTTCTGCTGCCTCCAAATTTCCACCTTAAAGAGCAGACAAGTGAATTATTATTATTATTATTATATCATTTACTTTTCTACAACTTGTTTAAAAGCACCATTTAAATATGAAAGACGTTTTTCTAGCATCAATCAATGCCGGCACTCACAGCCACTCCAGCATGCGGGGTCGATAACTCAAAAGAGGTCCGCTAGAGCATTCGGAGTAAAGGAATGTAATTTAACTTGGTGGCTCTCTTGAGACAAGTAGAAAAGGCAGCTAGGAGCATCACAGTCGGGCGCTGCTGAATGGGTTAACCGAGAGTTCACTGATTAGCGACTGGCTCCTGTGGGAAAGACAGAAAATGTGAGTGGGACGCATGAAGATGAAGTCAAAATATTTTGGAAAAGAGCATCCACTAGAGCTGACACCACTTTCACCCAGAATCTGAGCACATGATCAAAGCGGAGATGCATGGCGCTAACAGCTGATGTGGACAGTCTCTGGTACCTGTCCTGGAATAGCGTCAGTGCCTGCAGCTTTATGAGGGCCTCGTTTAACGAACTATCACTGAGCAGTAGGTCATCTGGTGTTAGAGTAAGTCTGATGCAGGGGAGGTGTTTGAGTCCTCAAAGAGCATCAGGAAGAAATCAGGTCCCTTTAAGTGATGACGTGATGAATCCTGCTTCCGGGCCCAAACTACCCTGCATTTAATAAGGCTTTTGTGTTTTTAACATGTTTTAATGCTTTGTATCTTGTTCTATTTAATCTCAAAGAGCCCCTAAAAACAGTCAGTGATCACTGTCGGCCTCTCTCAGTTTTAATTACCGCTATTCATTTTAAAGCTCAGTTTTTAAAACCTTACATGTAACTACAGCCCAGCTCATGCAGCAGTATATGAATGACTAACCTCGTATTGTGGATGGATTATCTCAGTTGTTCTCCTGACTGAAGTTTGGTCTGTTTACAGCATCCTGCCATGCGATTATATTTGTCCCTAACCATCAGGAACCCTCACATTAAATTTTATCGAGTGGAAAAATCCTCCATCCTCCAGCTTCACTGTGTTTATGTTATGCTAACATAGCTGTGTCGCTAGCGATCACGTAACGCATCATTATATACCAGCTAGCCCAACTTCAGTAACCCTACAAACGTCACTGCTGTTTAGTTTCCTGTCTTCATTTATGTTGGAAGTGACAGCAGAGCTGTACGTCTTCATTTGTTTCAGAAATCTCTCAGTCAGAACATGCTATATTATATTTAGATGGAAGCTAGCAAGCTAACGCCATGCTAACTTCAAACTCTGTTAAATTTAATAAGTTCTGTTTTCATGGATGCCTGGATGTTAAACTTAATTTTTACACCTGGAAGATAAAAACTGTCTAAATTCTTTCAACTCTCAGTGATGCTGCAGTGAATGTTTGACTTTGGGACCTGTGCCTTTCCATAAATCCCTTTAGTTGTTGTGGGAGAAGTGTCTCTTAATCTTCTGGGTCTTTGTGGCTTTTGCCCATCTCAAGCCTGCTCGTAGCATCAGTGGACCTAGATGCAGCATCCCTGTCTGTCAGCGAACCTCTGCATTCAGCCAGGGTTTCTGGTTCAACAGATACAGTCTCAGTGGTGGTCTGCTGTTCCCTTTAGATAATCTGCCTCCATCTCACCCTTCTACTAGCATCCACCTCCTTCCCACCACTCTGCATTTCCTCCTTCACAAAATCCATGAATCTTCTCTGTGGTCGTCCTCTTTTCCTCCGGCCTGGAAGTTCCACCTTCATGTCCATCATATCCTGCTCCTTTTTGAACATGGACGTTATTTGGAGTTGTGGTTGCTCGTTTTCCTTTTGTTTGCTTTGTTCATTTGTCTCTTTTAATTCTATTTTTTTTTTATACTTTTTCAACATGTTCAAAATAAAGATTCAATCAATCAATCAATCAATATCCACCATCCCTCCTCTGCACATATCCAAACCCTCTCAGCCTTGCTTCTCTAACTTTGTCTCCAAAATGCTCAACCTGAGCTGTCCCACTGATGTGCTTATGTCTAATACCGTCCATCCTGGTCACTCCCAATGAAAAACTTAACATCTTCAACTCTGCCACCTCCAACTTGGCTTCATTGCTTTTTATCAGTGCTATCATCTCCAACCCAAACATCATAGCAGGTCACTACCATCTTGCAAACCTTCCCTTTCACTCTTGCTGCTCTCTTTCTTCACCTCTTGCTTTCCCAGTCTGTTGCTTGGGATAACAATGATAGCTACTCTAAACATAATACAAGCCTTATTGTATAAATAGCATCCTTTTTAGTGTGTGGATAGTATTCTTTCCCCGTCTTCTGAGTAAAAATCAGTACATTATATTTTACAAGCAACTGAGTTATAAAAGCGCTATACAAATACAGGCCATTTACCATTTACCATCTGAGTTCATTACAAAGTTGAAGCCATGGACGTATTACTTTATATTTCATTCAGTTCTCCGTGATTCATGCTGTTTGCTTTGTTACAAATGCCAGAAACATATTTATGATTTTAAATTATTGTTTGAAATAAATAGAAGCCATTATAATTCGATTACAAGAGATATTAAAAATGTAACACTACTACTCTAATATTTGTGACATCAACCTCTAAAGACAGTAAAATGTCATCATCTAAAACAAGCTGGCTGTCCAATCCTGTCAAAGTCTGAAACGACAGCTGCAAAACCCTGGATGTCTCTTCTTTGCTGTCGGTCTCTGTCTTCTAACATTTTCTTCTGGGAAACTTAACATGAACTAAGTTACTGTAAATCTCTGCATATCTCTGTATGTGCTCGTTAGCTTTGTGTCACATTGCAGCCGAGAAAAACCGTTAACCCTCAGGCTGATGATTTAAGTGTTGTAGGACACATAAACACACAGTTGGCTTCATTTCAGTACCTTTACCATCTGAGTGAAAGATCCAACAATGTAAACATGACTATTTGGATATATAATCTACAACTTCTTAGTAAACAAACATAGTCCAATTTACACAACAGATGAAATCCAGAGATGGGCAGTAACGCGTTACTGTAATCCGATTACTTTTTTCAAGTAACGAGTAAAGTAAGGGATTACTATTGCAAAAACGGTAATTAGATTACCGTTACTTTCCCGTAGGAACGCTGCGTTACTAAAACCGTGATTTTCTTGCGAGAGTGTCTCATGACAGTGACGTAAGCGAGTGTGACGTTTGTGACAACAGCTGTGTGCAGATCAACAGTGGATCACATATCGAGTACGGGAGAGAGTATGAGCGTGCAGCGTTTAAAGCGTGGAAGTACTGACCTTACTTTGAGTTTGATTCCATAAAAAGTGACAAAAACATTAGCGTCTGTTGTGCGTGGGAAGAAAACTTCTTTTTACAGCGAAAAAACCCCCCTAAACTTCCAAGCAAGCACCGAGTGCGCTACGACGTAATGGGAAATTCACAGAGAAACTCGCGGATTCTTCCACTGACCGCTGCGGCACACCTGCACCAGGGTAAACCTCCGCCTACCCCACTCCTGCTTTACAGGTGAAAATAGAGCAAAAGGACCGCTAGTCTTTGACTTTATTTATTTTCTGCTGTGTTTTACTTGCATCTATTTGAAAGACTGAGTGTAAACACACAAAAAAAATATTTTATGTGCTGGAATGTGCAGAAAATAGGTTTAAATATTAAACAAATTTCTTCCAGCCAGAAAATGTTGCATATAATTAAATTTTTGCTTGATGCATAAAGTTAAAAGATTAAAACTAATAAAACAAGTTTTAAAAAGGGACTTTTCCATTTGATTACATTTTGTATGATGGATTATGTAGAAAAAGTAGAATTGGGCTGAAAGATCTATTTCTTTATCACCTATTCAGGTTGTAAATCGTGTTTTTAAAAAGTAACTAAGTAATTAATTACTTTTGAAAATAAGTAATCAGTAAAGTAACAGGATTACTTTTTGGGGGAAGTAATCAGTAATTAGTTACTGATTACTTTTTTCAAGTAACTTGACCAACACTGATGAAATCAGATGACAAGCAAGAACTAAAAAGCGATGCTTACCTACAATGTAAAAAATGTGTTTTCCTTCCCGTTAGTGCATACGAGGTGAAAATCAGGTGAGCAATGTTTTCCTACATTTTTCAACTGGACGACGGCCATATGAAAAATGCAGTGCACACAATGGATGGCCTGCCATTGGTGCCATTTCCATTTAAATATTTTGGTTACTTGTTACTGAGACTAATGGCAGCTCAAAAAGGCAGAGCTGAGAGGGAGATAAAGCCTTCAGTCCTTTTTTACACACACACTGGACTTTCTGGACTTTGGTTTTGCACAACACTGGTCACTATATTCTTCATTTCCGGTTAATACTTGTACAGCTGCTGTTATTGTGTATATATTTATTTATATTTAGATTTCTTCATACATTCTTATATAGTTCTATATTGTGTATTGTGTATTTTGTTGTACAGTTATTTTATTTTCAACTTTAATTTATATATTTATCTTTATCTTATTCTTCCCAGTTAAATTTACCCTTCATTCTAATTTGTGTTGTACAGTTATTTCATTTTTAACCTTAATTTATATTTTATTCCTTCCTAGTTAAATTTACCCTTTTTAATTTTTCATATTTATTTCCTTTCTTATTCATAGCCTTTTCCTTTTTTGTTTTCTTTAGGTCACGAGCAGTTGTCCAAGCATTTCACTACATATCGTACTGTGTATGACTGTGTACGTGACAAATAAAAATTTGAATTTGAATTTGAATTTAAAATTAGGGGCGCTTTCTGCAGTGACTCACCTTTAAGGAAAACCCCCGCATCATAAATGTTCCTGAGGTCCAAACTGGACTTTTTCTCATGGCCTGAGGGTCAGAACAGCCATAACATAAAAACAAGGAATGAATCAACAGAATTCAGGCATCACACCCTCTCTCTCTATCAGCGCAGCAGCCAATGTCTGCCTGCCTCTCTAAACATAATAGATGCCTGACAAAATGGATTGTCACAAGGAAAGGTGGAGGAGAGAGGCAGAGAATAAGATGGAGCTAAGTGCTAAAAGATAAGTGCCAGTCAGGGAGCAGGTCAGTAAAAAGCACAAGGTAAAACATGCACATGCACACACACAAAGTTATTTCTTTAAGCTTTTGCCACAGATACAGAGCTGTCTTTACATGAGCTAATTCTGTTGTTCTTGTCTGGTCGGTGCATCTGTTTATGTAATGATTGGTGGATCCCATAGCTTAATAGGCTTAATATGTCTTAATTTGTCATCCAAATAACGTTCAAACTGTTGAAAAGTGTGGTCAAAATCAGAGTTAAAGATATTATGTTAATAACACTTATGCTGTATTTTTGGGACCATAAGGCGCACTGGATTATAAGGCACATTAAGCGAAACAAAGCAGTCAGATAAGTCAAACTTTACTCAACTCATTCTTCTTGCTTCCTCCACTTCCGTACCATTGATTCATTAATGCTGAATTCTCTGGCAGCTGCTCTATCCCCATGTTGTTGCAGTATATTAATGACTAACCTCGTATTGTGGATGGATTATCTCAGTTGTTCTCCTGACTGAAGTTTAGTCTGTTTACAGCATCCTGCCATGCGATTGCATTTGTCCCTAACCACCAGAAACCCTAGCGTTAACTTTTATTGAGTGGAAAAAAGTTAGCATTCATCCTCCAGCTTCACTGTGTTTATGTTATGCTAACATAGCTGTGTTGCTAGCGACATAGCGCATCATTATATACCAGCTGTCCAACTTCAGTAACCCTACAAACGTCACTGCTGTTTAGTTTTCTGTTTTCATTTATGTTTGAAGTGATAGCAGAGCTGTACGTTTTAATTTTTTCAGAAATCTCTCAGTCAGAACATGCTATATCATGTTTAGGCGGAAACTAGCGAGCTAACTTCCTGCTAACTTCTAACTCTGTTAAATTTAATAAATTCTGTTTTCATGGATGCCTGGATGTTAAACTTAATTGTTACACCTGGTAAACACTGATTATTTTATTAAAGATGAAAGTTTTTAACTCTCAGTGATGCTGCAGTGTTCGTTTGACTTTGGAACCTGAAGAGGACGGCGTTTTGGACCCAGATTACTCCAGGAGGATCCTGACTACGGTAGCCGTAATGTATGGCGTTATTTTTGTGCCACTATTCTGAGCGCACGTAAAAAAAAATTGAGCACACGTAAAAAAAAATTGCAGGTGCAAGTGTTGCATTTTGAGGAGAAATTTATTTTGAGCTTACAAAAGCTGAATTTGAGTGAACAAAATTCATTGCTGCGTGCAAAAAACGTATTTCAGTGTTTGCGCTTATCCATATACACACACAATAGCACCCCCTCTCGCTCAGTTTTTTCATTTGCGCTTGCTCGCAATGTGTTGCTTGCGCTCGCAATGTGTTGCTTGCGCTCACAACATTCTCTGCTTCGTACGCTCAACTCTCTGTACACCGTTATAAGTGTGCCACAAAACCAACCAATCACAGACTTGGTTTCAAAAATTCTGATTGGCTCTTACGGTCTCCAATCAGCTCGCTAGCTACTGCTGTCCGGACACCGGAAACACTGTCCACTCAGCCTCGCTTCTTGCAGATAGAGGGATTTTTGATTTACTCTGCAGCTAAAGAAGAGATGGCAGAATCAAACAATGGCTCCAATAATACTACACCACAGTATCAGGTGAGTTTAATTTTTTTTGTGTGAATTTAGTAATTTGCTGTCCTTTCTGTTTAATATGCTGTGAAATTGTAGTTACAGATGCAGCTGTAGAGTTTAAGCTAGCCTTATGGGTAATTACCAGCGTAGTTGTCTTACTGAGGCAGTGTATCCTAATCATGTTTTTTAGGGTAATGGTGCAGTTGAGTCAGCAGTAAGAAATCTGGTGTCTTTGCTGCTTAACAACATATCCACAAATCCTTCAGGGAGGCCAACAGAGAGTGGGCAGCCGGAGCCTAGAAATCTGACTATCCAGCAAGAGATGACAAGGTTTTTGCTTTTTTTGTGTGTTTTTTTTATTTTAACTTTTTGCAATCTTTTCTGTTAAAGTTATTTGGTTTGTGGATTTATCAACATTGATTTTTAAATTAAAATGTGCTATTAAGGACTGATGTCATATTTAATAACTTTATTAAACAATAACCCTTATGTTATGCAACACTGCATTTTTTAAACTCATGCATTTTCATCCCACAGATCATTTCCAGGATATTTCAAATCACACTTGAGCCGTGGTAAAAAGAGATGTTTAACATCTACTAAGCAGCTTGTTAAGGCAGGCAGTAAGACCACAGGCCTCAGTTTTTATTTGCTGTCAAAAAACACATCCTACACACCTTTGCCAGCTGAGGAGCTTGAACTCCTACAAGCTGGCATGGGGAGACAAACAGTGTCTCTTCCAGAAGATGGTGACCATGCAGAGGTAAGTTTGTGTAGTCAGTATTAAAATCAGTCATTGGCAGACGCATTTAGCCTGAATCATATGCCACAGTCCATTTAGTGTTCCATTCTGCTTAACTGTGTTTTTAACTAAGATTTCTAGACTTCTGGAAGAAACCTTTCCAAAAATGGAATATCTTTGTGGAGGATGGCTCTTACATAAGGCAACAGGTTTGTTGTTAATTCAGTTTTTATGTATTTTTTTGGCATTCTTGCGTGCTCATACTGCATTATGATTATGTAGTTGATACTTTTGCTGCTTGATTGTTTATGCTATTTTTCTGTCAATAAAGGTGGCAGTGGTCGACGAAAGCTCACTGTAATTCCACCTGAAACAGAAGGATATTCTGTCAAAACACTGAAAGCTGTGTCAGGAGGTGGCAAATCCACTTTTTACATAGTACCTCTTCAGGAAACATTAGACACATCTCCTCTACCTCCCGACTCACAGCACTTTTCAAAGATGCCAAAGAAGATATGTTACCAGTGTAATGAAGTTATGCCTCTGCAGATGCTTGCAGTACACATCAATACGTGCAAAGGAAAATTCTCTCCTGATGAGACTGATGATGAGGTGAGACAATTTTGATGAAATCAAAATGAGCAATTTTGATTAAATAATATAGTATCACAATTACTGTTTTTTGATTCAGCAGGAATCGGAGTTATGCATTGTGAAAAGCAAATGCAAGGTAAACCTAGCACATTACTAAAAACCATAGTAACTACAATGAATTTTGTATCGGTAATGATCTTTTTCCCACTATGCCTAACATGTACCCATTTTTGGAATTGTAGGTTATTTGTCCAATATGCACTAAGGATTTTCCTGAAGATGAGATCACAGTCCATGCGAGTCTGTGTGGGGATAGGTAATCTTTTTTCAGCCGTTTATGAAAAAATGTTAATCAGTAACAGTCCACGCAAACATATGTATTTTTATTTTATTTTTTTTTTAACTTTGTTTTGTCATCAGCTTTCAATGCATGGTGCCTGAAGAAAATGACCAAACTACAGGGACACCAGCTCAAACTTCAGTATGCACAACAGACAGGTACTTTTTGCTCTATTATAATTCATATACACACTATTATGCAGAACCATTTGTTAAAATTATGTGTAAGATCTTTTACACAATACCTGGGGTTTAATTTCATATAAAACATTTTATGATCACACTACTTTAAATTATTGTTAAAGGTTGTTGCACAGAACATGCTGCAATAATTTCTAATCACGTTTAATGTGGTAGCCTCTTTTAATCTAAAGATGATTATTTTTCTTTGAGAGCTTAGGATGTTTTCTACCCTGTTTTTGTTAAGCGTGGAAGATGTATTGCGTTGCCTTGAACAACAAGTCGACACCACAACAGAATTTAAGTTGTGTGTGGACAGAGAAGACCTTCCAGACAGAGGCATTCTCCAGTGGCAGAGAAAAAAAGCTGCATCTCCCACCAGTGTTCTTAGGGTGGTTTTCATTGGAGAGGCAGGCGTGGATACAGGAGCACTTAGGAAAGAGTTTTTGAGTGGTGAGTTGCCTATTACCTGTTTTGTCCTAGTGTCAATAAATAATGGATAACTTAAAAATGCGGATATTTTTTGTATGAAAGACATGATTTCAGGTATTGAAAGCAGATTCTTTGAAGGACTTGAGAACAAGGGCAAAAACCCCAAGTATTCTCTGACCGATCTTGATAATGAAAACTTCAGGTTGGTTACATACGAGCTTTGTGTATTACATTTAATACGCATCCGATATTTTTGTAAATGTTACCTGAAAATGAATTATAATCATTTGTCTACACAGAACTGTTGGTGAAATAATTGCAGTCAGCCTCGCCCAAGGAGGCCCATCTCCTGCCTTTTTCAAAGAATGGTGCTACAATTTCCTCTGCTCAGGAGAGGTTGATTTCAGCTGTCTGTCTAAGGAGGATGTTGCAGATGTGGAATCTTCCCTGCTCATCCGCAAAGTGAGCACCTGGTTTAGCTCTGGCACATGATATATTATGAGTATGGTGTTTTTAAACACTTTTAACCTTCTGTATTTCCTCTTTCACATTATACATTTCCAGGTTGAAGATGCAGCAGACATACAGTCTCTGATGATGTGGGCTGATGAAATTGTCAGCTGTGGATACACAAACCAGATAAAGATGGATAGTAAGGAAAGCATGATCCGGTAAGGGAGAAAAAATCAGAGAGATCATTAACCCCCCCCCCCAACTAGTTTTTCATTTTGTTTTTTTGTTTTTATTTTTAAGTGCTATTGTCTTACACTCTACAACAAGACTGATTCCAATGCTACAGCAGCTCCGAAAGGGCATGGAACTGTATGGTCTTGTGAACCTGATGGCTGTAAATCCTGAAGCTTGCCACAGTTTGTTTGTTCCTGGGAAAATCCTCAAAGTAAGTATTAACATAGCAGCTTCAGTCTGATCCAAACACAGTCCACTTATCTGTACTGTAGTTATCCTGTATTTATTTATTAGTTTTGAATGAACAATATATCTATAATATAATCTACTTTATTTCCTTATTTACAGCCAGACGCTGATTTCATTATGATGAGCTGCCAACCACATTTCAGTGAAAAAGGGACATCTAGGGAGAGAACTGAGAGGAAGATCATAAATTTTTTGCAAGATTTCTTGCAGGAGATTGAAGTATCAGGTACTATATAGTATTAGCTGTATATACCTATAGTATTGTATATATACCGTATGCATCTGTTAAATATTTTTGCTTTAACATGCAGGGCACTAGAAAGTATTCTTAGTTGTTAATTTAAAACATTGTAATCCAGATTGCTTTTTATTTAGAAAAGACTTCAGAAACATTTTCAAACATCACAGATGGAAACACAGGCGGTGCAGGTGGTGAAAAATCAGAGTCTCTTGCTGTCCACCATGTGCTCCAGTGGATGACCGGCCAGTCCCATGTTCCCATCCTTCCTGATGAAAAGAGACATTTCAAAATAACATGCAAGTTTGACCATGAATGTAAGGAGCGGCTGGGAGATCACTCCATTTGTTACCCAGTTGTGAGTGCATGCACTTGTACTGTGACTTTTCCAGTGCAGCATCTGGACACTTACACAGTGTTTAAAACCATAATGAGTGCAGCAGTTAAATATGGTGGTGGATTCCACAGAGTTTAACACATTGTTGTCTTGTAATTTGGAAACTAAATGAGTAAAAATGTTTGTAAACATTAGCTGTTAAGATGTTCGTAGCCGTTTCATGAAAATGACAAGACTTCAAAACTTTGTGTAGGGTCCTACGTTGATAGATAATAAGCAAGTGCTTTGTTTGCTTGTAATCTGAATGTTTTAGCAAAGAAATCCAGTATTTGAGAACTTAAAAGAACGTTGACTTTCACGTCCATGTTAAGTGTCACTGTTGGTTTGACACCTGTAGCAAGAATTGTATGTACAGGTCACGACCGTGTGACTCAGAATGTTCCAAGGGATTAATAGTTCTCTGAAGCCCCTCCAGGGTTTCCTCATCCAGTGGGCATTCAACTTCAGGAACCACAACTGTGCTGTTAGATTCTTCTTGCAGTACAGCACTCTCCCAGTCAATGCCTGGATCCCGAAGCTCCTTCAAATCCACAAACATATATAATGGTCATTATTCCAGAATAGGTACTTTTGGGAGGAATGTTATTTTGTGTAAGTGTTTTTTCCATTAAAATACAACAATTTAAAAAGAATGCCTTTGTTTTCATGTTCTTCTTACTGTAATTTAGATTAGTGGTAATTGATAAGCAAGAATGTATAAAATCACCAGAAGCATCTCCCAGATGTGCTGCAAGTGTTTTAATTTGTTAATTTCAGAAGAGCAGAGTTAACTGCTAACTAAAATTTTGAAATTCAACATTTAAAAAAAAAAAAAAAAAAAAAAAAAAAAATCAGATTATGAGCTGGTACCTCAAGTCTCTCGCCCTCGTCCAGCTCTTGTAGATGTCCCATACACCAGAGCTGTTCAGGAGTGAGACCACCTTCTGTCCTGAGGGGATGATTATTCCATCCTCCAACAAAGGTGACAAGATCTGCTCGGAGTCGAGGGACAAAGATGTAGTGGACACCAAAAAGATGAATGACATCTGAAATGTCAAGCAGGCCATCCTCCTCGAGTGAGTGAAGAATATCATGGTACTTGCTAGTGACTGCAATCCAGACATCACGCCAAAGTCGTTCTACTCTGTAAATACATTTGAATTTGGATTTCAGGTATTTCATGCTTCAAATCAATATCAGAACTGCTACAACAATCTACCCATGCAGTCAATAATAATATAAAAAACATCAAAAGACTAACCTCTGATTGTGGACACTCTTTCCAGATATGAAACTCGCTCTCCCTGTTCCTCTTGTGGCAAACATGAAATGTGCAATGTCCAGGTTTTCTACTCCTTGATCTGCCCTAACCCTATGATAAAAATACATTTTTAAGGAATTTTTAAAGTTTTCTTTAATGATACTTGTTGCTAGCATATAAATTAAATCAGGGCATAAAACCTTGATGGCAAGCCGTGAAGCTGGGCTGATCTCAGGAAAAATGAGAATGCAGTTTTTGCCCTGTTGTTAGTTGCTGCATCCAAGTACAGGACCTGCAGTAAAAACAAATGGAAAATTAAAGATCTGGTTTCAGATCATGTATAGTTTTTCAGTTAATAATGCAGTTTCATAATAAGTGTTCAAGGAATATTGTACGGTTCTATGTTCATAACCATAATTCAAAGCTTGAGTAGTCTATACATCAATATTGGTAGTACTTATCAAAAAATGAAAATGGCCTTTTAGTTTAACCTTTTTTGGTAAAGAACTGATTAGAAATTTAAAAAAAATAATAATTGCAAATCGTCCACTATGTTGGCTTGCTGAATAATTGATGTTCATAAAAAAACAACCTAATAAAGCTCTCATTTCAAAACTACCAAATATTCTACATAACAGTTACACTTTTACCTTCCTTGAGTAGCCATCCACTCCACCAAAGATCACAACATTGTACCTGTTTCAGAGGGAAAACAATCTCACTAAGGCTTGATTTGCAGAACATGTAAGACATTGAAAATAAATTTTTCAGTATGCACACTTGCCACTGACTTAAACTGGACACTTGTCAGGTGTGCTGAAAATAATACCAACATTTTTATATGTTTATAAGTTCAATGAGACTAAATATTTTAGTTCTCTTGTCATGATTTTTTTTAAGTTTTCTGGAGCACTTAACATATTATGTGTTGATAGGCTTGTTATCATGGAAAATATCGATATACAAAGTGTAAATAATTGCTCAAGAAAATTTACAATTAACAATATTGCTGGTTTTGTTACACATCCTGTATTCCTTTTACTTAATATTACTCTATCAAGTGCTTTTTAAAATATTATAAATACACTGAAAGACCTATCAGATAAGGTTGATTAAAGCAGATTTAAAGTATAACGTGCATCTTTCTGCCCAACTTGTGTTAGAGCTATATAAGTGGGTATTTTACCTTATTAGCTTGTGATTTGTGTCTATGTGGACCAGGGAGAGAGGGCCTCGCACCGAGTAGCTTCTTCGCACAACACAGCCTAGTTCTGTGATCCGTTTGAAGATCCCTACAGCATCAACTCGATGCATGGAGGCCATCATTCTCCACCACTGAACACGGAGACCCATAGAAACCAAATGTCCTTGAACCATTCGATAGCCAGCATTTGGCATCTGATTTTTGATAGCCGATATGATGTTGTCCAGCTCTTGGTCATTCATTGTGCTGTATGTTCCTCTCACAGACAAGTCAAATTCTTGCATCCTCCTGTAGATTGTTCTTCTTGAAACACCAAGACATTTAGCAATGCAGCTGAATGTCCAACAAATTCTTGAGTCTTTCTCTCTCTAGTACGATTTTGGGGTGGCCAGGTCCCAGACCAACTTCTGTTTCCAGTTCAATAATGGCCACAGAGCTGATGTTAATTTCACACTGAACCAGATGATGAACGTTTTGTAGAGCCTCTGTAATCTCTGACAGACCGCCTATTTGCTGAGAGAAAGATTCAAACAGAACAAGCTCATGACGAGTCAAGAACTCCAAATAATCCAGATTTAGTGGTTGTTGGTTTAAAGCAGCTTCCAGTTTAGAGAGGAGTCTATGCATCATTTGCTGTCTCAGTATGTCCTGTTAAAAGCAGCAAGGAACATGGACAAGTACAATGAAATGATGTATCTCAGACAAAAATAAACAACCCATAAAACAAACTACATGAGGTACATCATTTTTCAAGTTTGCATAGTTTGCAAATTAGCTAACGTCAGTTATCAAGCGAATAATAATTAACAAAATGATTTTATATTACTTACATGTGGCCGGGACATGCTCTTTTCGTGCTGCTATTCAGTATTCGACGACATAAAAGAGAGCTACTCAAGTATAATTTGGAAAAATTAGTCAGTTGGCATGGTTGTATGATGCAACTACATTCTACTACACCAACAATAGTCTTAAAAAATAATATATTTTAAAATAAAATGATTAAAGATATTATCCGCAAATTGGGGTTTAAGAGATTTTAGCTGGATTTAGCTACATTTCGGACAGTGTTTCCGGAAAGCAGTAGCTAGCCAGCTGATTGGAGACCGTAAGAGCCAATCAGAATTTTTGAAACCAAGTCTGTGATTGGTTGGTTTTGTGGCACACTTATAACGGTGTACAGAGAGTTGAGCGTACGAAGCAGAGAATGTTGTGAGCGCAAGCAACACATTGCGAGCAAGCGCAAATGAAAAAACTGAGCGAGAGGGGGTGCTATTGTGTGTGTATATGGATAAGCGCAAACACTGAAATACGTTTTTTGCACGCAGCAATGAATTTTGTTCACTCAAATTCAGCTTTTGTAAGCTCAAAATAAATTTCTCCTCAAAATGCAACACTTGCACCTGCAATTTTTTTTTACGTGCGCTCAATTTTTTTTTACGTCCGCTCAGAATAGTGGCACAAAAATAACGCCATAGTAATGCTCTGACAATCCATCAAGCAGTGCTGCTTCATAGCTTACCAAAGTCATACTAAAACATTTTTTGACAGATTGTGGTTGTGGTTGTGCTTACAGGTCAGTAAGTACAACCAGAATTTATACAAAAGGCGCACTGTCGATTTTTGAGAAAATTAAAGGATTTTAAGTGCCCCTTGTAGTCCGAAAAATACGGTAATATCTTAATAAAAGGTGTCATTTTCCCATATATAGCTATATATACAGATTTCCTTTCTAACTTAAGTTTAATTCATTTGTCAAAAAGAGAGATAACACACAGCTGAGTGTATCACTCAGCTGTGTGTTATCTCTCCGTGTTTATTCAAGCTTGTTTTCCAAAGTGAATTCTTTTTGGCCAGAAGACAAACTGAGCTGTGACGGTTTAAATAACACATCGGGTTAGTCGATTCGCATGAGGTGAGAGCACCGAGTGGCCACGGGTGGATTTAAACTCCCAGCTTGAATTATTGCTTCAGTGCACCCCTGGGTCCAAAGGTTGAATATAAAACGCAGTGCATAATAAATACTCCATTTACCTCCGAAATTTGACTTCATGTTGCTGAAATACAAACACCTTGGTGACCGTGTTTTCTGTGGGTAATGATGCATACTGGCAGTTTTACTCTGGATGCTGATAGCACACTGTCCCCTCAGTGGAGTTATAAATAATGTCTGAACCTTTTGTTACAGGTAATGAGTTTTCTACAGACTCAGATATGCCTCTGTAAAATGACTTCATTGTGTTTTTTTGTTTAATTGAAGCGACTGGCAGCTTTCTTTCAGGTTTTCCTTTGTATTCACCTGATTATTGAGCAAGAGAGCTTAGGTATGATTCATGCACAATAATGTTCAATGCAAAGATGTTCCAAAATCACGCCAGGCCTCTGATATCTCACATTTGTAACCCCCCTCCCAAAAAAAGAAAAGATGAAAAAGATGGGCACATCCAGTGTTCCACAGGATGGGTGCTGGATCAAAAAGACATCTAGCAGAATTTGAAAACAGATTGATCCTCACACCAAACAACTGCAGGGTGAGGAGTTTATTTGCTGAGCCGCAGAGGAAGAGCAAACCGTCAGTCGATGACTGACTCAAGTTTCACAAGAGCATCATTTTAAAACAACTCTTAAGCCAGATTCACTTCCTAATCTCTTTCTTTCTGCCTTCCGGTGAAGGCACCAATGACACTGGCCCACCATAAATCTGCTCACAACAAAGTTTTGCATCAGCAAAGTCATCACTTCTGAAAAGAGATATTACTGCTGCACTCCAAGGAGCTCCTGCAGCTTCATCTGTACAGCCGGTGTTTTGTCACCGTTTGACTTTGGGGTGAACTTTCCCTTTAAGTTACTAAAAATGCACCGAATGCCTGCAGCTGCTCTGAGAGATGATATGAGAGGGACACCAAAATTACACCACGACCCACAATTTGTATTCACTCTCCCTTCAAGTGTTGATTTTTAGCAATGACATGATGCACCATAAAATTACCAAATAGAGAAAATTCGACTTTTCCTCGTGAGAATTACCATGTTTCCAGATTTTTGTTAATGTGGCAGAGTGCATCCCTGTCATTCGAGTGGATGACGCCAGCATTTTTATTTGCATACATTATGAACATGATAATTATAGTAGCAGTGTTTAGAATACATGTATGTGTACATGTCGCAAATGGAAGAACAGAGCTTTTCCAGCTCTGTTAACTGTTAACAGCATCAGTTCAGTTCTTTTTGAATATTTGTACTTTGATTTCAAGATCATTTCCTATCATGAAAGAATATTTACCACCTGTTTCAGTCGACACAGTCTCTTGGGTTGGGCTCTGTACACCGCTCAAAAAAAGCTAAAGGAACACTTTGAAAACATATCAGTCTCAATGAGAAAATAAAATGTGCCATATCTATACTGATATGGACTGGGTAATGTGCTGGGAATGAAAGGATGCCAAGTTGTTTGATGGAAGTGAAAATTATCAACCTACACAGGGCTGAATTCAAAAACACCCCAGAAATCACAGTTAAAGACGCTTCAGCAAGCTGGTCCATTTACTGAATTTAATTGCAGCAACTCAAAATGTTACTTAGTAGTTTGTATGACCTCCAAGTTCTTGGATGCATGCCTGACAACATGATGTCATTAGGGCACCCTCCTAATGAGATGACGGATGGTGTCGTGAGGGATCCTGGACAGGTTCAACCTGGCAGTGTCGGATGGCCTGAAAAGTAATGCCATACAGGTGGTCCAAGCATGGGGGCCAGTCAGTGGTATCATTTCCTTCATCCTCAAGGAACTGCATCATACTCTCGCCACATGAGGCCATGCCATGTCGTGCATCCTGAACGAGCTGGACTACCTGTGCAACATTACCTTTGCCAGTAGTGACACTCAGATCATGGGTAGATAGTGCTAAATAACAGGTGATTATCAAAATACATTGATCAGATCATGCAGCCCAATTGCTGAAATGGTTTCGAACCACAGGCTGTTTACAAAAGACACTGTGATGTTAGTTATCAGCTAACAAGCTTGTTTACCAAGCATAAACTCTATGAGTGCATCAACACGATTCCTGCTAATTAGTGCTAAGCAACAGACTAATTAAATCTGAGAATTTTAGTCACGAAAACTGGAACACAGTCAAGGACATGGTTTATAACACACACCAAGCCACATTATGGTTTATTTGGCAGACGGTCGCATTAAAAATGCTTCGAAATGAACCCCACTGGAACTGAACGACCGTGAGTGAGGTGAAGTGTTCTGATCTGTTTAAAACCACCCATGACAAACACAATAATGATCTCATGGCTAAAGCATCGGTCCAACATACTCACGATACAATATTTTCTCTTTTGTGAACTGTCTGGCAGTTGATGTTTAACCGTGACACTGTAATGACAGACCAGACAAATGAGACCTACATTTCACTAAATCTGAATTATTCTTAAATTAACGGCTGGTAGAGCGTGCTTTGTTCATTTGGTTGGTAATTCTGCACCCATTTCACTCTCTGAGCTTAAGGAAAACAAGAAAAAGTTTTTTTTTTCTTAAAGTTAAAATGTTAAAAGTTAAAAAGTTTAGGCCAATTTAGGCCAAATTAAGTGAAAATCGACCCACAAGAGCAAAGTGGCTCCATCTAGCAATTTGTAGTTCTTTGTACAAGCTCATTAATTCTCATTGCAAGTTTCATTTGCATTATTATAAATATTTGAAACAAAAAAGGCTTTTTTTAACCAGCTGTGCCGTCGATCGTTAACTTCTGATTAAATTTATCTGGAGAGAGAAGGAAATGTGTGTTGGACTGTCTTGATTTCTCCATTAAGCAACAGTCAGAACTGAGCCCTTTGTTTACGCCGCCCTGATTCAGAGTAGGGGTGCAAATGACAAAAGGATAAACAATCTCAAATTGCATACCGAGCCTGGAGAAATCTGATTAATGGTCTCTTAACAAGCGTTGCAAGGAGACTCCAACTCTCCAGTCACCCAGAAACGCCGTGCAAATGAGGGAGTCAAGAGTAAGAGTGACCTTTACAAACGTTCTTGTTCATAATGGTTCGCGCTGACGCCTAAATTTCATCCCTACACTTTGGCTGAATATTAACCAACTCATCAGATTAAACCAGGAGGGCAAAGAGTCAGTGAAAAATGTCTGAATGCAAGCACTTGCATCCATTTCAGCACTACAGCTTTTATTGATTGGAGTGTCTCATTTTTATGTCTTTTTATATATGTTAGTGTTATTCTCCAGGATTTTAGTGCTATAAAACACTCAACACTCAGACCTTGAAGGACAGCGTCTGAAAGGCAAAGAAATTGGAGCTCAGGTTCTTTTGATCCAGTCTCTCAACTCTTTATCTGCTAACCCTGCCCTCTGGTGGTGTAAATTGAACTCTACTCTCCACAGAGATTGCTTTGCTTCCCCTGTGAAAGCATAATGTTGCAAGAAGCTCGTGTTTCATGTAATTCCCATAAGAGAGCAACGTATAAATCAAAGATTAGACTATAGAAGAGAGCAACATTAACTTCACAGTGCAGCGGCAAGCTACAGATGAAGAGAATTACCCCCTTTCAGAAAAATGACCTGGGCTTAACATTATATTTTTAGTAAATTGAGGTAGTAATGTTCAGTTACGACTGCCAAAGCTACTGATTTAACAATATTATTATGGTTGCAGAGGCTAAAGTGTGTTTTTCAGTATTTTACCTGCAAAGTTTACAGATATGAGAAAAGATGAATATCAGAAAAACGTTCGGTACAGCACAACTGTTATTTACTGAGGGAGCTTTTACAGCAGACCATTATAGGCTTTGTAAGACCAGAACACAGGCCTATTGTGCTTGCTTCCCTACTTGACTGTATACAAAAGATGGACGTAGCAGCTATGATGTTGCCACTCATTAAATATGAGGATCCCAGTTTTGCATCGTGTCCATCACAGTGTTGCTGTTGTGGATCACATTTGGACAAAACGTTATCTCCAGTAAGTTGTCTCTTGCTAGCTTGGTTATCAAGCTGCAACCACAGACTGTGTATGGTACAGACACAGATACCTTTTAGTTACGTACAATTAAATTGCTAGATTTTCTCTCATCGACTTAAATAAAGACTGGATAGCCTTTTAGTGCAACTACGAATAAGGCCAGCTGAGTCAGCACCTACCTGTAACTCAGAAAGGCCACGCCTCTAATAATGCAGACCTAAAGCTTTAACAGAGTTAAAAGTAGAGATGCACCAACTGTGATTTTCTTGACTGATTCCTGATTTGATTCTTTCTAATAACTATATAATCATAATTAAATACATTTTATTAAATTGCACTAAATTTTAAAAATCTTCTGTCACTGAAATAACTGACTAAAGTGCTCTGCTCTGAAATAATTAGCAGATATTGACTTGCTCCGCCTTTACTGGACATACTGTACTTTACCCACTGAACTAAAGCAGGTGCCACAGCTTTATTAAAGAAAACAAATATCTGTTCTGTTATTTTCTGGTATTTGGTTTATAACTTCCCCAAATAAGAAGACACCAACTCTTTTTTTCCTTTTTCTTGTTTTGTAACTGCTTTGATGCATTGCTAATACCGAGGCTGCTAGCATGTTTCTGGCTCCGAGCCTTTGTTAGATTCTTTATGTCTGTGTTCAGTTAGGTGAGAGTGACTTGAGTCTGCTAAGACTTCTTGCTGTTCAGTTCATTCACAAAAATATTCACAACTAGCAAACTTTATGTCTTTGCTGACTGGCCTGTTTCCATGTCGACCACGCTGTCCATGCCCAGTTGATTGCTATATCTCTAGTTAAAAATGGGTGACTTATAAATGTGGTGTACTGGGTTTTTTTTTTATTTATCATAACAAATTACTGGTAAATATCCTCATTTTTGCCACAGAATGAAACACCAGAATTAAATGTCGAGAGGCATGGTGGTTTATGATTTCTTTATTTTGTTTTTCGTGCAGCTGTCTCTCCGGATCTGATTATAATTACAATACCCGAGCTCTGTTTTTGTTACATTTTTATCGTCACTTGCTTCCTGTGTGGTTGTGAGCCCTCAGTCATCTGATATTTTATTATTATTTATCTATTTTGCACAGGTAAGAAAATAATGTCTCCTGTAGCATTTACTAAATATGCATTTGATTGGCAACTTTGATTGGCAACTTTAAGGCAGCAGAACAAGCTGAAAACATGACGGTGAAATTTATGACCTCATGCAGCTGCCTATTCATCCAGCAGACGTGGAGCTAAATCATTATGCATCTGGAGTTGTGTTTTTGGCAACTCTACTGCCTACCCGATATTCACTCACATTTGACCTCTGTTTTGCACGTCAGTAACTCCTGAGAAAAACAGTTTATCTCATTTCCTGCAAAACGGTTTCTTGCATGGTCTAGTTGTAGTGCACGACTCTTATCTGAGCTTTTCTGCTGAAAACAGCTGCTGCCTGCTGTTTTGTGAGCAAAGTTTCAGGACAGGAAACTAAAATAATGAGCTAAAAATGAAAAGACGAGTGGTACTAAGGAGGACGGCAATGATTTTCTGTTAGTTTTTCCCCAGAAATTTTCTTTCCTACAGGTGTGCAAATACATGCCAGATTTCTTTTGCTTAGAGCCAACCAGCTTCATTTGCTTCTTTGCTGTGCTCGTGAATGAGAGCAGAGTGGGAACACTTGGCATCAAAACTGACATGGTGCTTTAGACCTTCTGGCTCTATGCCTGGCAGTGTTTTGGAGTTTCAGGTTATGACTATTGATAATAGATGAAACACACTTTGGAGGGAGGTTTCGCCACATTACACCATATCATAGTAGTCATTCATTTGGCTCCTGTGCAGACATTTGGCTTTCCCTCTTAATTTTGTGGGAATTTATCAGAATAAGTAACAGGATGTGAATTTAAAACATTAATCACTCCTTGTTTACTGACTTTCATTCCCATTAAGGACCTCATGACAAGCACTGAGCTTCACAAACAGATGATGGATAATAACCGCCTCTTAATGTCTTTCTTGACTGTGTAGCTTTTCTCTGCCTCCTCCCACTCCATAAACAGCAGTAAACATACTGTTTTCTCAGCATTGCTAAGTGGTTGATTTATAGTCATCTGCCTTAGACTAAAATTACATGTTATTTCATCCAATTACACGTTTTTTATGTATCACATCTCTGTTGCTGGACAGTCTGTGCCTCCTCCTTGTTTGCACGGATTAGTTTCCGTGTTGTGGTTGATACTGCATGAATCATATTTGCCATTTTTTCATATAAATTGCATTCATCGACACGGGATGTGATGCCTTGCCTTCTTGAATTAAAAAATAAAGTGTTCATCCTTTCCTCTAAACACAAGTCTGGCATTTTTTTTCTTTTTCTTATTGTCTGAAAATCCCTGGATGACACCAAAGCCCACACAAACTGTGCTCTGTTGAGCATTTACGACAGCAGGATGGCGCATGAGGACTCAAAATAAACACAGTGGCGTTGTTTGTTTGTGAAGACAGAACATCACCCAGTGTAATAAAAAGACTCATTTATGCACTTTAAATAGTTTATGCACAACAAAATAAGAATAAGCTTTTGTCAGCACTGACGCATGTTGGGCTTATGCACTATGCGTTGTTCCTGCTGGTAGACTGTCCGGAGCTGGGTAAGCACGCTGTTGCTGTTTCTGATTATATTACTGACAGGAGGAAATCAATGGAGCCAAATGTTCTCCAATACTTATGAGCTTCTATCTGTCCAGGTTTTGAATGCAAGTTTGAATTTCTGCAAAAATAGGTGCAAATGAGGAAAAGAGGCGCATGGAAAGCTGCACAGGATGTAAGTGGTCCTGAAACACTGTGCCGGTCTCAGAGTTGGTTCTGATGGAAAAGTGACATGAATGCAGGTGGTGGGTACTTAAAGGGGAAAGAATCCTAAACCTAACCCTATGTTTTCCAATCACACTTTTTGTCAGTTAGAATTATTTTGTTTTTCTTTGTCCTTTGAATTAGGGTCAGGCTGAGCACCGATGATGAACACGCTGTAGATTTTACCATCGCACAGCTCCAAGCAGCTCTGTGATCTTAACAAAGACTAAATATACACTCACTGGCCACTTCTCGATAGCGCAAACATCCATTCTGCACTTCACACGGTAGCAGCTAAATGCATGTAGGCATGCAGAGAAGATCAAGTAGATCTGCTGAAGTTGAAAAAGAAACAAAATTGTGATTTAAGTGACTTTGTGGCATGGTTGGCGCCCGCTGGTCTGAGTATTTCAGAATCTGCTGATCTATTGCAATTTTCCCACACAAGCATCTCTAGGATTTACAGAGAATGGTGTGAAAAGAGAGAGAAAATATCCAATCATACTCTTTTGATGGCCAGTTCCAGTTTACATGGCCAACATATGACTGAGGAGTACACTGACAAAAGGTTAGTGTTTGTATTGTGTCTGTCCAATGGATGTTGGTTTATGGAAAAGGGTACAGAAATATTTCTGCAGCACTAAAGGAGCACGGTGACCTCCATCATGTGTAAATTGAAGTTGTTTGGAACCACCAGAACTCTTTTAGAGCTGGCCAACTGGCAAATCTGAGCAAACGGCATAGAAGGGAGGTGACTATGATCACTCTGACAGAGCTTCATAATTTCTCTGTGGAGAGAAGGACAACCATTTCTGCAGCACTCGACCAATTAGGCCTGTATGACAGAGTGGACAGATGGAAGCCACTCCTCAGTAAGAGGCACATGACAGCCGGCTTGGAGTTTGCCAAGAGGCACCAGGAGGGTTCTCAGACCATCCAAAAGATTGAACTCTTTGGCCTGAATGTCGAGCATCATGTTTGGGGAAAACCAGGCAGTGCCCATCGTTTGGTCGAAATCATTGTTACAGTGAAGCATGGTGGTCACAGTATCATGCTGTGGGGATGTTTTTCGGCAGCAGGAAATGAAAGATGAATGCACATAAACATCCTTGATAATAACCTGCTCCAGGCTTAACCTCAGACTGGGGATCACTACCTTGAATGGCTCAGTTAGAGCCCAGACTTGAATAAAACTGAACATTTTTAGAGAGATCTGGAAATGGCTGTGAATGCATGCACCCCATCCGACCTGATGGAGCTTGAAAGTTTCTGCAAAGAGGAACAAACTGCCCCAAAATAGGTGTTGCCAATTCTCTAGGACCATACGCAAAGAGACACAAAAAGGCTTTAACATCTGGGAAAGGTCCTTCAACAAAGTAGTGATCAGAGGCTATGAATGTGGTGGATGTTATATTTTGTTTTTTTATTTTAACATCTAGTCCTTTTAGAATCAGAATCAGAAAGGGTTTTATTGCCAAATGTTGAGCGGGTTTACAACATTAGGAAATTGCTGCGGTGCTTCAGTGCAAACATACTGTTATAAATACTGTTATAAATTAAGCTTAAATAGACATGAAAATAAAAATGAGAATAAGAATTAAAAGTGCTAAGTAGATAGATAGATATATACATGATATATACATGAGTGCAGGTGGTGATCAGTGCCAAACATGGAATGATGCAGTGAACACAGCGTAGGGTCATGTGTTAGTGGTGGGAACAGTCATATGGTTATTGTTCATGTGTCCAACAGCAGAGGGGAAGAAACTGTTCTTATGGCGAGAGGTTCTGGTGCAAATGGACCGGAGCCTCCTGCCTGAGGGGAGCAGGTCAAACAGACTGTGTCCAGGGTGAGAAGGGTCAACTGAGATCCGAGCTGCACGCCGCAATGTCCTGGAGGTGTACAGGTCCTGCAGAGATGGGAGTCTGCAGCCAATCACCTTCTCAGCAGAGCGCACAACACGCTGCAGTCTCTGTTTGTCCCTGATAGTGGCTCCAGCGTACCACACGGTGATGGAGGAGGTGAGGATGGACTCGATGATTGCAGTGTAGAATTGCATCATCGTCCGTGTTGGCAGGTTGAATTTCTTCAGCTGCCTCAGGAAGTACATCCTCTGCTGGGCTTTCTTAATGACGGAGGTGATGGTGGGCTCCCACTTCAGGTCCTAGGTGATGGTAGTACCCAGGAAGCGGAATGAGTCCACAGAGGTGATGGGGGTGGTTTTAACTGCATTAACTGAATTTGCAAGATTTACTTTATCATTATGGGATATTGTGTGTAGATTTCTGAAGTGAAAATGAATTGAATCCATTTTGGAATAAGGCTATAACATGACAAAATGTGGAAGCGAGAAGCACTGAATACTTTCTGTATGCACTGTTAACATAGGTGAATTGGTAATAAGTAAATGGAGTTTCCCTTAGGATGACACCAATACCAGTTCACATAGCACTTTCTAGTCACCAGAGAAGCCAAGAGAACATATATGATGACTAGGCACATCTATACTGGTACATCACAGAACAATACTTATATTACCTCCATGAGTAAAAGTCCTCTACATCCAACTGTGGCTTTGCATCTAAAACCTGCAGGACATCGGCACTCAAGGCCTGGAGTTGCCCATCCCTGCTTTACATGAATGAACCATTGAAACGAAATGATTGGCTGAACTTCAGCTCTGCTTTAAATATTCTTGGAGCCTCACCTTCTTCATGAGTTGTCCATTCAGGGGATTGCTTGGCAATTTGGGTCTCGAGGGCTAGTTTGGCATTTCTTCATCTCCAGCGGTCAGGCCCTACTTGGTAATTCTGCCTTGCTGCCATCTGCCCTCTAAGTCACACAGATAATGTGAAGAACTTGGAAAAACTGATGCCATGTACTTTATCGTAATGCTAAAGTGTCTTGATGCCATGGAAATACGTTAACATCACCAGTACAATCCTTATTTCATGCAGAGAGAGCTAGAGCTTACAGATCTTAATATTTCTCTGACCTCTTATTTTAGGTAGAGCCAAATTAGTTTATTTTCCCTGGGAGATCATTAATCTCCCTAATCTAAATTAATAAATGCTGTGGTGTTGGGGATAAAGGGAGAGTCAGAGACGAAGAGCGGTTGAACTTCAGAGACTGTTTATTTAAACTTGAATTCATTTACAGCAGTTCCACTGGGGAGGAAAAGGGTCTGAATGACATCCTAGCCACATTAAAACCTATGGTCCTATCTACTGTATGTACAGGGAGGAGGATGCAGCTCGACAGTGCAGAAGGCACAGAGTTGGCTTAATATTTGCCTGTAAGCGCTGCTAACATGACAAAAAGGATGACAGAGAGGAGGAAGGGCACCTTTTATTGGAGTCATGTTATAGCAAAAAACACAAAACACTGGTATGGTAGCTTGAAACTGCCAACAGCACAGATGAAACAAATTAAAATAAATGTAGGCGTCGTTTAGTTAAATGTGCTGATTTGTTTAAATGTTTTTGTCATTTTGTATTCTTTGAATTAATTTCACTTTTTTTGCTTTTCCTTTTATATTATTTGTATTTTTCATTTGCCACCTGTTTCATAATTTACTTTTTTATTTTTAGTCATTTTTTGCTTTAATATACATCTGAAGGAGTCATACAGTGCGTGTTACTAGGTAAACTTTCTGCACAAACAGCTCCCTCCAATCAGGCGGCATATAGATGTGACAAAGGCGTGGAAACTGGTTGGCAAAGCCATGTCAACCGTCCAGTCGCTAGGGAACAATTTGCATTCCCTAACTGGTTGGCAAGTGGTTGCTGGCAACCAGGAGGTACAACTGATTGCAAACTCCACTGAAAAACTTTCAATTGCTTTAGTTGCCTTACCGCTGCAACCTGTTGTGGTTGGTAAGAAACCCAGTAGTAAGGTGGCAAGTTTGCATCTTCCCTCTAAGATATGGGCAACTGTGGCAATCTATTAGGGTGCAAAGCAATCGCAAGGTTTGTAATGCAGCACCGCATAAGTCTTTGCAACCAATTTCATCTCAAATTTCCTTGTTTTTTTCTCAGCAAACTGCATGACTAAGACCTTCTTTCACTGAGCTTTGTGTTTTTTTTGGCAGTTTCAGTCCTCCATACACAGCGACATGGTGCAACTTAAGGTGAATATGGCGCAACTGTTTTCACGTCATTAGTGATATAGTGGAGTAATTTGAAAACTACAACAGCAAGCATCTGCTCCTTTAAAATCCTTTAAATGTACACTTCACAATAGTTAAGATTTGCTTTAGTTTTTCCTGTGCGATTTACAATATGTGATAGATGAAGCAAAGACAATGTTAAGGCATTTTTTGCAGTCAGAGATGCAAATTTAACCCAAGGGAGGGGGGTGAAAATCGCAGAGAAAAGGATATGAAGCAGGTAAATGCAAGTGATACGTGTTAAGACAGCTTCATTCACAACTTCAAGTTCCTTTAAATCAATCCCGGCTACCCATCCATACCCAAACAGACCAATAAGAGCTGCCAGATCTTCCAAAAGAAGAAAACAAAAACAAACAAAAGCAGGTGGGAGCACAATAGATGGATGAGAGAACGCAACAGATCCATGCTCATCATCTGAACAATAGAATTAGGAAGACTTTTTCTAGCATCATTTTCTGTGTGTATGTTTGGGGGGTATCGTAACCATTACAACCAAAACCAGTCATTCACTGACATACACACGAAAAACGCAAATGTTAAGTACAGCGTTTCATACAACAACATGACGGGAAAACCTTACACTATGAAAACCAATCAAAACAAACAACACAATTCAAGTAAAGCCTCCCAAACTGGAAAAAAAAAAAAATTATATATTTATATAACATATTTTGAATCACTTGGAATTCTTGCATCTCAGATTTAGATTACGCTGCTTATAAAAACAGTACATTCAACAAGTACATCAATTATGGAGCAAAAAATATAGCAGAGGTAAGTTAAATGTATCGGTAAATGCTATTGAAAAGGAAACAAAATACGTAATTACAAACAGGCAATCTTTACTTCTGTAGGAAGGTTTTTACTCAATTCTCTGGACACAGACCAATGCAACAAACCAGCAGACATACAGCACTGTCTTTTTGTTTTTGCAGATCTAATATGTGCTGCTCTGAGAGAGAAACGCAAACAAACAGCAACAGATTGAAAGTTTTGCAGGTGGAAGTCAGGGGAGGTGACTTGTTTTGTCTCTGAAACAGAATCCTTTTCAAAAATCAGACACTCGGAAACGAGATTTCAGAGAATTGCAGTCTGCAGCTACACTTCATCCAAAACTCACTCTCATACATTCACACACAAAATGAGTCTTTGCACAGTTTCATGTCATTCAAAATAATACAAATGTTAGTTTAATAATTAATATATAATAAATGGATAAATATGATAATGGTATTCTCACTGCTGCTCAGAAGTTTGCCCTTGTTTTTTGAAAGAAAAGTACATTCTTATTTGCTACAGTTCTTAATAGTGAAATGTTGCAATAGTCCCTCTGTTCTGATGGTATAATGTATTCTCAAATGAAAGTATGTTCTGGTAAAACGCAAATTGTTTGTTATACATTACATCCAAAAACCAGTATTATCATTAAAGAAGCAACACACTTGGCTAGTAGAGTGCTTTGGATGCCTCCTTAAAAAACACAATTTTATTGTGAAACTCAGTGTTCCTGTTTTAAGAACAGGAAGACCATTGGTGTTTACTACTCCCTTCAGAGACCAGCAGCACCTCGCTCTTACAAAAACACATTTAATGAAACTGCCACTTCAGCGTTTCTCAAACTCTGATGCACTCAGTGGTGGACCAACTCCTCCTACTTCTTTCTCTTCTGCTTGGAGGCATTTTAAGTTGTCCTCTAGGGGGAGTAGTGCACACTGTCGTATGAAAGAGGTGTCAGCAACCTTCGTTAACCACTGGCTAACAGAGAAAAACGTGTATTCTTTTATTGGTTAGCAAATGATTGCCTGAGGCTGCCTGTCATTAGGTGAAACTGCACCAAGGTATACAGTGCAACACCAAAAACTACCTTGCTGGTTGCAAGCAGAGTCAAAGAATTGCCTGTAGTTTGCATGGAGAACAACATGTCTGTAAACACTTGCCAACTAACTGCCAAATGGTAGTGAAACCGAACAGTATGATGCAAACTGAAAATGGAAACAGTCCACCGTCAAACTAAAAGCTGCACCTTGTGAAATCTCCCTACTTCATGTAAGCTATAGCAGACCAAAGTGATCTGCCAGGTTCTGGTGCAGCACTCCCTTTGCGATCAATTTCACCGATCATCAGCCAGCAACCTCCTGAAACCACTTGCCAACCAGTCAGAGTACACATTTTTCAGTCACTATGACTCTGCGACTGATGCGTTACATATAATAGAAACGTCAAACTTTTACCATGATTAACTTGCATTTGTTAATATATGGAGTCCCAAGAGCACAGGAGTAATGGTTGCTGAAATTGGGCTTCTGAACACCTACATAGATGTATTAAAAATGACAAGTTATTAATAACCAAAGGATTCACTAAATGATTTACAGTATTTTTTATCATTTCACATTATATTAGATGAAAACTTTTCTTTAAAACAAACAAGGATGGTTATTGTAAACATCTGAGCAGCAGAATTAATTATCATATTTATTTTTTACATGGAGGCCAATTAGTTTATTTACATGAAAAGAAATAATCACAGGAGATAATAACAAAATGTGCAAGACATCCAAAGGTGCACTATCTATGAAAACACTTTAACATGTGCAACTCATATAATTTATCATTTCAAAAAGGTGACGTAACTAAAGTGTCTGATATAAAGTAACTCAAGGGTCACCCGACATTTACAATAACAGGACAAAGAGCACAAGCTTTATTTCAAACCACAGGCTCATCATACCAGAACAAATAAAATGTGATATTTGGCTGTGGAAGAAAGGGGCGGAGAGTTAATGTGGGGAAAGGGACAAAAGTGATGACCCACGCCTATTTTCAAGCAAGCAAGTCCACCGTAGGTAAGGCAAGATCAAATGTTCTGTATCTCCTGGGTGCGACAGAGAGGACTGGATCAAACACCAAAACTGCTGCACAGTGACTGGCAGCAAATTAAATTCAAGAGGCAGGTGAGTGAAGAAGCAACTGACAGAGGAAAGCATAAGGCCAAAAAAGAAGAAGAAAAGAATATGTGACAAATTTCAACAACAAACAACAGGAAGTTCTGGTAATTCTTTAACTGCTAATCAAAAGCAGTTCGTAAAAGGAAGATGTGAAATTCTTAAATCACTTAAATGTCACTTAGATGTCTAAATGGACTTTAAAGAACCCGATTCTAACTAGAATTTTAATTAAACCATCAAATTTGGTGCAGAGAAAAGTACTACTTTATTCCATTCCTCGCTTAAGCTGCTATGGTGAGCGCACGCTGAGGATTTAATCATTATTTACCTGCTTTTCTGTTTCCTTAAACATGTTCCAGGTGATTAAACATCACGCTTTGTTATCAGGGCGACAAAACCACTTTGACCTTAAGATATCTAAACATTTACCACTTTGATAAAACACTTCTGTCTATCGTGCTTCATAAGGTGAGTCCCAATCGCCACCAGAAAAAAGAAGTAGCTCTTGGATGTGGCCTTCTGCTTTGTTTCTGTACTGCATGTTTGGACATGGCACTGGGGGGCTCAGGCAAAAATCAAAAGAAATAACAAAAAGGGAAAAAAACAAAACCAAAGAGTTCCTAGAAATATTTACACCACAGATACAGGCACTTGTATATCTTTGGTTGGAGAAACCCAACATTGCAAGAGTAATGCATTCACAGAGCTTTTGTGTCCCTTATTGTATTTCCAGGGTCCACTAGGCAACTGGTAAGTCGTGTTTTTGTTTTTTTAATTAATTTCTTCTCTTTCTTTAATTGTGTCCATGTTACAGGTAAGTCCTGCCATTCTCTGATGTCTTTTTAACCCTCTGACAACGCCACCTGCAATAAAAGAAACGGAATTCAGTTTCAGTAATTACAGAAATTTATGGTACCAAAATCTGGTGATGTAGCAAAGAGCGGTGAAAGTGTGACAGAGGAAGACAAGAGTCTTGTTTACTTGTCTGTTTACACACAGACGCATTTTGCAAGCATTTAACCCCCCACCCCCACCCCCAGCTGATCGATGCACTTCACTGATGTTTATTTGGGAAACACGACTGGACTTTATCAGCTATTGGTGACTGTTCCAATGCATCCCCTGTTGTTTTCTGCTGCAATATTTTGAGTGTTTTGTGCTATTTTATTTTGAAAATTTAAATCTCAGCATCCTTAAGAAAGTGGTACACAGACAGTATCCAATTCTCATCATATCTGTCTCGGGATGCAACTATCCATGGGTTTTTTTCCCCAGTTCTGATATGATACAGATACTCTGGCTTCTTTATCTGTTGATACAGAGAACAGACATGATGCCAGAGTGAAATTAAGTTAACAAATCAAATTAGTAAGCTGGACTTCCTGCTACTCTGAGTATGAACCTTTCCTTTATGTATAAGGCAACATTAGGTTCCCCTTTCACTTTCCAAACAACAGAAGCTAAATTATCGCTAGCAAATACAATTGAGAAGATAATTTCACTTAACAGGAAGTCATTAGTAAAATAATGACAAAAGGATCACGACAAATAACATGAACTATTTCTGCTACTCAACTCTACTTTTTTGTTCTAGTCTCACTTCCACATGTGAAATAGAAGTGATGACATATAGGGGAACTTTAACAATATTAATAACAACAACAGTAAATAAATTGATAGAAAATGATTAAGATCCCATAAGTGCAGTAAAGTTTCCCAGCAATTGTTATAGCAAACATAAGCAGTGGGGAAAGTGAGCAAGAGAAGCAAACAGGACAAGCTCTGTGTTAAACCACTGGACCACCAAGAAAAAAAAAAAAAAAAAAAAACTGCAAACATGGTGCTGCATTTGTGAAATCCTTCCAAACTGCTGTTTGTTTGCTGTTGTCTTCCCACCAGCAATGAAGGGAAAATAAACAGAGCAAGACTGAACTGAACAGCTGTCACTGATCAAGCTTTGTAAGTGCAAAACGAGACAGGTGCGCAATCAAAATATCAGGTCCCTATGTGTGAACACCAAATACAGCAGTGTGGAGAGGTAGCAGTGCATAGTTGATGTTAAGCACCAGTGTAATGGTCATCACTGGTTTAGACCCAAGCTGGGGCTACACCCCGTGCCTGTGTGGGGTTCCTCCAGCTTCCTCCCACAGTGCAAAGACATGGATCTCAAATTATCTGGTGAATCGTCAGTAGATGAGAGGTTGAACAGAACCTTGTATGCTGCTTGTATAGTTATGAATGTGTGGTTAAATGTGGCTTATAGTCTCTGTGATCTGAGTGTTCGACATTTATGTGCCTCACAAATTTAAGCTCCAACAATCTAACCTGGAGACGATGCTACATAAACACACATATTATTTTTCCTTGTGTTTGTTACGTTAGAGACATCAAAGAGTCCATCTGTTTGCTTGCTGGTGGTCTCCACTTCAGAACAAAACACACAGACCAATGAATATGCGGGAAACTGCCAGTTACTGGAGTGCCAGTTTGGGTGTAACCAAGGCAGAGTCATGCAGAGGTAAACACACCAAGAAGACAGACAAACTGCACTCTGTTTGTTTTGCTCCTCCCTTCAATATTTCAAACTAAGAGTCCCAACATGAGCTCTTAGATAAAGAAATCTGCAGCTGTTGCCCCACCTTCCTTATCCAAGCAAACAAAAATAACAGCTATGTTAAAATACACTCTCTCTCAACTGGTGTGAACTCGCTATGTGTATGGGGAAAACGAACTGTGCTACATGCAACAAACAATAAGATCAAGGAGGATGAACTCCCTTCACCTCTGTAAGCGAGATGCAACTACTTCATATACCAGGCACAGTCAAGGATCATTACCATAATGTTCACCCAGACTTTTACACCAAATCTTACAGCATTCGGACGTCTTTATTATGCTCTCAAGGGAAGCTTAAATATTCTTTCATTTGGTTTGGAGTTTGTAAGGAGTTCATGTGCCAAAACAAACAAACAAAAAGCAGAGATAGCAGGAAATCAGCAGAGTCATTGATTGGAGCGAGTCTTTGACCGATCACTGGTCAGTTGATACTTGACTGAAACTACCTGTTGAAGTCATATAGCACTGCTGGTGTCTGTTGTACCTTCTCAGGACAGAAGTCAGGGTTGGTTTGTCGCACTTTGCCAGGCCGCCCCTTTATGACTGCATAGCAGAACATAGTGATGACCATGACAAACAGGAAGTAGCTAGTGTGCATCAGGTGAAGGTTGATGAGGGAACGGTCGTCCTAGTAAGACAAGCGTTAAAAGACACAGTTTAATGTCACAGAGTAACTTCGGGTTTTATTTCAAGCAGAAGGCTACAAGCTTGATTTCTTTATTGCTCACTGCACAAGTTACCTGTAGTTTTTGGTGAAGGTGGTACACTAAAAAAAATACGTATAATAGTTACTGCATGCATGTGTGTTTTCTCATAACAGCTGCAGCTCCATGTTAAACAGATCAGCCATTTCTCATTAGAAGAGGTCTTAACATGTCTGCAGTTTTCAGGTGTATTCTTCAGCTGCTGCTCATACTTACTGTGGTGCCTGCGTCAATACCTCAGACAACAGTATACGATTTTCCTCTGAACTTCACTTTGCGCCTCCTCCTCAAAATGCATCATCAAAACTTCCTGTTCTTTAACCCCAACTTTCTTTGATTGGCTGCCCCTTATAAAAAGTTTTGAACCGTCGGGGGGGACTAATGTGCAAAAGACTGATGTGAGAGAGTGTTTATAGCAGTCTGAGGCCTGAGCTTTTGGTTCACATGGATTACTCACACGTACGATAACCTGATTAATCTGAAACTCTGGCGGTATGTAACGTGAGCCTATAACATTGTACCAGTACATATATTGGGGAAAAGCATATTAGGTCCACTCTAATGATAATTTAATTCCAGCCTTGCTGGTACATTTGCAGCTCAAATGCAGCTCACTGTTCCTGGAACAACCTACGCCCATCAGTACAGATCTAAATGCCTTTCAGAATAAACTACAGGTTTAGGAACATTTACCTCTAAATGATCTCTCTGTGTTACAATGGGTTAAAAAAATACTATCAACAAAGTATACCATTCTTATTCTCAGTCATCCTACTTGTTTAAATCATGGGGAAATTACACTAAAAGGATGCATATCACAGAAACTTTGTTTTTTACCTTTACGTATTTAAATGAAATGAGACATAAAGAACTACTGTTGAAATTCAAAAACTGAGGAGCTGTGGTGACTCACATCTGGAACAATCACGGTAAGTTTTGGGTTGAGTGCGTGGTACACTTTGCCAATGGCTCCTTTGTAACACCAGAAGGGGTTGTAGTCCTGACTGTACTTGGTATCTGAGTCGCGGACCGTGGTGAACACCTTGTACCAAGATGTGGCATTGGTGTACGTCTCTGGCACGCAGTGTGGTGGCTGCCTGCAAACAAAAACACAGGGGCTTTTGTTAACTGGTGCAGTGGAATTGTTCACACCATATTATAGCAGAGAAACGTACAGATGTTGTTGCTGTTTATCTGCTCTGTATATTTTCTTATGTTTATTTGTGTCAAACAGCCTTATTATGAAAAATTGCTTATTTGGGTGACAACAGATTATCCATCAGGACAGGAAGGAAAACAAATGCAACACACAGATGCCACAGCTGCTGACAGGGGGGGGGGAAAAGCACAAGAGCAGACATATCAAGAGGTTTTGATCAATTTTAAATAATTATAGTAATAAATAAGTAAAGTAAAAATTGTGGATAACAATTTATAACTTTTTAATGTATAATTTCATATTATGCAGTTTACAACTGGGCCACCAGAGGGATCTAAAGCAGTATCCAAGGCAACTGATCCAATGAAACAATATGACTGTCTACAAATAATAATAAAAATACTACTACTACACTGATAATTGGCATAGTTCAGTAAAAGATAACAAATGAAGCTTAATTTGTCTGATGGAGCCTCACTCACACTGCCTCTACACTTTAACAAGACCCACATTTCATCATATTTGCAACATGCAAGGTGATGCAATTTGCACCTTGACTACCTCTTGCTTATCTTGACAGATTCAATTAATCAAATTGAGCGGCATACGTCTGTTCCATGCATGGGCATGCACAAGCCCTGCAAAAATATTTGTGAGTCAATCATTTGCAAAATGTAACGCTGTAGTAACAAAGTACTTGCAAATCACTTTAACTGCAGAGCTACAAAAGGAAGCTGCACATTACTGCACATTTTGTGGTTTCTCAAATGGTTCAAAATAACAAACAACAACAACAACAAAAATGCATGTTTCTGTAAAACAAGGCAACGCAGACTTATTGCCTTTACTGAATGATAAACTCCTCAAAGCTGCATTTCATTTAGTCTGCATCAGAAAGCTCAAGACTAATTTAGTGCGCTTGTTCCCTTGAGTTATGGAGGCAGTCCAACTCACACTGTGACTGGGAAGATATTGCTGGCCGCTGTGATGGTCATGCAAGTGCTGAACACCACCTGCTCGCAGTGACCGTGCAGAACACAGTCGTCCGAGTTCCAGGATACGGGCAGAGTAAACGTGATGTTTATTTCTTCATGAGCTTCTCGGCCTACAGGCAAAACAAAGACAACGAGAGCAGCAGATTGTTTTAAACTTTTCACGACAAGATGTCACCAACTCATTTCTTTTACATTTTAATCACAATGTAATGTTTTTAAGGCAACCTCGTGTTGCATTTCCATGACCCCAAGATCAAGCTAAAAACCTCTGAGCTCTAAAGTGAATATCAGAGGTATGAACAGTCCAAACAGTATGAATGCAATTCCTGCAGCAGGAGGCTCATACCAAGCTACCCCCTGATAACTAATGACAGGCTGATTTTGTAGGCTTATGCAATATTTTTCAAACTGCAAAGGAGATTAGAGGATTATCAGTCAAACTGAGTGGACTCCTGGGTGTGATTTAGGACTGACGTGTTCATCCAGATGGAGGAGACAATAGAGAAAACAAAAGAAATTCTCACTAAGTCCAAAAACTGTTCTACTAGGCAACTCGTGCTTTATAAACTCTAGTTTAAACAGATGAGAAACTTTGATGTACAATGATAAAAATAAGCATTTATACTAAAAAAAAAAAAAAACCTGTCATAGAACTAATATGCAGCATTTGCATTTGATTTTTCTCTCCGAGTAATACATTTGTTGCCATTCAAATTCAAGATAATGCTGTTCCTGGCTAACAGCTCAGCCAATCACAACTCCGGCACAATAAAATAAAACACAAACTAGGGCCTCTTTATGAAATGTAATTTACAAAATAAGGCTGCAGTATATAATTTTAAACAAGAATTGAGGTAAGACAGTACAGTTCAGATGAGTATATTTTGATGTTATGTTACACAATCGCTTTCATTCAGAAAGTCATGCCAGCGTTTGGATCTCTGCCCTCAAGAAAGACTCAAGCAAACCCCACCCTCCACTTTCCAACAAGAAATAACAGCATAAAGTCTGAGAAAGTTACTCCAACCAGCTGTATGCGTGACAATAATAGTTCATCATTATCCATTAACATCGACAATAACAATAATTTTTGGTTTGCGTAAGCAGGAACTAAATCACTTTCTTTGAATAGAGAATTGCAGATGACTACTTGTTTTTTAAGGGTGAATTTGAATCTAAAATGACACGTTCAACACTACAGTCAATGACGCAAAGTGACTGAGGCAACAGGAACCTGCAACCAGAAACCTTAAAAGGAGAGAATGGGTCACTCCGAACAGACACAGCAAAACTTGAATCACCGTTATTTATTTTAAATGCAAAATTGATCTTACTGACAATTCAACAGACGTCTTTGACAATTTTCACCGCCATTCGTCTGTTTCACTCCAGACCTGGCAGGTACTCACACGCACACTGCTGCTTACCCAAATGCAAATTTGTGACAAAGTTCAGTGCTGAGTGTGATGTAGTTTGGATGAGCAGCTCTTATAATTTGGGTAAAAACTGTTATTTGTTGCCAATGTTTCACCTACACTGTCAGAAAACATGCACATACAGGTATGTTTGCTTGACTCTCTTTATGAGAATACTGATTAACATTAATGTATCCCCAGCCTCATACAGTTGGACATGTACAAAGTACATTTTCGGTTGTTTTATCATCATTTGTTTTGGTTTCCTGTGATAAAAGACTTAATTCACTCATATAATTAGAACAATCAAAATGCAAGGAAGCCACAATCTTCCCTTTTTCAACAAGCACAATCACAAACACACTCCCTCTTACACACTAATAACAGCCGTTTCCTGATAGCTGTCCTTGTTTAAAAGCACCGCGTTCTGACTGCATGTGACATTCTGTAAACTGTAGCCATTTCCAAATAACCAGGCTTACACTCTCTCCAAACAAGCGCTGCATTAAAGTAATATAAAAAATTCATTTGACTAAAAACTTTGCCTCTAAGTAATAGAAAAAATTTAAAAAAAATTGGACTTCATGTGGACATAGTAAATCCTGAACTTTGAAAGTTGGCAACATTAAGCAGAGTCTGTTAGCCAGAAATCTGCCAAGTGTAATGTTTCACACATTTTTTTAACATGCCTTCCTAATTCCAACATGCAGCACCTCAGAAGTGAAGCAGCAAGAAAACACACATGGTCTTTCAGTGTGTATGAGCACTTTAGACAAAAGGAAAAGTTGGCTTCTTTTTTTTGCCTGTCCCATTTGGTTCTTTAGCCGTCAGAATTGATGTCTGAAGACCAACAAGGATACCCAATGGATTTACTTTGCCAAATGGATCATCAAGACCTTGCCGTATTGGTCCATTTGATCAACCTTTGTTGTTATTATTTATTTTATTTTATTTTCAGTTGTTACAGACGGGACAGACCTGACTGAGGGATAGGAAAGGGAGAAAGAAAGATGAAGGAAAAGAAAAACAGAAGGGAAGAGGGACAGTGAGAAAGGGCACTTAAATAGAGAAAGAAGAGAAAACAAATCTCCTGGATCACCTGTTGAGAGAAAAAGAAGAGAAAACAAGCAAAAAAACAGAGCAACTTACTAAACACAACACCATCACGTTAATCTAGCTAAGTGTAAACAGCAGTAAACACTAAATATTGAATGCTGTTGTGCAGCATTCCAACTACACCTTTATTGGCTGCTTGGAAACAGCAGCCAATAAAGGTGTAGTTTATGTCTATGAAGAGTGAACACCCGTGTGCACACCTGTGTGGATCAGCGCGCTTGTATTCAAAAGGTTTCCCCATGCAATGGTCTGCTAGAGGATGTAGAGAGCCATAGCCCTGTCCCCCAGGGCATGAAGCAGGCATGGAGGAGATCCAGGCTCCAGACATCCAGAGGCCCCAGAGTGCGAGAGCCCAAGGAGGACCACCGGAGGGGCATCCGTGCCACCCTCCTGGGAAGAGCTGAGGAGAGCCCCAGATGAGGGGTCACCCAGTAGCCACAGAACAGAAGCCAGAGGGGGCTGCAGTGGCGTGCCCGCCGGCTCTGCCGGCAGCCAGCTGTGCCAGAGTGAACCGAGCCGCAGGCCCAGAGGCCGGAGTCCCGAGGGCCCCCTTTGCCCCGGAAGAGGCCTGACCGAGCAACAGGCACCAGGCCAAATAGTCACTGGGAGTGAGCTGGTACATACCTGAGCGCCCAGCCCCGGACACCAAGAACCACCAACGCACCGACCCCTGAGGGCATCATCAGGAAAAGTTTGCTAACGCACACTCAGATAAGCCCGCAGACATATTCAGAAGCTTCACAGCATTTTAGGAATTCATGTTTCACTTGGTGGGCTCGCCGGGATCAGCTTAACGTTACACAACACCTCTGCTGTTTGCTCACCATGTTGAAGTAAAGTCACAGCACTGAGAGGTAAAGTAAAAAGCCCAACAGAAGATGCATCTGACATCAGAAAAAGGCAGCCACAACGCAAAAACTCTCCACACTATAGAGAACACAGGTTTCTCCCATGATAATTAAAGAAAACACCTGTTGCATAGCACGAGCAACGAGTGTAGAATTCATCCGAGTTTCCAAACTTGCCTTTCCATGAAAGGGTTCAGAGCAAATGCGGAATTCCTAATTTGTTAGATACAAAGATATCCTCTGCTAAGCAATGCCTGAAAGGCCTGATCACCACCTGTCACATCAAGACTCCTGCACCATTTTAAACAATCGAAACAAATGCTTTTTAATACCTGAAAATTAAGAAATAAGAGAAAATAACACTGATATAAGGTATTATATTTTTGCTGCTTGGTATACAGCTAACTGTAAAATCATCCCAACAGCACAGTATTTAAGGCTCGCCTTTACATGAAATTAAAGCGAATCGCTGAACTTTTGGATGCTGGCCAAACTAAACAAGGAAGTTGAAGATGTATAGTACACTTACAGCCGTTTGAGCCACAGCTGACTTAGCTGTATCCTATTGATTTTCGACAAAAGGGTCTGCTTTTTAACCAGTCTTAAAATACCTTGTACACATTTAATACCTCTTACAAATTTAGGGGAAATATAGAGGCAATTAAGAACTTGACCGATTTTGATTTCAAACCTTTAAACGACCCCTAAACACCAACATATTGTTGTGAAACATTGTTTTTAGGCTACTCTACATCTGTATGAGCTGGCGTGTATTAGGCGTACATCTACCACCTGCAGTGGCAAGTAACAATCTTTCTTCTTCCTTAATCGAAGCTACAAGAGCAATCAAACCTAGCAAAGAAATATGAGAACCTACCTGAGAGGCCTACTTGCTGCCCCAGCACCGTGGCATACAGGTGGGTGATATTGCGAGAATACCCTCCAAATGGACGCTGAGGGTCCAGCGTGAGGGTGATGGGGACTGAGATGTTAATGGGCCCCGAGTCCTCCAGCAGTAGGGGAACCTGAGTGCTGGAACGAGCCTGGCCGCTAGTCACCACCATGCTCTCCGGCGTGGTCGACTCGTTCAGGCCGTGCTTTATCGTTTCATTCTCTGACACACAAAAGTCCAGCTCATTGAAGCGCAACAGAAAGGTGTTCCAGTCCTGTGAAAACAGTGAATATGTTTTTAACTGCCAGACATGACAACAGAAATTCATGTACAATGTTGCTGTTACTGTATGTATTTGTAGACAATATTTAACCTATGTGCAATATTTAGTTTGGTTACAATGCATCCAATTATTTAACTAGAACAACCTTTTTCATTTGCATATGCCTCCTTTCAGATTTACATGCTGCACACTGTGCAGAGAATGTGTATATTATATCATAACTTGTTCCCTCTGCATGCCGAGAGCTAGGGCAGAGCTAGTTGCTTAGTGCAGGTTGTTTGATTGTCAGCTTTATCATCTAAAAGCTACCTGATCAAACTTCATAAATCCTGACTGAGAGATGGTGCATGACCAAAAGAAGAATCCATGAAATGTGCAGGTCCAAATCATTTTCTTTTGAACTGGGCTTGGCAGAGCACCATGTGCTCCAAATGCCCCTTAAATCTGACTCACATCAGAGCCAGGTGAAAAGGGGTCAGATACATATATATCCCACTTTATCCTACAAGAAAGCTGTTCTCAGCCTTACATCCTGTAGTGCAGTTGAAGCATGGTTTTAATAAAAGAAAAAAAAATGCACCCTTTAGTTATAAAGCAGGCAACAAAGGCCACCACCTGACATTCAGCATTAGCAGTGATCACACTTTACCGTTTTAGGACCACATAATTTCATCTACTTCAAAAAACTGCACGGGTGTGCCTTACCTCGGTTAACTCTGGAGACTTGATCTCTTTAATCTTGAAGAAATAACCGATGGTCAGGAAGGCGATGGCCACTGCACTTACACTGATCATAAAAATGACCAGAGGTGGACGGTTGTTGATGTAGCTTCTCAGGTTCTCTATAGGATTTAACAAGTACACCTGCACACACACAAGCACAGATTAGCTAATATTTAAGTATGAGAGAGAGTGTGACTTGCTTTGCATCGAGGTTTGCACTAAGAGACAAACCCAACTTAAATGACTGATACAAGGCATATGAGCATACGTGTCACTCACGATGACAAAGTGATGCATTAAATGCTTTAAACACAGCATTAGCAGTGATCACAGTTTCAAATGAAGAAAAAAAAAAAGACGTTTGCTTTAGAGTCCAGTTTAAGATTGTGCACAGACTAAACAGCAACAAATATGCTGGGCTCACACTTAAATCTACCTTTAAAAATTATGCTTCAGAGTTACTCTGCACCATACAATTACATTGTCTGAAATTTAAGCAAATGAGGCCATCTCTGGCAGACAGTTCGCCACCAGAGTCATAACTAGTGAAGCATTCTAGGCAAACCACATTTAGATGATCTGTCTTGTATTAAAACCAGATTCTTTGATCCCCATGATAGAACAGAGAAAACCCGACTCATAGTGGTCAAAACATTTATAATTCTTTATTCAATCATCTTCCGGAAGAGAGAGAGCCCTGCACAGCCCAACGGCAGTTGCAGGATCTCTAACATTAGAATCTAAGAATGTCTCACATATAGGTGTTATTTTGGTACTTTACACATCACACATAGGGAAGCATAGGGAAGTGAATACTTAAATTACCAGTTGTAATAAAGTAATGTGCTACATATTTCAACCAATTTCAAACACGCCAACTCTGCAATCACACTTAACTTATGGTTATGGTTTATTGTGTATTTTGTTGTACAACTGTGCATCATATAAATACTGCGTATCATCAGCATGAAATTACACTAAAAAAAATTATTCAGCATTGTATCTGGTTAAGACCCACTGATACAGTTCATCATATTCGGATAATAAACTAAGACGGAATTAATGTTGTTAAATGACACCGGAGTCAAATCAGACTGGTATACACAAATTGCCCACAGGTTCTTCGAAAACGGCACTTAACTGGTTCAGCAAGTTGCTTTGGCTGTGGAATTATTTAAACAGGACATTTAGCAGCAGAGCTACCTTTAAAAAAAAAAAAAAATCCTCTCACTCAATCAAATAAAACTTTGAAAATTGCACTGATGCTTTGGAACAGAAATATATATATATATATATATATATATATATATATATATATATATATATACACATACATACACACACACACACCCAGTCAGATGGAACTATGCAGGCAATATGCTCACGGCCTTTGACATGATGTTTACCACGATGAGGAACTAAGATAAACCGTTGGCTCAAATAATTACAGCACCTCTACATCATTCAAGGATCCCGTGTGAGCTTTTTATGCATGTTTATTGAACTCATTGCCCTGTACCGAGTATGCAGTACAGTAAGCAAGGACATTTCCGCGTATTTGCTGGAGCCATGTGACTTTATCGTTCTCTAAAGTTGTCAAAACATCCAACTGTATACTGAAATATTTCAAAGAATTAATGCAAAATGTTGATGCAACAGAATTGGGAAGATAGTGTGAACATCTAATTCTACAATTAACGCCCTACCAGAAGAAACCGTCGATAATATGACAGAAAATCGTTTAAAACTGCAGACGTGCGTTAATTCAGCCCTGTGTTTAAACGACAGGCAGGTGACAAGCTCTCGGTAACATACTACGACTCGGGTCGCTAGCTACCTCGACAAAGTGACAAAGCTGGCTAAATTAGATGGAAAGCACGCACAAGCTGTCCTTACCATTTTTCCCGTGTGTTCCTCTGACGGATGCTAGCTGGAAGGTTCGTTTCGGTATCACAATAACAAGGCAGCTAGCTCTCTGCGAAGCTAGCCTGTGCTGCTAGCTTACTCGCTTTCCTGAAGCTAGTCCCTGCTGAATATCCCGCGGAACAGCAAAAATCGGTGTTCGCTTGAGACAGCCGGGCTTTCAGCACACCAAACACCGTGTGTACTGCTTCCCATTCTTTGCTCTATAGCTCACCGCTGCACTAATGAGAAGTATTTTTTCTCGTACAGCCTGGAACAACGTCAATGTCTCCGGGTCCTCCCTCTGCCGACATATCGTCCGCGCCCCCGCACTGCGTAGTAAAAACGTCGCACCGCACCGCCGCCGTCGCGTTATTTTCATAGAACCTGCGCCTGAAAATAGACGTCAGTACGTCGGTGATGCGCAGGCTTACGTAATTTACGTAGAGTACAAGCGATTTTGCAGCGTTAAGGTACCATAGGAAACGAAAGGTTTGAAACGGAACGTCTGACGTTTTCTTTTTTCTTCTTTCTTTTGTCATGTTTCCAAATGTCCCATTGTAAAGGGTTGAAAAGTCGTAAAAAACTGATCCGTTATTTATGTTATGTATTTACGAAAACCAAATAATAAACCATCAAGAAAATAGCTTGTTCCAACTCAGGCATCAAAGGTACACCTTTAGTAAGATATTTTATTGGCGTCTGTCATGCAAGTATTGGTACAACTAATACTCTAAAACCTGAAAAAGTCAATATTAATATTGTTTAACTTATATTACCATCAAAATAAGCCCTACTTTTTAATAGACACACATTTTGCTTTGTTCTTTTTAAAAAAAAAAAAAAGTTTTCAGCACTTATTTTCAAATCTTTGCTCAAATACACTATTGTGGGCTAATAAAAACATTTAACTGTTACGGTAACAGGGCTAAAATTAGAGTAACGGGGTTGCACAAGATAACAGGTTGAATTGATATATTTCATTTTAGATGTAGAGTCGTGGCATATAACAAATAAATACTCAGAAAAGCAGAATGTTTTATTTTTGTTGGGGTTTTTTTTATGTTTGGAATGTTTGATTTAAGCTGGGAAGCCTCCAAGCCCTCGCCTCACGCTACGCTGAAAAGGATAAACAGAAGAGAATGTTTGATTTATATGTTCGGTCTACCGTTGACTTTTTAAAATATGTTGAACAGTGGTTCAACAATCAGACACAAAATCAGAATAAAAACGTGGATTTATAACTTATTTGAATAATAACATTTGAAATACAATTTAGTGATCACGAAGCTGGAACAAGAGAAAATAGTTTTAAGAGACATTTTGCATTTTAATTAATATTTTGTATAATTACACCTGTCTCAGGACAGGTGTCATTTACACACCAAATATATGTTTTAGTATTTTCTGCATGGATTAGTCTTAAATTCGTGCCTGGACAGAAAATATACTGCCTCCTGCAGTTCAGCCTTAGGCGCAGCAGAGGTCGCTAAAGGACTAGAAACCCCTGTTTCTAGCCAAAACAAGCTTTTCAGTTTTCGCAAATATGGCAAATGCAGTTGGCCAGAACTGAAATAAATCGCTTTTTACATGCTTTCGTTTATCTTACAGCAAAGTCAAGTTTGCCCATAAAGCGCTACTGTTTTGCTAAAGCAGTTGATCCTGTAAAGGATTTACGACAAGGTAAACTCGTTGATGGCACACGTTGAGAAGCGATGGAGGTTACAAACGGTGTTAAACCAAAAGACGAACTTGCACATGTGTATTTTTTATTTTTTATTTTTTTTTTAAAGCGGCTGGTGCTTGAAAAATGACTGCTACCAGAAGCCTGTTGCTGAATGGATCTTTTCCCCATAACTGCAGTTTGCAGCCTATCAACTTAGCAACTACTCCAGAAATTACACATCATTTCCATAAACAGGGAACATTGACCTAGGCCTCTAAACACAACTTCTCAACACACAGATCTTACATATGGAACAATAAAGTTATTCAACTAAAACACAAAATTATTTTAATCCAGAAATGGATCATCTACAATGATGTCATCCAAGTTCGAAGATAGAATCAGAATCAGAAAGGGTTTTATTGCCAAATGTTGAGCAGGTTTACAACATTAGGAAATTGCTGCGGTACTTAGTGCAAACATACTGTCAGACAACGCTTACATAAACATAAAAATAAAAATTAAAAGTGCTAAGTAGATAGATATATACATAAGTGCAGGTGGTGATCAGTGCAAACATGGAAGGATGCAGTGAACACAGTGTAGGGTCATGTGTTAGTGGTGGGAACAGTCATATGGTTATTGTTCATGAGTCCAACAGCAGAGGGGAAGAAACTGCTCTTGTGGCGAGAGGTTCTGGTGCGAATGGACCGGAGCCTCCTGCCTGAGGAGAGCAGGTCAAACAGACTGTGTCCAGGGTGAGAAGGGTCAGCTCTGATCCGAGCTGCACGCCCCAGTGTCCTGGAGGTGTACAGGTCCTGCAGAGATGGGAGTCTGCAGCCAATCACCTTCTCAGCAGAGCGCACAACACGCTGCAGCCTCTGATTGTCCCTGACAACCATACGGTGATGGAGGAGGTGAGGATGGACTCGATGATTGCAGTGTAGAATTGCATCATCGTCCGTGTTGGCAGGTTGAATTTCTTCAGCTGCCTCAGGAAGTACATCCTCTGCTGGGCTTTCTTTATGACGGAGGTGATGGTGGGCTCCCACTTCAGGTCCTGGGTGATGGTGGTACCCAGGAAGCGGAATGAGTCCACAGAGGTGATGGGGGTGTCAGTCAGGATGATGGGGGGGGGGGGGGGGGGGGGGGGCTGTGTGCTTCCTGAAGTCCACAGTCCATAGGTTGTTATCTTATAATGAATTCCATGTTACAAATATAGAACATGGACCAGACATATCAGACAAATACTGCATTGTGACTAAAATAATAATAATAATAATAATAATACTTTAAAATAGCAATAGTAATTTAAAGCCTGGGAAGGTTTAAACTGAATATTGATTATTTCTGTGATTTAAATAAATAAACTATTTCTCATTTATTTTGTTAGTATATGTATTCCAAAATATGCGGGATTAATGTGCAATAGTTTTTAATTAAAAAAACAAAACAAAAAACAGGTAAAATGCCCATGTTTTGTGATACAGCTGTTTTATTTTGTGAACATTTGTTTTCTAGCGAAGTTTCTGATAATTCTGGGGACGTTTCATGTAGGAAAAATAAAATTAATTAAAAAAAAATGTTGGTATATTTTTAATGGATATCATTCTTTAGTTTTAGCATAGATGAGATTCGAAAACTAAAACGGCGGCAACGACCCTAACAGTACTTGATATGTATAAAATTATTGACTAATCAAAGCAAATCGAATGCAGAAGAAACTTTGGTGCGATCTCTATCACAGTTTCCAAATATTATTATGTAATTTTTACTCTTTACCTCTCATTATTCTCTCATTATTACGTTTCAACTGTTCCCTGGAACTTTATTTACCTCTTTTTGAATGTAACTTTGGTAATATACTGTCATTGTTATTGATACGTTGCTGTTTATATTTGTTTAAATAAAGTTTTTGGAAAGGAAAAAAAGGCTGCAGCCCATGCTTCTTAGCCTACACACTAGCCCCTTTAGGATTGCTAGTTGTGTCAAGTTAATCGGGGTTAAGCAGAGAGTTTCCGGAAATGGTTGCTTGTCTTTTAAAATAAAGCGCGAAGTTTTCTTTTGGACACAAATTAGGGCACCTCTTACTATTTTTGTAAGAGGACGGTTTCTTGCAATTAGTACAACGGAGTTACATACGAGTCGTAAATAGTCGGAACTGTTCTCAATCGAACTACTACAGATTTCAGTACTTTTATTTTTGCGGAGCCAAACCGGAAAGGCTTTGCATATTTAAATTGCAATTACGCTGACTTAACGTCGCTGGGCTGTTGGCTAACAACAATGAGGAGTGCTAGCAGTTTAAAGCGTCCTATTACCGTTTACTCGGCTTCTCTAAGGTACAGTACATAAACACGTGTAGCACTTTTAGTAGCATGTTAAAGTATTTGTGATAACTGGTGTGCAGTCTATTAAGTCGACGTGATAATTTCCTTCGGGCGTAGAACAAAGTGAGCATTGCTAATGCTAACGTTAGTGAGCATATCCACTTGCCTTCGTGTCAGCAAACTTACACGTCGGATGTTTTGGAGGTGCGCTTAACGTTAACATTTAAAAATGCACGTTTGTGTAACTGAATAGGCACGCTGTTTTTTTTTTCTTTTTTCAAATATGCGTAAATATTAAAATAAGTCAACGTGTACTTTGTGTCTTTTCCAAAATCCTTTATTAGCCTTGAACTGAAAACATTGTGTTGCATTAAAGTCACTACAGTAAAGAATAAACAAGATAGAAAAACTGTCCAGTGACACTCTAGAGCACTTTGATACATCTGTGTTCGTTAATCCTTTAAATTTTAGCTGTTTGCCATTATTCCAAAGCTTATATATGACATGTAATAGTCTTTTACTTTTTTTGTTCTGTCCAACAGGGTAATCCGTGTGCTCTTTTGTTTTTTGTAGATTTGTGTTAGAGAATTGTAAGGTCATGTTTGTATGCATGGAGCATCCTGACCTTTTCCTTGTTTACTGCCTACTGAAATCTGTGTAATTTATCGTCGAAATGTAGGGCTTTTTTTTTTTACTTAAAAACTCTGAATGGAGCCACAGAAGATATTGGAGCCTTATAAAGAAGGCTACACAGCCCATTACTATAAGTCAGCCTATCAACGTTACTAATAGGTGGAGGAAACAAAATTATTTTCCCACATGCGGCTACTCTGCTGCAGCCTAGTTATGCTTATCTGGAACTGTTAGTATTTTCATTATGATAATGCCATTTGTATATAATTTTTGTAAGTGTTATTTTTTTAATCTATTTATTTTATTACCAACAAAAATTTTTGAAATGCAAAAGTAGCCTATTTTGACAATAAATAAAACGTATAACAACACAATAGCTTTAAAAGTAGTAAAACAAACAAAAAACGACCAGTCTAAGTTTCATTTTTGTGGGCTTTTTTTGTTTGTTTTTCTGTTTGTTTTTTGGATTCGTAGTCCATTTCTTCAGGGATTGCTAATTGTTTTGTCAAAGCCACCTGGAGCCACAAGAGCGGGATCAAAGAGACTCATGTGGCTCCAGAGTCGCACTGATTTAGGTCAGCATTGCATGAAGTAATTCAGTTGTGTCGTTAAAAACATTTTTATATGAATTTTATGTAAGTGCTGAAATATTACAAATAATGTTTTGTCATACTGGCCCTACTAGCTTTCCATTTATCATTAATATTTTGGATTATACAACTATAAATTGTATTAAATTGCCTTAAAAAGGGATCCAATGTAATAAATTTGCCTTTATGAACCCTGCAGAAGCCCTGTGAATGTGCAGTGGGAAGCAATGTTACTGCCTAACTGGAATCAGGAAATTTACACTTGCAATGAATGCATAACATATTGCTGAGTCAGTGAACCTTTTATTAGAGCTGTTAGCATTAGGTTTTTTTTTAGTATATTGACGTACCTTGTATTTAAAAGAAAGCTGTGTCATTAACCATTATATCCTTTTGCTTTTTTTAGGTTCTGAACTGTTCATCATTGCAACTTAATGCAGAAAACTCTCATTTTATTGCTTCAAAAGACTATCTGCGTAGTCCTAAATCCCAGTGGAAAACTTGTTAGATGTCAGAAACACTTCAGGTTGTGTAGGGCCTTTTCTGTCTATTCATGTGCTGAGCATCTACCTTTGTCTTTTCATGAGTTACATTTTACAAGGAAAATCTCTGCATTATCCTCGGTATCCCAAAAGCACAGTCTTCTCCCAAACTATCCTCCCTGGCTTTTCCTGCATCAAAGTTTCTCCAATCAGCCGGATATGGCAGATCAGAGGTTTCTCGTTGAATATGCCAAACGTGGCACAGCAGGATGTAAGAAATGCAAGGACAAAATCCAGAAGGGAATAGTGCGCATAGGCAAAGTTGTGCCAAACCCTTTCAGTGAGTCTGCAGGGGAGATGAAAGAGTGGTACCATGTGAAGTGTATATTCGAAAAGCTGGAAAGAGCCAGAGCCACCACGAAGAAGATCGAGGATATCACCGACCTGGAGGGCTGGGAGGAATTACAGGATGCTGACAAGGAGATCATAAATAAACACGTTTCAGGTACAAAAGCCACTCAAAATGTAAATTTCACATTTTTAAAATGCTTTTTATGCAGAAAAATTGTCTGTGAACATACATTTATTGTATATTTAAACCCTTCTACTGCTCACAGGCAATATTTAAGCCTTGGCCAAAGGAAAATTTTACCCATTGTTGGAATCAGATCAAGCTCCTGTGTTCATAAAGTCAACAGTCAGTGAATCTCAGCTGCAGTGCACTTTTGATGTGACCTGATCTATTCTTGAAATTTCAATTCACAATCCCGCAAATCAGTTGAAGTGCAGCAGCTGACTGATATACTAGTAGTATTGTGAATACATGTGGGATACTGACATGAAACCAGTGGTGTGGCTCACATCTTCCCGCCCAGTGTCAACTTACTTGTTGTACCCGTACAGATAATTAGATGGCCGTTCAGTGAAGGCATGGCAACATGTTTACTTAGTGTTTGTCAAGTGAAAGCTGCAATAATGTGTCAAAAATATTTGTCAGTAATTGACTCGCCCATTTATTGTATATTTATAGTTAAACTGTCATTAGGGAAAATGAGATTTAATTTGGATTTATGCATCTATATTAAATCTATGCAGGAGCAAACCCCTTTGAAACTCTATGCTGTAACCTGATGTATGCCTTCCTGGAAATGTAACTGAACATTATTGTAATTGTGAATTGTTTTGATTTTTTTGTAATTGACTGGAAGACAGTGGATCAACTTGAAGCCAGAAACTCAACAGCTAGCATTTTGGTTGCAGTGCAAAAGAGACACAAGTATAAATGCTGTAAGCAGCGTTGGGTACTTGCATAGGTTGTGTATAGATTTAGGGCATACATGCAACTTGTGCTTTCTTTGCTTCTCTTGAGGAAAATGATTAATTTCCTGGTTTCCTTGTGTAGGCTGTTAAATGCAGGTTACAGGATAATGAACAAACAGCCATAAAGACTGTAGGCATGCCCTGGCTTATGTATTCATATAGCATTATACAGCAAACTCTTTGATATGTAGTCTTGTGACAGCTAGGTCCCATACACATCACTTATGTGTGATCTCACTAGTATATTGTCAACATTAAATAAATAAGTTAGGGCATCTCAGGTCTTCTTTCTTCTAAATCCACTCGCCTTGTCTTGCAGACTTGATGGCCAAAGTTAATGCAAGTCCAAAAAAGAAGGTGCAGGCCAAGTTGAACACCACCGGTCAGCTGATGGCTCCCCCCGCTGACCCATCTGTCAATGCGCCAAGGAAGTTTTCAGGCTTCACTGGTGAGTTATGTCGAAATTCAAGTCACTCAGAAAAAAGAAAAAACAGTCCTTATTAATTATTAATTTACACGCGTTAACATGCAAAGAATTCACAAGATAGTCACTAGCAGTTGTGTAAACCAAATACGCACATCACTTACATGCTTCTGGGTCTTTTGTATGCATAGAATGAATGTTGTCAACCTGCCAGGGACTGCAGGTGGAAATGAGCCTGTGAGGCTAAATCTGGCAGTTTTCCATAATGGACCTAAATGCATACGTTAATTAAATTAAATTAAAATGAAAACACTTTAGAAAAGTAAACAAACTTATGTGGGATCTTTAAAGCGGTTTTCTGTTAGTAGTTTCCCTTTGCAGCTTATAGCTCAATTACAGGTATCCACAAGTCAGCAAACTGAAGCAATAAACAGGTGGAAGCAAAACTGCTTTCATATTCCCAGTGGTGATGTAAGCCACCAGTAATAAACTGGATTGAATAGGCAGGGAAACTCGTGCACTACAGTCTGAGGGCCACGGCCAGAATAGGAATAAAAATAATATGAATGTGGCGTGCTCTGAAAACAATGGTTTCAGCCAGTATCAGTGTTGTAGAGAATTCGGGCTTAAGTACAAAGGCTGACATTTTTCAGAATCCACTCCGGCCCCTTCATAGTGATCAATAAATCATGGTCTCTGCACTGTTCCCCTTCACTCTCCTTACAGCAACAAAGGCTGGCAGTTCTAGCAGCAGCCCTGGGGCGTCATCTTCCCCTGCCAAAGCCAGCCAAGGCAGCGCGCTGTCCACCCAGCTCTGTGACCCCCAGCACAAAGACTGCCTCTTCAGAGAGTTTCGCAAGCTCTGTGCCATGGTGGCCGAAAACAACAGCTACAATACAAAGACGCAGATTATTGAAAAGTTCCTCAGGAAGGGCACAAGTGGAGGTAGCTGTCTCTCTCTTATTTTTTTTCTACCTTTTTCTGTATATATACAAAATCCAGCACGTCATCTTTACATTTCTGTGAATTTTCTCCTTTGTCTTCCATCCTAGATAAGTTCCACGGCAATCTTTACCTGACTGTGAAATTGCTCCTGCCGGGTGTTGTGAAAAGCGTCTACAACCTCAATGACAAGCAGATTGTAAAACTCTTCAGCCGCATATTCAGGAGCAACCAGGATGACATGGTGCGCGATCTGGAGCAGGTCTGTCGTCCATAAATCGTCACTCTTACAGTATTTCGGTGTTCGAAGTGGACAGACCCTTAACACGAACGCAGAATTACAGGCTCTTGACATCGTGTCTGTTTTTGTTTCGTTTTTCCTTTTAAGGGTGACGTGTCTGAGACGGTGAGGATGTTCTTTGATGAGAGTAAATCATTTCCCCCAGCTGCCAAAAGTCTCCTTACCATCCAGGAAGTGGACGCATCCCTGACCCGACTTTCCCAGCTGACGAAGGAGGATGAGCAGCAGAACGAGCTGGAGGATATTGCCAAAAAGTAATAAAACACATAATAATTTTTTATATCAGTCAGGCTGAGTGTTAAAATGTTAAAAGATATGGTAATTCTTACAAATAACCCCAATAAGGCTGACCTTGGTGTTTGTAGCTGCACCTCTCCACGTGACGTCTGTGCTTTACTGCCTGTAAAAGTTCCGATAGCTCCGTAGAAGCAGGAAGACGTACTTAGAGGTTCCATTTTCCAGTATTTATGGTACAATTATTTCCTTCCACTTATTATTTTTTTCTTATGGCTTTTTCTATTGCCTGCATTTGTGTACTTTTCCCTCCTTTCTCGATTGCCTGCCTCGGGCATGTCTAACACAAACGCGTACATTATCCCAAGATCTTTATTTGGCATTCTCCCCTCCGCTGCAGCAGACACCAGGCTATGTTTGTTTGTCATAAATTGCATCTTGCAAGCTGTAAACAGACATGGACATTATTTTTTTGCTGTACCAACTAAAGGGTTTGCTAGCATACTATAACATTAATAGGGCAAAGCAAGTAAAGTGAACTTGCAGTGCTCAAGTGTTCGTCTTTCAGCTGCCTCTAACGAAGCAGGTTCTTTCTGAGGTGTGTGCAGCTTCCATTATTCACTTTAAGGCATTTTAATCCAATCATTTTATATTTGTCATTTGTTTGCTTTTAGATTTCGTCTTCCCGAAATGTTGTAATGCTTCAGAATTTGCTTCACAGTAATAGTCTGAATTTTCCCTTCCCTACAGATGCACCAGTAATGACCTGAAATGCATCGTTCGCCTAATTAAGCACGATTTGAAGATGAACGCTGGTGCTAAACACGTGTAAGTATCTTTGGATTATTTAGTTATTCTCTTTGAACATGACAGAGGCAGGTTTATTTTACGCAAAGATGGAAAGTCTGAATAGTGAGGCAGTTGCTTTAAAGCTGCATTAAATCTGCATTCTCTCAAATGACCAGAAGAGGGCAGCTCGTCCAGTTTCAAAAAGTCACTGTGAAGAAGGTTATGGAAAAACCAGCCTGTGACTCCCATCATCCGTGTTTCTGTTCTTAATCTCTCATTTCAATTCATTTTGATCACAGTAACATCATTTTTGTAAATTATGGTCCTCATTAGAGAGAAAAAAAGGACAAAAAAAAGTGCACACCAGGATTTTTGTGGCTGTTGGGCAACGTTATGGTGACTATGACCATCTTGTCTGTGTAATTTATGATCTTTACCAACCTTTCATTCTTTGTGGTCATAAATTATACATTTCAGGTAAAGATATGTGGGCTTCTGTAAAAATAAACGTAATAAATCAAGGCTACAGATGCACTGAAAAAGCACGATCCTTGATCCTACAATGAGGGCATCTGTTAGGTGCTGTTATGCTGCGTGAAGGCATTTAGAGAGCAGGGGTGCGCAGTAATTTTCCCAAGGGGACCACATGACAAACTGGGACTGTTGTGAAGGACTTTACCAGTAATTTATAAAGAGACAAAATTAATATTGAGCAGAATTGAGTTCAGCTTATTGCTCGTCCCTGCCCTAGAGAGAAAGGACACTGCTGTGTTTTCTCAGTCAGATGCAGGCTGACCATCATGTGATCTGTGATTTTTATTTTTTTAATAGCAGCCTGTCATTGTTGCCTCTTTATGCAGCTTGGATGCAGTGGATCCAAACGCTTACGATGCCTTCAAGGCCTCGCGTAATCTGGGAGACGTGATTGAAAGGGTGTTAAAGAATCAGCAGGAGGTGTCCAATGGTTCAGGACCTAAGAAACTCCTCACTATCGAGGCCTCACTTATGACCCCCGTCCAGCCCATGTTGGTAAGGATTCCTAATAAAAAGTGTCAAATTATACAGTACAGATGCACATACACACGGTCTTTGTCTGCTTTTAATCTCCGAGTCTTCATGTGAATGCAAAGCTGAGGTGTTTGAACCACAGTGATGTAAAAAAAAAAAAGAAAAGAAGAAGAAGCAGTCACATTTAAAAACTATGTGAGCTAATTCAACTTAATTAACTCAATTAGGGAATAGAGGATGTCTGTCATCTGACCTTTCTGACCTCATAAATCACACAAGACACACATGCACAGTACAAAATTAAAATATTTACATAAGTATTAGGATACTTTTCCCCAAGCAATGGCCTCATTTATTTGGCCGATTTATTACACGTGTCAGGGGACGGGACGGATATTACCTGTGGAAATAAACCAGGATATAAATTAGGGATACAGACACGGTAACAAATTAAAAGAAAAAGTTAACCCCTGACCCCGGTGTGTGTTAGAGGGAAGTGACGATACAGATGAATATAAAGTTGCCTGGAGTGATCACCTTTAACCTGTGAGGAAGCAGCTCTAGCCTGGTGGGAGTGGTCTATAAGAGGATTGGGTTAATCAGGGGTTTGATGAAAATGATGTGGATCCTGTGCTGCAGCATTCACAGCCTTCAGATGTCAGCCTAAATGAACACCAGAATATGGTCACTGTGTCGTACTTTGGTCAAAGGCAGTGAAGTTGTCGTAGCACAGGTGCTTGTTCGCATTTCGGTACTTCCACGTTTCTCTTTAAAATAGTCTAGACAAACATCTTGTTTGTAGATTGAGCTCTGAGCATGCCTCAAGGCTTCTGCAGCAGTAAATCTTGCAACTCGTACTTTTGTTTGCCGTGGTTCACTGCAAAAACATCACAATGTAGTGATTAGAGGTGTTAAATCTGATGTGTGCTCAAAGGCTTTGTGCAGTTCTGTATGCAAGGAAAAGATGTGGATTACAGAAAATCCTCAGTTTAGAAGGTCAGCTCTTCTGTCTGTCGTCATTCATCCTGAGCAAAAGTACTTTTCTGTGCAGCGGTCGTTAAGATGGCCATACATCAAGTCTAAACAAAGCAGTCCCAACTTCACACATTCACTGAGAGAACGACTGGCTATTCAGCTGAGTCACTCTGTCTGTTTGCAGCCTGCTTAAAGATTTAGCATGAGCCAAAGTTTACTTTATGTTAAGTTAAAATGTCTGAATATTTAGAGAATATATTGGTTTTTTTGATGGTTTGTTACTCGACAGCCAGACACGCAGCAGCTGGATCCTACAGATAACTCTGCACTGCAGACACGTAACTGTCCCCAACCCATCCTGAAGTGCAAATATTAATTCAGCATGATTTAAAATGTGTTTTACAGACCATTAAATTGCACATTACACAGCGGCCCTTTAATTACACCAAATAAAAGAAAATGGAAATGCGCTGCAGCTATCCCCGCATCGCATTTTAGGTTACAAATGATTAGCACAGGCTGTTCTTTAACGATCCTCAGGCGAGCAACTTCGGTGTTATTAGTTTTAACTTTGTTCTCCTAACATGAGCTGGCAGAAGATGAAGCGCTAGATCGTCTTTCAGTGGATACAAAATAGTCATTTAGGTTGGTGTTGTGTAAATGAGTAGTCACTTTGAAGTCATGGCAATAATAAATAAATTTTGGCCATCTTCTGTCTGTCCACATCATGTAGTTGCCTGCAAAACTTCCTAATGATTAAAGAAATTCAAGGTTTTCTAATGAACCAGGTGTGCTGCTGAGGTTCCCAGCAACAGAAACCCTGAAAGATCCCAGGAGGAGACTTAAATGTCACCGTTTGCCCTCTTTTTGGCGTATACTGACATAAACTTAAGTTTTACAAAATTTCATCACCCTCGTGGTTTCGAACTTGGTGATTCTCACTGGATGTTTTTATTAATGGTCTCATATTGTGAAGGAAATTGTTGAATCTACTGTTAATCCTACATGATTGATAACCTTTTTTTCTTGTTTGTCTTCTTAAATTGGATCAACCTTGGGAAACCTTTCATGAAAAGTAAGTTCACATAAAGCAATTAGAACTTCAGAAACGATTGTTTCCTTGTTGTGGTTTCAGGCGGAGGCGTGTAAATCCATCGAGTACGCCATGAAGAAATGCCCCAACGGGATGTACTCGGAGATCAAGTACGATGGCGAGCGCGTGCAGGTCCACAAGAACGGAGACAACTTCAGCTACTTCAGTCGCAGCCTCAAACCAGTGCTGCCTCACAAAGTCAGTCTTATCGCGCACATGCACAGACAGCACAGATGCAAATGTGCGGGCTCCCGGTCCGTGAAGCTATTTACTGATTAATGTAACAATGCTCATCAGGATGCAGTGTGTTCAGGTTTGCCCCGGCAGGATTAGCAGCTTAAAGGTATTTTCCCAGCGTGAAATTCAGACATTTCCCACAGTGATTTTCCAGCATTTGCTTTCTCAGCATGATGCACAGAGACTTAAACATGCAGGAATAAATAGCTCTGCATCATGTTCATTAGCCCTTTGAAATTGCTTCGGTGCACACAAAACGCACTTCACAACAATCATAAAGAAGAGGATGCCAAGCATGGCACAAGTTGGAAAAAGCCATGTAGCTCTTGTGCGTGATGTATACACACCATATTTTTCCAGGCTTCTCATGTGGAAGTGCAGCCTATGCTTTCTGAGGCATTTTAAAGCCTGGTACTTGTTTTTATGGTGTCTGCGGTCCACTTTTAGTCCTCTAGCCTGAAGGCTTCAGACATTTTGTCTTGAGTGACCGTCTTGTCATTGCAGCCCATCAGCCAAATGGCTAATTATGCAGCCTCAGCCGCTGTAATTAGGCAATTTATGTTAATGCTAGGTTAACATTCTGTGGGGGTGGGAATGGAGTCTAATTACAACAGTCCAAGGTACCTAATGTTCTTTATTCTGATGAATGATAACGGCAGAGAACTGTTTAGATCATCCCCCACAGTGTTATAAAAGAGGATGGTGGGTACAAGCCTGAACCACGAGCATCAAATGTCTCATTTGATCTTTGCTTTTTAAAACATTTTTTGGTTGAAAATAATGCACTTTATTAATGAAACCTATTGTTTTTACAGGTTTGTGCTTGTTGTAATAGTTGTTGTTGTCACATGGTATTTGTTTCCACTCAGTAACTGAGCTCCCTGTGTGTGTCTGTGTTGATGTTTCAGGTGGCCCATTTCAAAGAATACATCCCTCAGGCTTTTCCTGGTGCCCACAGCATGATACTGGATGCTGAAGTCCTCCTAATTGACACAAAGACCAGTAAACCCCTGCCCTTCGGGACCTTGGGTGTACACAAGGTGAGAACACTGCAGCCACTTTATGCTCTTTGTTTTGTCACACAGCTTTTTTTACTTTCTCCCTCTTGGCTTTCTTGTCACCCCACAAACCTTCCTCTCCTCTCCCTTCAGAAAGCAGCCTTTCAAGACGCCAAGGTGTGCCTTTTTGTTTTTGACTGCATCTACTTCAATGGTGTGAGTCTCATGGAGAGGTAATGCTCTTTCAATCCATCCTTTGTCTCAGAAATGATTTTGCACTTCACTGTGCAGAGTAACCCCTTATGGGGATGATGCAAGCATGTCGTTTTTAACATTAATAGGCTGCTCTGTCCTTGTGGTTTGCTCACTCGCTGTTATGTGGTTAATTTGTGGTTTTATGGAAAGATTTCACTTTATTTGCAGTCCTTTTTTTCTAACGAAAGAAAATAATAACTTATTATCAGTACTCGAGTTTGTATGTCTGGAACAGGGGGACTTTGAAATGATTAATGAAGGACACTGAGGACCAGTCTTCAGCATCTAGTGACCTTCAAATTCACATCCACTTGAGCAAGAGTAGTTCATGTAACAGTAAAATCAAAATTAATTTATGCAAACCTCAGAACCAGAATCACATTTATTTCCAAGTGTTAACACAAACAAGTAATGTGACTTTGTGTAACAGTGGTGCAAAAGAAAAATTACAATATATAACGGCTACTTTCAGCTGCTCCCTTATTATATCGAAGGTAGCTGTAGAGCAGGTCATGTACTAATCGGAAGGTTGGGGATTGATCCCTGCTTCAGTCTGCATGCCTAAGTATCCTCATACAAGATGCTGAGCCCCAGTTTGCTGTCCACTGTGTTCATCCAAGTATAAATGTGAGTGAATGTTTGATACAAAAGCACAAAATCATGCTTGTGTGCTCAGGTAGAGTTTGATTTGGTACATACTTTTTTTTTTTTTATGCCTTCCACAAATGGATTTTTCTTCCTCGCAGGAACGAACCAGAGATCTTCAATTTGTTGGACAAATACTTAAGCTGTTCTTCTATAGAGGCACTATGAGAATATATAAATATAAATTTTCAAATGTATATGGAGTGCAGTGGAGTCCAATGTGCAAATGTTAATGGGCTGAATAAGCATAATGGTGTGTTAATGGAAAACAGTGATTATAAAGTGAATCAGTGGAGGAGGCTTTGTTGAGCAGTTCCGCTGCAGATGGAAAGAAGCTGCTGTTTGAATGCAGTGAAGTATTGATCCCGATGGGTTTGCAGCTTCCTGCCAGAGGGGAGTGACTCAAAAACTTTATGTCCAGGGTGAAGCCTAAACCATCCACTTCACTGGGCATGGAGCCATGGGCCTCTCTCTTCTGTGGAAACTTCAGTTCTTTACTTTAATGATTCGGCTTCAAATGTTCCTTTTTGATAAAGCTTAGAGTTATGGCTTGATCAAGTGACCTTGAATCCTTCCTTAGTTATGCTCCTTTGGGCACTGACTACTGGGGGACTTCCCAGAATGCACTGAGCACTTCTCCAATACTCCCTCCTGCCAGAGGGGATTGGCTCCAGAATCTGATTGCCTGGCATCAGAGAGTTCATAAAAAGGGACCTTTTATAAGTCATAACTAGCTTTGACTAATCACCTCTCTCTCATGGTGATATGAGCCCCGTGAGTTTACCCACAATGCACTTTTTTAATGCCCTCCTGTGTATTAAGATAAGATAAGATAAGATAAGATAGAACTTTATTAATCCCTCGGGTGGGTTCCTCTGGGAAATTCGATTTCCAAAAAAGCACAGCACCGACAGAAGTTACAGAGTTATACACACACACATATATATAAATACAGAGACAATATAAATAAAATATTATCAGACAACAGATTAAACATCCAGACTTCCAGTGCTTATTTCCTCTAACTGTATGTAATATAAGTTAAACGGTGAAGTTTTCCTATTAAAATTGTGACACATGTAATGATATTTATGCTCAGAGTTGCTCATAGAAAGCTTAACTGTGTTTTCCACTCCTGAGAATTTCGTTGTACTTACTAAATTTATGAAGTTACTCTCAAAAAGTGCTGCACCCACCCTTAGATAATTCAAAGGCCTGTAACTGAGTGTTTTCGTAGTATAAAGGTAAAACTTTGAATGCCTTTATTGAATATACTTAAAGTTAAAAGAAGAAGCTTCTTTCAGCCGCTCCCTTATTCACAATGGACCGCCACAGCATAGGTGGGCATATTTTGTTTTGGCTGATTTTATCTGGTATCCTAAAAATTACTGTACCAAAACATTGGCTGATTCTGTGGGGCTCAGCTGGGAGGCACTAATTGATTCTTCGTGGAATAACCCACCAGCACAGCAGATCAGGTGAGGACTATAAAGAGCAAAAATGTGGAGGTGGGGATGCAGCAGAGGATTTTACCCGTGCGAGTGGAGTTTGAATCCCAGGCAAAGCCAGAAGTTTACAAACTTTTAGAGCACTGCGGAGAGAAAACGTGGATTTTCACGTGTCCGCTGGCTTTCTGTCTTCTTCAGGCCTCTGTGTGAACGCAGGAAGTTCCTGCATGACAACATGGTTGAAGTCCCCAACAGGATCCTGTTCTCAGAGATGAAGCACGTCACTGTAAGTATAACTGTGAATGCGTCTTTGTGCTGTATGCGTACACATGTTAAAAACGTGTGCGTCTGTGTGTGTGTCAGAGAGCAGGGGATCTGGCGGATATGATAACTCGTGTCATCAGGGAGGGACTTGAAGGTCTGGTGCTAAAAGACGTAAAGGTGAGTTGGTTCATTGATGACGGCGTTTGGTAATCAGATTTATTTACTGTTCAATTTCTCAAGTTATGCTTAAACTGTACGTGTAGCTGAAACATTGCGATGATGAGGCTTTATATCTGCGTGTCTCAGAGCACCTATGAGCCGGGGAAGCGCCACTGGCTGAAAGTAAAGAAGGACTATTTGAATGAAGGGGCGATGGCAGACACAGCTGACCTGGTGGTGCTGGGAGCCTTCTACGGGAAAGGCTCAAACGGTCTGTAAAGCCTTAACCATCTGCTTCATTAGGCATGGAGTCTTTTCCCATTCTTGATGCTTTATTTTATTCACCCTGACAATTCTGTTTCGCCATAAAATGAGGTGATTTAAGCCATTTTCACACATTTAATGGATCACTGAACTATAGACATTACCCAACAAAAGCACATGTGGGAATGCAAAGACCTCGTTGCACTATACTATCCAAATAGAGCACTTTTCTCTGGTTTATTTGTGATTTTTACACGTTTTAAAAGTAGAATGGAGGCAGAGCCTAAAGCTGTCAGGGCCTCTCTGTTCTGTGGAAGCTCCAGCTTGTGTTCAGGAGACAGATACCATCTTTACTTTAATGATTCGGCTTCAAATGTTCCTTTTTGATAAAGCTTACAGTTATGGCTGGATCAGGTGACCCTCAACTATTCCTTAGTTATGGACTCAGACTGCTTGGACATTTCCCATAATGCACCGAGCACTTCTCCAGTCACCCCTTTTCTCTCCTGGTGTGGTTAAATGCCGCTACTGCACGCCGTTAACTTTTGACTGATTTCTCTTTATTTTGTGGCCTCTTTCTGTGCTCTTTTTGTTTTACGCCCTCTTGTGGTGGATAGCTGTTCCTGCTTCCTGTTAAAGGGGATTTCTTTGTTCCTACTGTCACCAAGTACAGGCTTATACTGGGTTGTCTGGGCTGTAGTCTTTATCTTCCAGTACGATAGCCCACTGAGACAACTGCTGTTGTGAATTGGAACTACAAAAATAGAATTGAACTGAACTGAAATGAAATGTCTGACGCAGTCAGGACATTAAAGGCCTTTAACAAAGTGACATCTGATTGCAATGATCTGTGCAGTGCGAGTACAGCGTGTGTGTAATAGTCCAGTTAGTCCACACACGCTTCAGTCAGGCAGCTACTTCTCTTGAACAATTTTTTTCCAGCAGTGAGAATTAGTCTGATGCGAAATCTCTCCTGCTGTGTGCTGCAGGGGAAAAAGGACAGCTTCAGATGATTTCCTGACTGTATTCTCCAGACATTTGTTGGAGTTCATGTATGAAAACAGCTTTGAACGGTTAAGACAGTTTTACTTTTGCCCCCAACTTTTAATTTTGCTGTGAAAGACGGGGTCAAGCCTTCTGCAGGTGTGACACAAAGCGAAAATATAAATACACGATTCTTGCATGTATTATGTTTAGATAGGATGATGAAATTAACAAGACAGCTCCGTTACTCTGGGAAAACATAACCAAATTGGAGGATTTCATATGAAAAATGTGCAGATACAGGCTGTTACATAAGGAGAAGATGCCAATGGGTGAAATAGAGAAGCAGGTGAGATTTGAAGCAGGGGCCATTGAGGAGGCTGGCTAATGAGTGTGCAACAACATAACAAACACAACGAGAAAGGTACAAGTTTTCAAAGCGTGCTTAATGAAACGACTCGTGTAGTTGAAAACGAGCTAATAGAGCAGAAACAATAAATCAGATGAAACGCTTGTCGTAAGAGGCTGTAGGAAGTGAGTGGGAAGGAGAAAAAAAGATAATTTGAAGAGGCAGGTTTTGAGAAGTCGGTGCTGGTGGAGAGACTATTCTGTGGGAAGCAGTTCACCTAATGCTTGCGCGTCTTCTTCTACCCACCAGGGGGCATCATGTCCAGTTTTCTAATGGGCTGTTACGACCCAGACTCCAAGAAATGGTGCACAGTCACCAAGTGCTCCGGAGGCTACGACGACGCCATGTTGGCCAGGCTCCAGAAAGAGCTGGATGTGATCAAAATCAGCAAGGTCAGAGAGAATCCACTTAGAGGTTAACCAGGAATATTGAGCTGATATCATAAAATTGAAAATTAATCTTTTGTGTGTCTGTGTGTGTTTGTGTCTTAATGTAGGAGCCAAGCAAAATCCCTAGCTGGTTGAAAATCATCAAGAACTATTATCCAGATTTCATTATCCGCGATCCTGAGGTGAGATGTCACTACTCAGCACATTTGGATTTCCCAGCGGGCCTGTTCACGCAGAGCACAGTTGTATATCTGGCTACTGCACACCCTTTGAATGAAATTAGAAGTTGAAAGCGTCTCTTGCGTGTATCCACAGGAATTCCTTTAAATGAATTACCCCCGAAAAGCGCCGAGATAATGACGGGCTCTGAGATGGGAGGTGTTTTTAATGCATGCAGTGACCCTTTGTGGCTTTTATATATGATTATGTGTTTCCTGTGCTACAGAAAGCACCTGTGTGGGAGATCACAGGCGCAGAGTTTTCCAAATCGGAAATGCACACCGCTGATGGCATCTCCATCCGCTTCCCCCGCATGACGAGAATCCGCGATGACAAGGACTGGAAGAGCGCCACCAACTTGCACCAGCTTAAAGTAGGATATCAGCGTTTTTGATTTGTAGTGCTTGAGAAAGAATTAGCCGCTGCTCAGTGATGAAGTTTTATTGAGACGGCACAAAAGACGTTTTAGAAATCAGCCATTCATTTAAAACTGAGGCGTATCTTCTAGGGATGCTTGTTGCTAATTGCTTTCTATTGTAAAATATGATGGGGGAAAAATGGGAGGATGTGTAGTAATACAGGTGACGGGAGGAATGGAATAATTAATCCCACTGTTAAACAAAGCACCCAGGGGGACAGCATGAAGTATGATTGAAACGGCGGGAAGACTGCAAATTTGCTCCTCCTCCCCGCCGAGTATTGACGGATGAGTTGAAATATTGGCCGAGGCAGTAAAACATGCCTGGGCTTAATTATTTGAATCCGGCACAGGTCTTCAATCTCCACTGACACAGAACATTACATCTCTTGGCCGAAGCCCATGTTGTCATTTCATCACTCTGCACAGGAGCTGTACCGCATATCGAAGGAGAACTGCGACTTCAAAGTGACAGCAGGTCCGTCTACATCCAACGATGACAAGGGCTCATCGGGGGGGGACAGCGGAGGAAGCTCGCCATCGTCCTCCTCCAACAAAGGCGCTCCGCCCAAGAAGACGAGTAAGTTCACAAGTCACGTACATAAAGGGAAATTACATTGTTGTTGTGTGTCCGGATTTACCTAAGATTAGGTTTGAGTTACACTTAATACTTTAAAAAGTGAAGATTCAAATGACCACAATTTATTTGTGGTTAAAGACTCTTGTTTTTAATTTTTGGAAACTTCCCTTTAAAATGCCACCAATGCTATTGATACAGCTTTGTTTACATAATCAGTAAATTCATAACCTTGTATTTGAGGCAGAATAGGTATTGTTAAAATGTTTGAGGCCTCGTTGTTTCATTGTAACTGGGTTAAAGTTTAGCATCTTTGCACACACAATAAGTAAAACCCTCCAGTTATGATTGAGGTGATGCTTTGACTGTGTCTGCAACACAATGTGCAGAATATGCACTGAGCTTGTTGACAGTCTGGCCTGAGACTGAGGAGGGACCCTGAGATTTCAAATGAATTGCTTTCAACTTGCAGGCGTCTCTGCCCTTCCTGGAAACACCCACATAAAGAAAAAGTAGTCTCCATCATGCAGATGTTTATTTAAGAAAATTCCATAAATGCATATGTGAGATTTTAAGATTTATCTGCAGGTTAGTGGACATTTATTAGAGCATTGCTTTTTTTTTTTTCCCCTTGAAGATAAAAATATTTTTTTTAACCAGTAAATTGTTTTCCACCAATGATAATAGAATTTTACACATAAACCAAACACTCCTGTCTAGATTCTGCAGGTTTGCTCGCATCGTGCAAAACTTTATAAATATTTGCATGATGCTTTAACTGTTTTAAACTTAGTTTACGCAACTAAACACAACATTTCAGAAACTTCTAATACAGGAAATATTTCTTATCGTAACTAATCAACTGCAGTAATTTAATAGTGATATCTAAGAGTAAAGTAACTCTGTTCACCTTTAATGTCTCTACTTAAAGAAGGAGGCTCACACAGATATGTTTATATGCATGTCCTTTATTCTAGACATTGGTTCATAATTCAAGTTAATATAATGCAGAAATAAATTTGTGGACACTTTAAAGTGACCCCAGTGCTGCAAATGCTGCTTTGTTATAAGTGTAATCAATAACATGCACTCTGCAGGCAGCAGCACTCCACCCAAAGCCAAGGCGGTGAAATCCCAGCCTCGCACTCCCAGCTCAGACGCACCCAGTGCTAAGAAGGTAATGTTCTTTACATCTCATGTGCTACATTAAAGAAAAGTTTCATCGTTACAGAACACGAGAATTGCACAAGGCGCAAACCCAAAGCTGCAGTGATGACCTAACGTTAGACTGTTTCTTATCAGGTGAAGAAGAGTGAGAGTGTCCACAGCAACGGACAAACTAAAGCAAAAGCTACCTCACAGAAACTGGAGCCAAGGAATGACAAGGTTAGTAACACAACGTGTGTTTAAATGTGTTCTGTGGACGCAGTTAATGTGAAGAAACAAATGCTATTTAGGATTATTAAACTAAATCCATCTTTAAGTTTCTTTTAAGGTCTGACAATCATAAAACAAAGTAACTGTTTGTTAAAAACTGTAATCCTGTTCTAAAATTAGTGCATCAGTGCGTTGTTTATGGCTTTGACAGGTTATAGATTACAACACTCAGAGGCCAGCTGACTAATAAAATCTTGACAGTTTTAAAACTTTTTTCTCGTTTTCAGTACAGTGTTAAAGATACAAATATTCCAAATTTGGCGGTTTAGTGGCTCTTTATATTTGCAACTCTGGTAACTGCTGTCAAAGGACAGAAACAGGAACGGGCAGGGGAACCTTTAACCAGCTTATGGACTGTTTTTGAAGCTAGAATTATGCCAATAATTCCCAATTTCTGAAGAAAAGTTTACATGTACAATGTTGCGTATATGAGGTCATTAACTGAACCAGGTCAACAGGCCGGTTTGTGCTGAGTATTGGCCGAGCAGCCGCTGTGATTGTTAGATCCAACTTGAATGTTTATTCACATCCTGGTCTGACCTTTACAGAGTTTGTCTTCACTCTGTGAAATGTGGCCACCTCACTAACACCATTCCACTATCTCAAGCAATCACAAGCGGAAACTGGCTGTTTGTTCCTTAATTACTGCCACAATAGTTTATATTTCAACAAGGCCTGGGTGTGCATCCTTTAATGCAGGTGTCCCCTGTGAGACTGCAACAAATTCAGAGTTTGTAAATTCTTCTTTGGACGTGAAGAGATTCTGTTAAGGTTTACTGACTGTTAGAGTTGGACTGATATTAATCACAGACTGAGCTCTACATAGTCTTTTTCTTCATTTCCATCAGTGACATGGTAATATTACACAGCCTGAACAGTGCAGAAAAGCAGAGCACTTTGCTCCCTTGAATGTAGGGAAAGTATTGCTGCAGGGTGTCTGTTCTGCTGACCTCACTGTTTTCCCCGTAGACACTGCTGGACATCTTCAGCGGCGTGAAGCTTTTCCTGCCCGACTCGGTGCAGGACTTTAACAAGCTGAGGCGATACTTCGTGGCGTACGACGGGGACCTCGTGCCAGATTACGACGCAGCCTCCGCCACGCACACTCTGGCCGAACCCGAAGAACAGAGCCAGGCTCAGAAAGTGACCCCTAGCTGGATCTGGGAATGTATCCGCAAGAGGCGTGTCGTAGCTCCCTGTTAATAAAAGAGGAGGAAACTACATTTTATACACTGCTTTCACCCAGCCATGAACTGCTGGTTTTCTGGTGATGTTATTTGTTCAGAGGGCAGCTCTAAGTTTGGGGATGTTACCGTGACTGTCTATGTTTTCAAATGCCACTGCTCTCAGGTCATTTTAATTTATTCTTTTTGAACCTTTCTGCTCATGCGGATCAACAGATGCAACACACATTTAGGTTGGAGGTGGAGTGCTAGATTAGTCTATGATTATATGAGGTGTAGAATATTTTGTAACAATGTAGAATATAGCCTCTAAATCATGAGTACAGTTTGACACTGATTTTACACACAAGTCTAGGATATGAACCAGTTTTGTTTTTTTTAAATAAGCATCAAGCAATACTTTCGACTGCCTGAAGAACACTCTGATATTAAAGCTCAGCTCCTGCACTGAAAACAAACATCTGTCTGCCATTAGGAATAAACAAACCTGACAAAGACAATAAAAATGTCCCTGTAACATCATTCCAGCGTGTCTCATTTTCATCGGTTTGTGTTTGGAGCGTCGCACTGATTTGCATTGGAGCCACTTGCAATAAAAGCTGTGGTGTCACAGAGATGAATGGCATAAATGCTGGCCTCCGAAGCTACAAGTTATGAACATGCGCGAATCTCCGGAGAGCTCTGCTTGTGCCAGATTTCCCCAAAACCATATGGAGAGAATTTGTTTTAAAAAGGCGTTGCTCCAGCTAAACCAAATACATTTCCCTTTCTCGATCGTGAGACTCCTTGTATGATCCAGTGAAATGCTGAGAGGTTTTTTCCCTTCAGCCTGCTGCATCAGAATGGCTTTCAGGGATAATTCAGATTTGCCTTTTTCATCCGTGGGATACTTCAGGCTATGAGGTGGCTTTAATTAAATGTTCGAACGTATTCACACTCTGAGAAGAATTCGCATGAGCCTACCCAGCTATGCCTGAAAGAAACACGAGAAAAGCCTTTATATTCCTCCCGATTTTCCAACAGGTAAGAATAAAATCTCAGGCCAGTATGCCAAAGCTGCAGCAGATGACTGACAGAGCATGACGCCGGCAGTATCTAAATAGGTCAATTTTGAAGCTAATAACTGTGGCGACCGTTTTTAATTGGAATAAAGTTTAGTTATCGCTTGAATGCTAGCAGAGTACTTCAAAAAGACACTTTCTCCCAAATTCGACCCAGAAACATGCGTGTACCTTTGGTGTGACATTTATGCAGAGGATTACGGCTGCTCTCATCAGGAATCCGTCTCATCCAGTTTCCTCTTTCCCGAGGACCCTTTTTCTGAGCGACTCCACCACTGCAAGTCAAATTCCTCTTTGATGTGACAAGGCTAAGAAACAGAGCACATGACAGTTGATTTAGACCTAGTTAAACACAACGCTGCCACAATATTAAATATTCACTGGCTCGGTTCATTCTGAAGCTGCTTTGTTTCCGCTGACGACCGTCTTTTATAACTCCGGAGCAGAAAATGCAGAGTGAATTTCCTCCCATTATTTTTAACAAAAATGTTGGTTTAAAAGATCTTTGATGTCGAAGGAATATCAGTGATCGTTATCAAACCCGAGAGGATACGTTCAAACTAAGATGCTATCAAATCAAATTCAGTTGTGAAATGAAAGTAATCCCCACTGAGACATGTTTTAGTGCAGTTTCAGAAATAATCTGCATTTACTAACAAACACAGGCCTGTGTCTGAAAATTACAGTGAAAATCCCACTGAAGAAGACCAAAGGTGAACTCGTGGTGCTAGGAAAAAAAAAGGGATGAACTAAGTGAACATCCAAAAAGTCTGAAAAACGAGTTGACCTGTCGTGGCTTCCATAACAGACCAACTCATTTCTCATGGTGGATGAACTTAAGAAATCGTTGTTTAAATTACTTAAAAACAAGAATTGGGCACAAGACTGAATTTATTTTTCAATCTTTGCTTGGTGGTGGTAGCATCATGCCCTGTTTTGCTGCCAGTGCTACTCGCACATTGCAGTGGATGGAATAATGAAGGAAAACTACCTCCAAATTCTTCAACAGCACCTCAGATCAGCAGCTAGACAGATGAAACTTTATGTAGAATTGGGATCAACACAATGACCCCAAACAAACATCAAAACTGGTTTTGGAATGGATAAAGCAACATTACGTTACTGGAATAGCCTTCCCAGTTTAAATACAGGAGGAGTGTGGACGCTAAGCATAAATGTAAGTGATCCTTATCCCCACTAATAGGCTTCTCCTTTGCCCATGCTCCTCTTCTCCAGAAATTTTACTCAAATCTGATCTGGTAGTGTTTTTAATCTCGAAGACAAACAAACGGAAAACGTTCCTCGCCTTGGCTCGTGTCTCGGCGGAGGAATAAAACATGTCTTTATCAAACCAGACCGGTTCTTATTAAAAGGGCAAACACGACTTCAAAGTCTCCATTTTAACAAGATGTTTTGACAACAACGAAACCCCTCGACAGAATCAACACTGAGCTGGTTGCTCTGCAAGTTAATGCTGCTTCTTGTACCTGTCTGGAAGACTTGATCAGCTTTGCAGAGCGCAGACTGGGCTGGCTGACAGCCGCCGCCTTCTCTACTCGCTCCAGCAGGATCCTGGTTCTCGGGATGTGACTCCACGAAACGCCGAGGCCGGGCTGCACTTCCCCGCTGCCACTTCTCGTTACATGGTTTGTTACCTGTGGGCCCAGACACCATCGTGTTAGTTTCTTCCCTCACTCTCAGGAGATTATCGCACCATGCTTTGGTACAGCTTCCCACGCGTAACACAAGCTTTAGAAGACGGAAGATATAAGTGGGACAAGCAGATCGTCCCACTTTTATTGAAAGGCTACCAAATTATCTTTATCTCCCTTCAAATAACTTCATCACTTGAGGTGAAGATCAGTTTTCTTTGGTGCATGCTTTTTAAACGTGCATACTCCTTTTTTTAAACATAATTAAAACCTGCAGTTCACTGAACAGGGTTGATTTTACTTTAAAACTATTTTTTTGAATTATTATAATCCTATTTATTAACCCAAAAAAGCAGTAAAATGTTTAGTTTTCTCAGAAAGAATAACAAGAAGTAGTATGTGTAGACTTTAGATTGACACTGGAAGTGCATCTTGCATTTAGAGCAGCACACATCAGTCGTCCGTACCAAAGCAGCAACGTTGAAGTCCTTTGCCATCGTCTTAAGAGCTCCTGCCACTTGTATCATCAAGGACATGCCTGGAGGCAAAGGAAGTTGTAGAGAGGTTAGTTCATGTACAGAATACTCTCAGGCTCTGTCACAGGAACTTTCAAAGCAACTCAACAGTAGCAGCTCAAGCTAAATTTATTACAGCGAAATTTGCATTCCTAAAAATTGCTCGAGTTGACTTAAAAAAGCTGCGGTTGCTTGTTGAAGCTTGTAGCGATGCCCATGACGGATCTGTCACTTTAGGTACAGACATTTGTATTTCACCAGTGCATCGAACTGTAAAAGCTTGTTGTTCCAAAGTTTCCTAATAAAAATCTGCAAAAGTAGCAAGCTAACCTTTACATTTGGTGCTAAATTACACATATTAGCAGGCTAACCGATGGCTGGTGTCTTGGTATAGCACTACCAAATAAGCTTGGTCGCAGCTGACAAAATAAAACGACAAAAGCATGTGGTGGTAATCATGTGGCAGAAAGTAACTACAGATGGTCCACTCATTTTCAGTCATTTTAAGGCTGAAATGGTGCATGAAATATAAGGAACACTCTTTAATTGTAGCGAGTATAAAAGTCACACGGATCATGTCAACATACGTTGAGATTTTCACCTTCCTCTATTTTTTAAAATGCGTTTAATGTTTTTCAGTTGCTTCCTGACTGTTTTTGCTTTTAAATTTATCATCTTGTGATCTGTTGCATGTTTAATATTTTACCAAATTCATAACCATAACAATCCAAACATTACTCTGTGCTTTGAATATTCCTTAATTAAAACTTTAAAAATGTTACCTTTTTCTTCAGAAGTAATATGAACTCTACTGTGTGCCAAACCCAAATTACTGGATACAAATTTTCCACTGTGCTGTTCATTACTGTAATTAGTTGAGCACAGCAGCAGTGTGCCCGAGCTCACAAATTACATTTGGAATTATAATCCAGCAGTAAAGGGCTGACTCCTTTTCTAAGGAGTGCATAGGAAACATTCAATGAATTACACAGATGGTGGGCTGTAAAAACCAAAGACGTCCTTATTTACTGAAAGGAGTGCATTTGCTTCATCTATAAAGAGGACCTATTATGCTTTTCTTATTTTCTGCTGGATGCTCATATTTAAAACGCAGCATTTAAATGATCTCGAGCTTCAACCTGCTCCGAAGACTGTTTCAAGCAGTTTTCTACTCTCAGCTCTGGATGACGTGAGCGAGTGTGGATAACTTTAATATGGCTTCCTCACCAACACTCCTCTCTCACTGTTGTTTGCCTGAAGCACATGTGTTAAACTCAAGGTCTGTGGGTCACATCCAGTCCTTTGCTAATTTTAATGTGGCCTATCAATCAGTGTAGTTTCTTGAAAACTGCAGGCTGTAGGTTTATTAACATTCCCAACAGTAAGCTAAACAAACACCTCCTACTGTCAGTGTTTGTTCTTGATTGAACAGAATCATGGTTATGCAACTTTTTCATTTTTATTTTTTATATGCATGCAAACTTAAAATCAATTATTTGTTTACTCTTTTAATCCATTAACACATCACTGAACTACATAAACTATAAGGATAAATGAACAATACCACCTACACCTCATACCTACAGGAAGTGTAGATGTAAGAAATTTCACGCTGTGGCATCTTATTACCATACTGTGCTCAAATTCAGTGAGCTCTTTCGAACAGCCCATCCTTTCACAAATATGTGTAAAGACAGACTGCATGGCTAAGTGCTTGATTTAATACACCTGTGACTGAAAACACCTGAATTCAGAGGTAAGAGATTTAGCCAAATACTTCTGTACACATAGCACCTCCAGCTAAAACTGAGTTTGACAACCCTGGTTTAAGGTGGCCTTAAAGGAAGAGGAGCCAAATACATGTAAACGTACCATATTTTTCAGACTATAAGGCGCACTTAAAATCCTTTAATTTTCTCAAAAATCGACAGTGCCTTATAATCCGGTGCATCTTATGTATGAATTCTGGTTGTACTTACTGACTTTGAACCGATTTTATGTGGTACACGGCGCTCAAAAATCTGTCAAAAAATGTTTTAGTACGACTTTGAAGCTATGAAGCCGCACCGCTTGATGGATTGTTGGAGCATTAGTCAGGAGCCTCCCAGAGTAATCTGGGTCCTAAACTCCATCTCTTCAGGTTCCAAAGTCAAACGAATACTGCAGCATCACTGAGAGTTTAAAACTGTCTAAATTCTTTCATCTTTAATAAAATAATCAGTGTTGCTCCTTTACCAGGTTTTAACAATTAAGTTTAACATCCAGGCATCCATGAAAACAGAATTTATAAATTTAACAGAGTTAGAAGTTAGCAGGAAGTTAGCTCGCTAGTTTCCACCTAAACATGATATAGCATGTTCTGACTGAGAGATTTCTGAAAAAATTAAAACGTACAGCTCTGCTATCACTTCCAACATAAATGAAGACAGAAAGCTAAACAGCAGTGACGTTTGTAGGGTTACTGAAGTTGGACAGCTGGTATATAATGATGTGCTACGTGACCGCTAGCAACACAGCTATGTTAGCATAACATAAACACAGTGAAGCTGGAGGATGAACGCTAACTTTTTTCCACTTGATAAAAATTAACGTGAGGGTTCCTGATGGTTAGGGACAAATGCAATCGCATGGCAGGATGTTGTAAACGGACCAAACTTCAGTCAGGAGAACAACTGAGATAATCCATCCACAATACGAGGTTAGTCATTAATATACTGCAACAACATGGGAATAGAGCCGCTGCGAGAGAATTCAGCATTAATGAATCAATGGTACGGAAGTAGAGGAAGCAAGAAGAATGAGTTGAGTAAAGTTGGACTTATTTGACTGTTTTGTTTCGCTTAATGCGCTTTATAATCCGGTGCGCCTTATGTATGAAAAATACAGTACTACAGAGGATTCCAGGAATAAAAATGTGGAGTTGAAAATGAGGCCGAAAGGTTTCCAGGTAAGAGAAATGTTATTGTCTTCATGTGTTGTGATGTTATCCGATAGTTTGATTTCATTTTTTGGATTTTCTTCTTCTGGTTTTCTCTTTGAATCGAGTTATTCAGCAATCAGGAGCTGCACTACACAGACCAGCAGAGATTGCAGAGTGCTAATAGCTTGCATTGTTATTAGGGGTGGGTTTTTATAATCGATTCATCGATTAAAATCGATTCCGGCTTGGATAACGTAAAATCGATTCATTAAAATCCTGAATCGATTCATTAAAATCCTGAATCGATTTTTTTAATATAAATTTATTTTGCCCGAAATGCCAGAATCTCTGGTGACATCTCACAAAATTTCAAGAACCACCAAACAGTTAAGACAGTAAATGAGAGCAGGAACACTGATTCTGCACATAGACTTAAACACACAGCGCGACCCGCGGATCAGAATCAGTGAGATGTCGCCTTTCTCACCCGACGGCAAGGACACGGTCGGGGCTGAAAGCCGACAGCTTGCTGATTCTGATGTGTCGGCGGGTCCAAGCTTTGTGTTCACACCCTTTATGCGCCGATTCTAAAGCTGTTAGTTTGATCTCTCTCCAAACAATATTGACCGAACCAGCAGCAAAAGAAGATTCACATAAACATCGTCATGTATTCACTCTGACTTTTACTGTTTTGCTTCCACCGCGATGCACAGCTCTCTCTCTCTCTCTCTCTCTCTCTCCCTATCTCTGTACTTCAAGAACAGTTTCCCTTTCTTCATTATTCGCTTGCTTGTTATGCACAAGTCTACTGTTGTTTACAGGCTGTCAGCCGCTGTTTTTTTCCCTTTTACGTTCTTCCGAAAAGAAAACCTCATTTCTGCTGTTCAATACTGAACAAATTTAAACTTTTTAAAATTATTCAAAATGCAAAACGCTTAACCATGTCTCTAATAAAACCGCTGTAACTTCAGAGGTAATGTTCATATGTTGATTAATGGTTTTCTTTCGTTTTTGATGTACTGCAGAATATTTTTATAAAATCCCAGGCCAGGAAAATCACCTTCATGTTTTTCTGTGTTTTATCTTCAGCTACTTTGACACAAAGGTATCTGCTGTGACGCTCACACCTTTGATAAAGTCTTGCGAGTGTCAGCTTCCTTTTTATTGATACAAAAATATGTAAATGTACTGATCTGAATTATAATATTTCTGACTGTCAAAATATCCCAGATTTAAATCGAATCGAATCGAATTAAATCGAATTAAATCGAATCGTGGATCGAATCGATTCGGGACCTTGTGAATCGGAATTGAATCGATTCTAGAAATCAGTGACGATACCCAGCCCTAATTGTTATGTCTTTTTACAGGCAGGTTTATTTTAGATAAGAACCTTTGAATTTTGGTGCACTGACTGTCAGTTTAATTAGATGACAGTTTTGGAGCTTTCTACAAACATTACAAATTGAATGAAGTTCACTTGGATTACGAATTTCAATTATTTTGAGTCCCAAGAGGCCAGACTCGAATTTAAGCAATTACATATTTAATGAAAACAGCTCTATTTATAACTGACAGCAGAGGTTCGAGCTCATGCTTAAACTGTAATGGTTTGCGGTTTAATGTGACACCACAAATATTAGTGTGTTATTTTGCCACTTTCTTATGACTGGCTGTCATGCTTCCACAGATGTGTTTAAACGTGTTGTGACATTTATTTTCAGTTTTATGGCTGAAGGTGTAAAAACAGCCTGAGGTATGATTGACTATGATGGACCAGCAGAGAGAGATATCACCTTCATTCTGTTTGCCTCCCAGTAGAGGCGAGATAACAGCTGACACAGAGTCCACAATCACCGCCTTGACAGAGCCGCCGCCAACAGACGCCTAATACAAAATGTGACAAAATTAGATTGCTGAAATTTGATTCGTCTTTCTACAAAGGTTCCCCAGCTACAGAAAGACTGCTGGTGTATTTTAAGCGAAATAAAAAGCAATTGTCAACAAACCTGCTGAAGCCCACCACTGCGAAGACTGTACAGACAGTCGAGCAGAGCGTAAACGTCAAATAAACGGAAGACGTGGATCCTCTGAAGAGCTTCCATCTGTAAAGCAGAAGTTGCTTGTTTTTATTTTCCTTCAAATAACCCAAAATTTTCAATGCAGCTTCAGGTAATTCACCTGCTCTTCTGTGTTGCTGGTTTCAGCCTGCAGCATCTGAAGCAAGCGGCTGGCAGCCAGCCCTCCTGTCGTATCGATATAGATCACACTCTGTTTCAGCTGGTAAGAAATGTGCACTGCAACACCAAAGCACACCTACAAGCGAAGGGAAGCATGTCGGGGATAGTTAAAGTTAACATGAACAATTTGTTTCGGTTAAACAGCGACTCTGGAAGGTGCATTTTCTTATTCTACGGGAGAACGGGGAATTCTAAAAAGGAGTGAATTTATGAGGCTGAAATTATCAGTGACGGAGAGGTAAGGTAGGAAATGTTCACCTGAGATTTGCCACTTCCCGGGCCTCCCGACAGCTCTGTTATCTCTCCAGTATACAAGCCCGAATCCAGCAGTTTATCTAAGCTGCAAGAAACAAGGTACAATTCATTACTCACAACTGCCATCCAATGTAATAAACCATTAAGTGCAGCCGTAGAGCCGGCAAAAACTGCAGCTGGGTAAACATAATACAAACTGAGCCTGACTCCAGACTACTCTTAAGATACTCGGCCAATTCTTAATTCCAGCTGCTTCTTGTCAAGCTCAGGCACCAACTGCAGCTTTCAAATTCATTCAGAAATCGTTGGTTTTTCATTAACTGCTTTTTGAAGGATTTTGTATCTTCCTCAGTGCTTAAGTGAACTGTTGTTTTTCTACAGGTTACAAATCTATAGAGCCTGAGTTTTAGTGAATCACAAAACATCATTCGCTTTTTAATTAAAACAATTAAGATTGTCTGATGTGGTTTAGATGTGCAGCAATGATCTATACCTAGAGCAAAAGGGATTGCAAGTCTGTTTCTTTGTTTTACATATACCTAAAAAAAAAAAAAAAAGGTACAAGATACAAAAAGATACAATTTTCTAACTTTAAATCAGGACACAAGTAGAGTGTCAAGAAAAAGTCCAAAAGAAAAATTTTCAAATATTTTATTTTCAGTACATGTAAAGTGAAATATCTCAAGTGTTTTCATGATGATGGCTCATGGAGTATTTTCTATGATCAATCAAAAATTAGTCCGACTTCTGTGAGGTTATAGTCCTTGGTTGGAACTGTTTTAGTTCTTACTGCACCAAAGCATCAATGTCATTTGAAGGCGATCAGCTTGCTACACCTGCTAATGTATTGAGGGTTTGCTTTGATAGCGGTCCCACAGTGCAGGTTAGTTGGGTGGTCAGTCACGGTAGTAGCACGGTCAGCAAAGTGCTGCTGGAAAAGGAAATCGGTATCTCCACAAAACTCCTCAGCAGTGCTGGGAAGTGATCCTGGTATCTGGCTTCATTGACTTTGACCAAATAAAGTTGCCCAGTCACCAAAAGCACCAGCAAATGAGCCACACCGAGTCATTACCAACTGCAGAAACTTCACACGGGACTTCAAACACCTTTCTGTTCCTTGCCATGTTTCCTCCAGAGACTACGACTTTGATTTACAAATGAAATGCAAAATTTACTTTCATCTGTAAAAAGGACTTCGGACCACTGAGCAAGAGTTCAGCTCTTTTTCCTTTTAGCCCAGATTACACACTTCTGATGTTGCCTCTAGTTCAGGACTAGCTCGATATTAGGAATTAACATTAGCAATGTGACAGCTGTTGCTCCGGTCCTGATGTCGTCTGTAAGTGGTGGCTTGTGATGAAGTCACACCGGCCTCAGTCCACTCCGTGTGACGCTTCCTAAAGTTCTAAATGGACTTCTAACCAACTTTCCACAAACATGCTTTGGTAAGGAATGCTGCAGGCAGCCAGCCTTTTCAGCAATTAATATCTGTGTCTCACCCTCCTTGGGAAAGTGTTGATGATCTTCATTTGGACAACTGCAGAGTCAGCAGTCTTCCCCATGATTGTATGGTTGTGTGCACTGAACAATAACTTACTCAAACTTGAAATAGAATATTATAATAATATGAGATACTGGGTTTCCGATTTTCAAGAGCTTGAAGTCATGAATGAATGAGTTCAATTCAATTTGATTTATATTGCTTCACATCACAACACCTGTCACCTTAAAGTGCTTTATATTGTACATTGTAAGCTAAAGACTGGATAATATTAGAGATGAAACCCCAACAATCAGATGATTGAACACGTTCTTCTGACACGAGGAGGAAAAACTCTCAACCGTAAAACAAACCTCAGTCAGAATCAGGCTCAGGGAGGGGCTTGACGTGGATCAATGAATGAATGAAAGTTTTTTTTGAGACATACAAGTATAATTTAAATAAATAACAGAAGATATAAAGTCTAATTTTGTGGCATGAACATCATAAAATCTCATGTGCAACACAAACTGAAACTATAGCCTTTAAATGGTGTGCAGAAATATTCTCAAGTGTAATTAAGTACTTTAAAAGTAAATCTTTCACATTATCATTCTCAGTGGAAACCATCCCGGTAACATATTATTGTGTGGCCTCGAGTTAGCGATGCATGGCGACGTGATGACAAAATTGTGGCCACAAGATATGGAATCTGTTGGGGACACATCAGTATTCAGGGTGACTGATGTGAGCACATAGGATGACAGTCACTGATAGTGGGCACAGCTATGATGTCTAAATGTTCAAAGATAGTTTCATGAAGAGTTGAGACACTTAAAACAGCTCCTTTTTTTAATTATTCATAAAGAATCTTTGTCTCTATGAATAAAAAACAAGGGCATAAATAAAAAAGGCTGCTCCTAAAACCGGCTGTTTATTCACCGCAGCAGCTCAGTCCTGTAGAGCTATTATCACATGAAGCAGACAAACAGGAAGTGAGATAATATCTCAAGATAACCAATTTTTTTTTATTTACTCACACCAAACTTGGTTTTTGAACTCGACACCCTTTGAGCTGCAAACAGTTCTGAAATCATTCCTCACTTATATATTTCTATATTAAACTGTTTCCATCCCAAATAGATTCAAGTGCCAGTCAGAGATGCTACTTTCAACTATATTTTTTCACATCAGTATAGTGAGTGATGAGAGTGTGCTTAGGATTTACAGACTTGTCAGTCTTGCTGTGGGTTTCATTGTTGCTGTGCAAGTAAATCTCCCCCGAGTTCCCCTTTTGCACGCCCTGGGTCGTTTATACGCAACCTCTTCGACCCCGGTGTATCCGCTCTCTTTATGCGTTCATGCCACAAGAAACTTAAGCGGTATATCACCAGAGCTCCATTAATTTCCTACTGAACTGAGTGAGCAGCGGGCTCGACTTATGTGATGCTACAGATGTGATTAAAAGGAAGGCCATGGTCGAAAGTTTCACAACCTGCTGTCAACATCTCATATCATTCTGGAGCTGCTTTTTAACCTCATCCTTACAACCTGACTTCACATCAGAGTTCTGCCGAGCAGGAGCAGAACGCCTGTCAAGTTTGTTTACAGCCCTGTCCATAACTTAAAGCTTGAAATACTACAGAAATGCATGATTCCACATCTGTGCTTGGAGGGCTGCTCCGTCCTTTACTGGGGCACAGATAAGCTCACACATGAGTCAGCTGATTTTGGTATCTTTCTTTTTAATTAATGCTAAGTGCTTACTTCATCAAACTTCACGGGGTAATGCAACTGTCAAGTTCTCATAAACAACGCTGAAAAAGCAAAAACAATCCAATAGAGTTGAAGATGCTATCAGAGCTTTTTCCCAAAGCAGAACACATCAAGCAGTGTTTCTCAACTCCTTTATAATATCTCTTAATCACCTCAAATGATCATTTGGGCTCATTACTGCTTGGATTTGTTATGTCTTATGCATCTACAATTATTCTGACAGGTGGGAGGAGTAATTCAAGACGCCAGGGGTTACAGCAGGTACAAACACCCTGCCATGTTCTGCACAGACAATGATGCACGATTCTCCCAGCTGAGTCATCAGTACAAACGATGTGTTCCATTAGCAGAAAAACATGTCTTTTAGATAAAAAGTCAAAAGGTACAAATCCATTTCCATAAAAATGTAAAAATAGCCAACTGCGACTCTCACTGCATTACTTCATTAAGAAGCATCAAATCATCGCTATGGTTTATGGAAACCTGATAAAATCTCGAGCGGCTTCACCTCAATGTTTATTTTAAAATCCATAGTGTGCACCTTTGTTCCCAACTGTAACGACAAAGTATTTTATGCAGCTCCGATTTTCACTTAATTTAAATGGAAAAGGTAAGCAATATGTATGAAATACAGAACAGGAAGAGCATTCACTCTCAAACTGAATTACTACGACCAATGGCCATAAAATTGCTAATTCTCCAATCATGTAGACCAGCAGTCCCCACAGACCGGTTTATGCTCGACAATATTTTCACGGACCGGCCTTTAAGGTGTCGCGGATAAATACAACAAAATAAAACTAGTACCGGTACCGAAAAAAAGAAGATTTATTCATAACACACGTGAAAAGACCCAGGAAAACCGAGTTAACGATAAAAACGATAACAAAATAACACTGAAAACCAATAAAAACCCTGAAAACCATACATTTCACACCTGAGCCTCAACTCTCGCGGACCGGTACCGGTCCGAGGCCCGGGGCGGGGACCGCTGATTTAGACGACTCCTCACTGAGAAATATTAAGAAAACTGTCAGCTGAAAGTTGAGGAAACCAGAAGCTGCTGCAGGCGAGAAAAACAGAGTTTTTGGTGTGTTTTGGTCGATTTTTTGTATTTTGTGTCAACGCTGACGGCTGAGCCTAAATGCTTACTGAGTATTGCCCCAAATATGTCGATAGCAGACAACACCAAAAACTGTCAGCTGGTTCAGAAACTGACAGCTGCTGGTAACAGACTACAAAGTCACATGTAGACTCCTCTTATTCTTCTTACATCACTTCTACTTTAATGACCAAAAAAAATAGTCATTTTATTCTGCAGTATCAGTTTATATTTTAATCATACAGTCAGGTCTGTTGACAATGAGGCAATTTTGTCTTCTCATTTTGTCCCGCTACATCTCCCCCATGGATTTAAAATCAAACAATGAATGTGATTGAAGTGCAAATTCCACCTTTATTTCAAAGGGTTTAGCAAAAGTATTGCATTAACTGTTCAGTAATTAAAGCCATTTTTATACAAAGTCCCTCATTTTCAGAGGCTCAGAAGTAATTGGAGAATTAACTGACAAGCAGCGTTATGGCTGGATGAGACTCGTTCTTTCCAAAAAACCTGAACTTTATTCCAAGTGTTGAAGTTGCATTTAGTAGCTGTTCACTGTTCACAAAGATATGACGATGGAAGTGAAGCAGAGCATCGTTAGATTGAAAAACCAACTAAGACATATAGAGAGGTGGCAAACAGTCAGCTTCCCAAAACTGCAAATGCTCTGCTCAGATTAAGCAAACGCTGCAAAACTGACGGGACAGAGCTTCGCAGTGCAAACGGATAATGACCTAAATCATACTGAAATAACATTTTTCAAAGGAATGGAAAGGGAAATTCTTCAAACACCAGGTCAGTCACCTCTTGTCGACCCAACAGAGCATGCTTTCAGTTACTAAAGACAACACCGAAGGCAGAGAGACTCTTAAACAAGCAATGCCTGCTGGTGGCTGCAGTAAAGGCCTAGCAGAGTTTCTCTTTGTTAATGTCTATGGAGTCTAGAGTGCAGGCAGTCCATTGACAGCTGAAGATTTTCAGGTATTAAAAATAATCCTTATATATAAAATTATGTTACTATTGAGCATCTAAAAATGGGGCACTTGCTATAAAAATCTATACAATTCCTCAGCAGTTAATGAAATACTTTTGTTAAACCTCTTAAAGCTTAAAGTTTGCACTTCAATCACATCTTTATTGTTTGATTTCAAATCCACTGTGGTGGTATAAAACAGCGCTCCGACCTTTTTTTGCGCCACGGACCGGATTATGTCCGACGATATTTTCACGGACCGGCCTTTGAGGTGTCACAGATACATACAACAAAATAAAACCAGTAACAATATTTCACACCCGAGCCTCAACTCTCGCCAAACGACTCACAGACTGGTATCGGCCCATGGCCCGCTGGTATAAAAGGTAAAACTACAAAGACAAACAAAAATAAATAAATAAATACCTGAAAACACTTGGTTTGGTTTAACCCTTTGCCAATGTGTCTTGATGCATCCACTGCAATGATCAGAATAGCCTTTATAAATATTGGCTGGGTATTTCTTATTATCATGAGATTTTGCACAGGAGGAATTGATGAAGAGGCCAATCGCAATAGTTCTGGTCTGCGTCGACCTGACGTGTGGTTACATTTCTAGACAGGAGAACGTCAGGTTACGCTGTAGGTTATGGCATCGGGCAGGGGTGGGAAGTCCAGGCCTGAAGGCCTAGATGTCACCCTGGGTCAACACACCTGAATCCAATGATTAGTTCATTACCAGGCCTCTGGAGAACTTCAAGACATGTTGAGGAGGTAATCTAGCCATTTGAATTAGCTGTGTTGGATCAAGGACATCTAAAACCTGCAGGACACCGGCCCTCGAGGCCTGGACTTCCCCAACCCTGGCACGGGGTTTGAGAGGCGTTTGTGGTTACGATGTAGCTACAGCATACATTTCATACTGAAGAATAAATCTCCAGTTAGACCTCTAAAACCAAAGTGAAATGAACAAACCCACTCTGGAAAATAGCTGAAACTAAACTGGACTCACAAAAGAAATGACAAAGAAAGTAAAAATCAAAAGTAATAAAAAATGATTATATAAATGATTATATTCTCATGACTTCTATCATAGGCAGTTTTCCAGACACGGTTGAAGTCTAGTCCCAGAAGAAAAGAAAAATTCAATGAAGATCTCTACCAAAAAAAAACAACCAAAAAACAAGTTTATGGTCTCACAGCAGGCCTAATCCAAGTCAGGGAAACGGAGAACTATTCTCTTTCAGCATTTTGATTTGTGTCTGTTGAAGCTCAGATCAGTGATCTGTGCAGTTTGTGGAATCTCATCTTTCTCGTGATGACGGATGTGACAGACATGCAGTTTAATTTACATAACCAAGGTCCTCCAGCTTGAAGGTTAAGCATCGCTGGAAGCCTGTGGCTGCTTGATAGCAGTTCTCACCACCCATGGCGTGACTCTGAAGAGAAGAATTGGTGGGTATGGATGTATTTGCATTATTCTTGCCTTCTGTGACAACAGTGCTGTGAGAGCTGCACTGTTGATCGTCAAGTTAGGTTCTTGTAAGGACTCAGAAGGATGAAAGTGATTGCCCTTGAAAAATTACAGATTCAAAATCTCCCACAGGCTGCCCTCATCAGTGTGCTCAGAAGACTGTACAGTCCTTGGACCCCAAGGAAAGGAAGCAATGAAGAGGCTCAGCCTTTGTTGCACTCTGCTTTTCTATAAAAGATGATTTTAAGATTCCCGTCGACAGATATTTTCTGCCGGCCATACCCCGTTCCAGAATGATTATTTAAACAAATAGTGGGAATTAGCAGGATCTTACTTAAGGGGAGCTGTGATACTTGTGTAATACTTGTGTTAAGCTTCATTAACTAACCATTGACATTGAGCTTCAAGGCTGAATTCCTCATGAGAAGGCTCAGACAGAAGAAAATCGCTGCCATTCTCAATGAGGTTTTAAGTGACTCTTCTGATTTGGTGCTGAATTTCAGCACTTGATCACAGCCAAACATCTCTACAATGGTTCAGATACACGCTATTCTGCTATTACCGCCCTATCGAGTGTTGGCACAATTACTTCGTGGGCTGCATGAGATGGCTCTGAATCACTATCAGTCATCATCACACATCCCGTTTGTGTAGGGCCAGAAAATCTGATAAGGTTTGTTTAGCCTTACTTTGTACATATTGTTTGATATTCAGCAGCCACACAAGCAAATACTATTTATCATTCATTCACTATTAAACTGCTTTTGAGTTTTATTGCTTGAGCTGCGACTGAAGTCTATTAAATGCAAGTTTCGGGAGTATTTCTGTGCTGCTAAAGACAAAAAGTAGCTCCCTTTTGATATTTAATGAGACAGGTACAGTAAGCGTTCAGCTATAGCCAAGGAGCTCAAAACTTTTTGACAGTCCAAGGAAAGTTTTCCATATTTACAATGTTTTAGCAGGAAAGTTAACCTGATTTTTTATTTACATTAAATTTATGTTGTTGAAATCAAACCAAAAAAAGTTTCCTCTTCACTGGGTGTACATCAAAACAACTGGAAGAAGAAAGGAAAGTGTTTAAAGGCTTTTGCAACTTTCAGGCACTAAAGGCATCTCCAGTGTTCATGGTTAAGAAAATATATAAAAACGAAATATTTGGATTTTTCAATTGAAACTGGATTCTTCTCTAAAACTGAAATTAAACAGAAGAAGCACTAGTTAGTTATTTGTCATTAAAATTAATGTCTTTTCTACAATCAACCCGCCTGTGGCAAGAAAACAGAACTAATTTACCACATGTTGGTGGGCCCAAGCACAGCAACACAACAATTCACCATTAAAAGTTGGAACCACTCATGTCGGATACTATGGAAGGGAATAACTACAAAATTCCAGATGTTCCACAGAAGCAGCCAGCAGATTCAATCACTATTTCCTTTAAATAAAAAAGTGTTTAAAAAAAATCCCAACATTAAAAATAATGCTGATTCTGAAAGGGATAAGTGCCTTTGAACGAGTGAAAAAAGAAAAATAAACAAATACTACTGGGAAGGACTATTTTCTGTACTAACAGGGAAGTCTATGTAAATGAGTACATAATTAAACTGATATACCAAATATTGGGATATAACATCCGATAATTTGGAATATCGGCTTTTTAAATCACTAAATATCTGTATCTGTCCTAAAAATGTTGTAATTCAAATTTTAAAGCGATTAAAATGACAAATTTAAAGGGGGAGAGGTGGGAACTGGGGTCCTGTTAAATCTAAATCCTATGCCTTATGATAGATATCCCATCATCCTATTATTGTTCCTTTTTTTTTTTTATCTTCAACAATTTTTATTTAATTTTGAACTCCAATAACAAAACAGAAAACAAACAGACAAAAAAAGTTATCATATTCTTTCTTCTATTATTCCTTTTTTTAATGTTACTGATTGTCTCTCTACTGTATTCAGGCTTTAAGTTAATAACACACATGTACTGAAGAAAAAAACAAGAAAAAACCACATAGAAAACAAGACGTGTTCGTGATATTTACTCTAACTTTTTATTTATTTTAATTTAAACAGAAATGACTATTACTCAGACAGTTTTAGGCTTAAACCTACATTAGGCTGTAGTCTCTAATAAACTTAAAGCTAAGTAAGTGTGTGCTTCATTTCTCTGTCTGTGCATGAAGCAAACAGCGTACTCACAGTACAAACTGACACGATGGACATCAAAACGCATCATTCACCAGTTCACCTTTCCACCAGTAGAGCGCAGCCAAGACACACACAAATCCCACTACTGTGCTCACACGACTGATTCAGTTTCATATCACTAATCCAAGGCACTAACTAATTTATGAAAACCACTTTTCAAAAAAAGAACCATGGGGAGGCCAAAAAAGACCTGTGGTCATTAATTATGCTACAACAGTGAGTTTAACTGTGGAAAAGGTAGCAGCTTATAAATTATGCCATGCTGCCCCAATTCACAGACTCGTCCAGATACGTCTGTGTCCTGGCTGAAGAGTACTTCCCATCCAAAAGTGGAATATTTATGCGGAATGCTTTGTTCTTTGACGGCATACAGACAGCTGAATTTCGGATTCCAGTGCACACCTCTGTGTGAAACCTTTCATCGGATTCAGTGTCTCAGTTTTACAGGTTAATTGTAAGTACTGCTGTAATACAATGTTGTGCTGGTTGCAGAGGGAACTTGAGGTTTTGTCAAATCATGAAAATTTAATTTTTTGATGTACCACAAAAAATGTTCTGAAAGACTTGCCAGTGGTGTTTGTTTTTCAGAGGAAAGTAGTCAAGCTGGAGGCCAAGTTAATGCAGCTGATATATCAGAAACCACTTTAGGCTACGTTTACCAGCCAAATGGAAGAACAAGCAAAAAGAAAAAGAAAAAAAAAGTCAGCTTTAGCTGCTAAAATGTTTCCTCAGTGCAGGAATGTGGCACGCAGGCCTTTTTCTAAAAGACTCTTTTGCTCAGATGTATTTTTAACAACAGCAGCAGCCATGTTCCAGATGGATAATCCGGCATAGTTCAATGCAAACTGAATTTCAGCACTGATTGAGAATGAAGAATCTAGTTTGATAAAAATGGATCGATGTAAGATACAAAACATCTTTGCTAATGTATGATACTATTGACTTTACATGCTTTGCAGTGTCCGTGTAGGTTTGCAAAGATGAACAGAAAAGCTGGCAAACATAATAAAACTTTTATCCCCCAACAAAGCTGCTTAAATTAATTTTTGCAAAGACTGAAAGTTTTGTTCATCAAAGATCATGGCATTAGACTTTCAAAGACTCTAATCCAGTGGAAAAGATAAAAAAAAAAATAAAGCCAGTGCATTTCAAACCCTAAGAATGTGTCCTCAGGAACGCATATTTGATTCCCGAGATGAACCTTCCTTATGGCATCGAGCCTGTCGTTAAATCCCCTCCAGCCGCTGAAACACAAAGAAGCGTGCTCTGCTGTGTGAGCAGCATTGTCTTTACCTGGGGTTTCCAGTGGAGAGGATGGCTGTTGAGCTCAATAGCTCCTCATACAGATCAGCACCTGACACAGGAAATGCTGTGTGCTGGGCTAGCAGCACTCGGCGGATGGCAAACAGAGCCTGAAATAGAAAAATTACAGCATATGAGGCTCACACAAATGTTGCATGGATCAGCTGCAACACAAAAAACTCAGTGTTGCCAGATTGGGGAGTTTTATTTCTAGGCCATTTTAATTATAATCCAAATGTAAAAATTCAGCTTGTCTTCATGTGATTAGAAGGATATTTTTTAATAATGCCCTCATTCATCATTTGCTTCATAATTAAAGTAAATGCCAGATCTTGGTTTTGCTCCATGTCAAATCACTTTAGATGGAAAAAAACAAGTTGAGACAGTGATATCGTGGATTATTTTTTAAGCTTCATTTTGGGCATACTATCCAAATGGTTGCAGGGACTAGCAGTTAGTTTAATTAGCGAATCAGCTCAGTTTCTGCCAGTATTCCAGCTCAGCCGCTACAAATGAGTACAACTTAAAGGAAAGAGCTGAACCCTTGACCCCAGCTGTGAGGCGATCTCTTGACTCTTTTAAGCTGTAGGGGACATTTTTCTTGCATGGTTTGGATCCACTTCTGTTGACATAAAGTCAAATCAGTACAAAGTTGTTCTGAGTGATCACCTTTAACCTACAATGAAACATTTCCATCCTGATAGGAGCGACCTTTTCAGGATGATAATGCCCGCCCATCCAAAGGGCACCAGCTGCCCCAGAATGCTTTGGTGTGTGTGAAAATGATGCAAATCGTAACCTAACTTTGAAGTTAAAAACTCTCAACACAATTGATGACGTCCATGTTAGAAAATGCTCACCACCTCCACCACATCAACACTGTCTCAAGATAAGTCAGTCGTAACGTGGCATTCAAAGTCTGACTTTCTCATTACCACCAGCAATCAATTCGAATTGCAAAGTCACGACCAACATGTAGGAAACATGCATGTCAGACGCCACTAAATAGACAGGAAGCAATAAGCTGGACACAACAATGAGCAGCTTATTGAGAGATTGCAATAACAAGAAATCCATCTGAACTAACCAAAGAGCCATCATGGGACAGTTGGTCTAACTTGGCTCCGATGTTGACTAAACAAGAAAAGCAGGTGAATCATCTCCACAAATGTCAACGATAGCACTGGGATGCCAGCCCCTTTGATGGATATTTCTTTTTAATTAAAAAGTGTGTTTGCTTTGGAAATCTTTTTTTTTTCCATGAATCATTTTCTGAGCTCATGTCAAAGCAATGTTTATTTCCAACTCAACAGCTTCTTGATTGTTAGCAAGTTATACCGCTTGGCAATTAGTGTTTAGTGCTTACTGTATTCAATTAGCCAATTTTCTTATGTTGGTTAAAACCCCCAATATATATTTGTTATAACTGCCGCAAAGCAGCACGTGCTAACAGGCAAGTCGTACTCACATGTGAATACAAGTGAATGCTAGGACAGGAGGTGGTAAAGTCTAGGCTTAGCTAGGTCGCCGCAACCAACCTGAAGTAAATTCAAAAGACTGTAAAATAAAGACCAGATCAGGACCACGCTTAATGAAGATGAGTTGGTGCAACCGACCCCCAGTGACAGAATATAGTGTTCAAAGAAGATATTCGATTTCTCCAGTAGAATTAGAGACATTTTTAAAAGGCACACTGAAGCTGTCCTGCTATAATAATAACCAGTCGGCATCATCTTAGTCTTTGTGTTGGTATTACGTTGAGATAGGGGCACCAGCCAAGCAACAGCTTCCTTACTTTCTTTCTCTATTCTTAATTCCACCGGTGACACCGATAAGCTATCCTGACACAGTATTATTACGGTGTCACTGTATAAGAAGTGTTCTCACTGCCCAATACATTTATCAGGCAAAGTACCAGAAGTGAGCCAGTCATGATTACAGCGGGGGTATCTTCCTTTAACAGTCGTGTCTGAATGAAGGCTCCCCTAAGACGTGGACGATTTTTACTCTGACCTTTACTTTGTGTGTGCAGATCTCGTTTGTGCCAACAGCAATGCCAAATATCAACGTTGGGTAGTGGGATTGAACACGTTGCACCCAAGCCTTTACCTAATGCAGAGACTCCCTATCTGAGTCACTTCAGTAACACTTTTGTTAGCATTTTTGTGTTTTCTTCATTACTTTCATTGTTCTTGTAAATTCAAATGGACAATAATGTCTTAATAAAATTAAATTATACTACACAGATCTCTTACTTAACATAGAAAAATAGGTAACATCATACAAGTTGCTTAGCTGGCAAACAAGTCTCTATAGATTCTTTACCCAGTGTTACATACAGTTAATTTCTCCCTTGCTTTCTTGCTCCAGATCTAATAATGTTAAAGACGCAGGTGTATGTAGAATAGAATACTGCTAACAATTCAATACGTCATTATTGCTCTCCCATGCCATCATCCCTCATGATCTTTGGTTTTCTGTTTTAAATAAAACATCCCTGCATGTGTGCACAGAGCTGTGTTTAGCTTCAAGTTTACTGTAAAACTCCGACCGTATTCCACTGGCTCCTCCAGCATCACAGCTGCACAAGAACACTGCTCACTAACCAGGCTGATGTGTGATGCTTCATATGAAGCTCAACCGCAAAAATATCAAATGCTGGGCAGTCCAGCTTTCTCTAGAAAGAGCACTTAATGTTGTTAAGCAGAGTTAAACTCTGATTAGTCTCTCCTTCTGGGCAGAGAAGATTTCCTGTTAGACTTCATGCCCAACAGCTGAAATTTATTTAGGGAAATCAGACAAATCTGTTGGGTCTCAATTAGTGGGAAGAAGGTTGGCACTCCAAATTTGGCTTGTGGGCTCATGAGACAGGTATGTTTTTACATGAAAACTTTGTCTTGTGTAGCTTTAATTTAACTGTAGGAGGCCGCTTTAGTCAGATAAATGTATAGGTGACCTAGCATTGACCTCATCTCTGTTGTGTGGGCAGGACAATGGTTCAGATCAACAGCAGGAGTCTGATGGAGCACAGGGATGCCCGGTAATCAGCTCAGGGGATGCCTGCAGGCTGAGCAAGCTGGTTAGAAAGTCTAGCTCGGCCACTGGGATGAGCCTGAGCCTGCTGCAGGCAGTGATGGGAAAAAAAACTAGTCAGGTGAAGGTTTCCTCCATGAAACTGGCTTTAAAAATGTAGAAAGTGAAATTACAGCGAGGCTATATGGAGAGATATGGTGCAAGTGTAGAAGTATGGAGACGGCATAATTTATTTTGCACCTTTCTAAATGTTCTCTTGCAATTTCTTAGCTTTTTAATCCCCCTGGGGCTGCAAATTTTTCATCCTATACATGTTCAGTCTGCATGTCCAGACACAGAGACCACAGAGGATGGTTGACTGACGGAAATGCTCACTCATCTTTTTACCAAGAAAGTCTGGGTTGGCTTCAGTGTCCCATCCACCCACACAAGTACTCCCCGATACACTTTTATTTATAAAACCCTCGCGGGTACCCTTCATGATCATTTGTGTTCTTATATCTCTGAAAAGTTTGGTGGAAAACACTATTCATGGTCTAAAAAACATAGTTTACCGTTATCTGCCCAGAAGGCCAGTTCTGAGTTAGACAGGATTTCTTTCATGATCTCTGCCTTTTTTCTGGTTCTCACTGCACACTGATTTAAAACTAAGAGAGCTGACCTATCGTTGCAGGTTCAGACTGATAATGAAGGACTTTGTGGGGGAACTCAGAAGGAGGTTTTTAGCTTCTTTTTTAGCTAGAAAGTTTTTCACCGTTTATCATTTTCTGTGGAAATATAGATATCGCTTTCATTTCTTTTTAGATACATTTTTCATGCTGATATTCTATTATATCAACACAAAGCATAAAACCAGTTTTAACTGCAGATCTGGACAAAAAATATAGGAAAGGATAGGAAGCAAATGTGATGCTTAACCTTGATTTAACCCAGTAATAAAAAACAGCCCTTCCTGGCTTGTTAACCAAATGAGCTTGTTTGCAGTGGGTATATATATAATGCACCCAGTGGGAGGTCTGCTTCCATTATGGATGACTTTAAAAAAGAAGGTATCCCACATAATAATATAAACCACTTACACAATGGGAAACTCATGCTGCATGTGGTAGTGTGTATCTAAGCTCAGGAAGATACTGGCCTACAGTGTTTATGCCAGCTATAACATGTGGGTGATCTCTGTGTTAATTTAAAGGGCATCTTTTAAGCTAATTTCCTAATCTAGAATTTCAATTCTTGGACTTATGCTAGAATAGCTTTGCAGGACTCACACCAACAAAATTTTATCTTATCTCCCATCTAACCTTTGTGCAGCTCCTTAGTTCATCCACTTTCTCAAACATGCCCTTTTAGACAACTCTCTGCTGACTGGCTGGACCAAACAAACAGGTCTCATAAAAGCTGTGCACCTGAGATGACCAAATTAAGAAGATTTACTCTCTTTGACATCACACCCAGCCAAGAGTAGAAAAAAAACTGTCTGAAATTGCAGGTTTAAAGCAGTTGCCTGAGCTTATGACTCATAGGGATTACTTGTACATACACGGACCTCATTATAAGAAAGTTTGGCCATGTTTAATATGGACTGTGGCAGAAAATGAGGAGCAGCATTACAAGCCCACTTTAAATTCCTTCCTAACACCACTAAATAAACTGCTGTGATGGGGATAATTTCGAGGCAGCACCTCGATTAAATTGGAGTAATATGTTGGGTAAGCTGGAAACTGACAGTGCACTCTTGTAAGGGTCACTATCTCGTGTTTTTAGGGATCTATGATTAGGATTAAAGTATACATACCTTATAGGATACAGAACATTTCTGAGCAAGGCCCTCAATGTCTGATGAAACCAGGTCCTCCACTGTGAAACCAAGAAATCAGATGTGTTATCGATAACTTGTCTGTGATTAGGCTAAAACGGACACATTGCCCCACAAACTCACCTGTTTTAATATCAGCAGCACGAAGATCGCGTAATAAGTCTTCATCCAGTCCAGGACACATCCCCTCTCTTAGTACGACCATGGTCTTACATATTTTAAGATTAATTCATATGTGACTGAAAACATCAGGACGCATAATGAAGCTTCTAGTAAAAAGAGGTTACCTAACTAACTATACATATGCCGCTAGCTACAGTTGTTTTTAGCTTTCCCAGCCAGTTGTTTTAGCTTTGCGGCTAACTTTGGCAAACTCTTCCGCTGTTTGCGTTGTTAAAGTCGGTATAAATAACCGTTCCTAACATTTAAAACGTAACAACACCAGGTGAACTGACACAGGCACACTTCTACAAAAACTTCTGCTTAACTTCGTTATTAGCGTACGCGGAGGCGAGGGAAAATACGCGAAGGCTTGTTGCTTGCCGTAGGATATTTTGCACTCATTCGCTTGTGGGTAATGTAGTATACTGTTGTTAAGGCGTACGTTAGTCTATTTTTGCATAGCATTTTAACACACCTGTAACTGTCGTGGACTTAAACGATTTGTCTTCATTAAATCTTTGACTTAAACGAAAAACTGAAATAAAGTTGTAGAAAAAAAGACATTTTCTTGGCTCTCTACCTCCCGGTCTAACATACCCCGGCTCTCCCTCCCTCATAGAACACATCACTCATACATGCAGGGTCTTGATGGAGGGTTGTAAGTGGTGTAGATCACAGTGGGTAGAGCCATTCACGTGGCTCTGCTGGCTGTACTGCGGTTACCTGCCCCTCCTTTTTAATTACACTATAGTCATTATGCTTCACAACATCACCACAACCATAGAGCCTTGGGGGCAGGTGTGTTAACTAGAGACTAATGGGTGGGGTTACTACCATAGCCCCATTCAACCCTTCACTGCTATCTGTCCCTTAATTTTATCTGCAACTTAAACATGGAGGGTCTTGGGGATGGGTGGAGGTGGGGACTAGCACTACTGTTCAGCAGAGGGGTGCTTGTGTCACACCCAGCACTAGTTTTCATACAGCAATACTCATCTTGTAAACTTTGTACACTCACACTCCACAGCACACCTGCACAACATAGCACATTCAACACTGACTGGAGGGGCATCTTCCTAAACCCCTGTTCCACACACCCTGCCAGGTACTGTGGTCTACGGGCGGTTTGTTTGGTGCTTTGGTTGCATCTCCATTAGATCTGTGTGCATGTCCCTGTATGTTTCCGCGTGTCATTAGTGGTTTGGTGGGTGGGTATGTGAGTTAGTGAGGGAATGGTGAGTGTGTGTGCATGGCTGGGCTTGTGTCTGAGGCTTGCTGAGCCTTGGCCTCTATGGAACATGGTTATGGAGGAAGGGGTTCATCCTCCCCACTGCTCCCTGCTGGCCACTGCTACCCCCCACTGGGCTGCAAGCACATGTTGGTTCCAGGGCACGTGGCTGGATGTTCTGGCGTGGTCATTGACCAACTCCCTTGGTGATCCAGAGTGGCTTGGACTTCATCCGTGTCAGGGGGAGGGGGTTCCTCTGGATTTATCTCTGTCTGCCTCTGGCACCAAGGGGGCGTTATTGCAAGTTCCCACCCTCATTTTCAGGTACATTTTCTCTTTCTCACACACACACCACAAAAAGACTATTGAAGTGTCCCAGGTGTTGTATATTTGTTTTGTATATTTTTATTTGTACTCTATCCTTTTATAATGTCTTCCCCCTCATTTTTTCTTGCCTGTCCTGTCTTAGACATAGTCATACTGTGTATACCACATATAATGTAATAAGTGAAATAACAGGAATAAAAATGAAGAAATAAGCAGATAAACCCTGAACAAGGGAGCCTGTAGAGAATTTGTAGAGCTGATCTTGAAGAAGTAAGCTGTGTTTGGGACAACAGCACATTGAGATCATAATTCTGATTGCAAAAGGATTTAAAAGAAAATGCAGATTGAGTTTGGATAAAAATAATAACTGACAGTCTATACGGGTGAAAGGTTTGGCATCAATCAATCAATCACATGAAAAACAAATTCTGGCAGAAAAGAAAAATATGTATTTATTTGAATGTAGTTTTCCAGCTTATAGTAAATTGTTTTTTATTGTCTCAGGGGATGGTTTTCCACACTCAACTATTCCCTTTTTTTCTGTTGCATTAAAGCCTTTGTTATCTGGTGAGACGCTTGAATTCACTTTCATGAACAAAAGCAAGTCAAAATTTCCGTCCTTGGCTCAAAATGCTGTTTAATCCCAAAGCGATTCTGTTATAAAATTACACACGTGATAAATAAGAAAATGAAGAGAAACAAGTGTTACAGCCGTGACATAAGAATATCTATATTCTTCTATTCTTTGCTTCAAGGAAATAAAGCCTCACACAAACTCCATTTTGGATTTTGTTTTTTTTGGTCTATAGATTTGAAGGAATTTTTTTAGGTTTTACCTTGTCCCTTCTGCAAGAATCAGAGTTATCTCAAGTGCAGAAGTAGTCACAGCACTTTGGGCACTGAGTGTCCTGAGTGCCCTGAGTGCACTTATCTTAAGAGTGACCTCTTACCGAACAATACAGCGATCATAACTCTGTCACATGCTCATCATCACAAGCTCAAAAAGGAACTGACTGATGCTCAGCTGGCCACTCCTTCAGCACATCTACCCGATTTCTATCAGTGAATGTGTGCTCTGCTCCGATGTGTTTCTGGAATGAAAGGGCAGTATCATTAGTACAGCTTTTATTTTGTCCATAAACAATATAATTTCTTCTGTAAGCAAATATTTCCCAGCCTGTATGAAACAAGGACACTATGCAGACAAGCTGTCATTTTTTTATACCTAAAAATCTTATTTTCTTCAGTTATTCAAAGTAATAATTTTCCTAATCTACAGGGAGAAGGGTGTGCTCAGTTTAAAATTTCATTCGCTGTGTGCTATATAAATAAAATTAGATTTATTAGATCTGATATCCCATGGAAGGGATACAAGACAAAATATGATTATGTCAGAGAGCTATAAAGATTCCTCTAAAAACCTTTTACGTTCCTAAATGAATTACATTAAAGTTACGGATAAAGAGCAGATACAGGTTAATCACTTGCTGAATAAATGATGAAGTTTAGGTTTGCACTGGTTTAGTTTCTGCTGTTCACTCCATTACCGAAGGCCTTTTCTGAAAGGTTATTTTTGTTTCCTGAACCAAATCCTTGTGTACATACTGTGGGCATAAATAAAGGAAACAAACTGGTCCGTGAGGTGCACAGTATGTTGTAAGACGCCCTTTTATTTAAGCACTTAACTTAAATCTCATGCATGAAAATATTTTCTCATTAGTTTTACTAATATGGCTTAAAGTTGATCTCATTGATACTGAAAGCAGGATAAGGGCCAGAGGTGTCGAAGAAAATGAGGTGAAATGTTTTAAATTTGTACGTGTGTGTGTGTTCTTGTAACTATAAACCTAAATTTAGTGAAAGAAAGTTAGAAAGCTATTTAAAATGACGCAGCGCCGCAGCAAAGGGAGGCTTAACTTGTATTTGACTAAGCAGATGATCAAGAGTGACTCATGCTGGATTCTGTGAACCGTGATTGGTTTTCAAATGAGACAAGATGGCTTGAGCTGCTGGCAGGGTGCTAAGATATTCGTTACAAGCAAGAAAAAACAACCAGGACTAGAACCCCCCCAAAAACAAACAAACAAACAAACAACTGCAGTTCCTGGAGTAGCCACTTGAGGCTGACTCAAAAAGTGAGTCAATCCTCGTACCCTCTGACATTAAAATGACTAACTTTCTAGCATTAAAAAGCCTTTGGGGCATTTGAGAGTACAGGTGAGATATATATATCTATATCTATATATATAGATATAGATATAAAAAAATATTGCTCACCTGTGTGGAATCTGTTAGGTTTTAAAGTTAGGAGTGTGGCTGAAGTGTGCTGACATAGACATGACATGTAACCAAGCAGCATTCAGTAGATATGTGTGTCTGTGAGTGATGTCAGTAGAGTTTATGAGTGCAGCTTGCTGATCAGGCTTGCTTTAGCAGGCTAGTTATATATGCACTAGGCTAGTTGTAAGCCTAGTGCATATATAACTATGCACTCCACCCTCTCTTTCAACTATGGCGATCTCTGGCTCCAAAAAGCCAACATGATATCAACATAAATGTCCAGAGTCTTCAATATGATGAGTTCAGACCCATGGGTGATGGCACGGTGTCTAGAATGCACGGTTAAACATTTTAAATTTTAAAAATATTTTGCTGTTTTTTATTTATTTATTTTTACCAGGACTTCAGGTTCCTTTTTGCAACATGTAGGTATTATTGCGGTTTGGATCTGCTCTGCCCTTCTCTTTCTGCTGTTCTACTCTGAAGCGCAATTCCTACAAATATATTTCAGCACTTTCAGTTAAGCCTTGTAAAACGAATCCGGTGTGACATCACAAAACCAATTCCTTAAACAAACTCAACCCAAACCATACATACAAATGCAGCTTGACTGGAACAGTGAAGCCTTCAGTGTTACTGTAGAAGAGCAGGACACTTGAAGGAACTGCAGCCAGTAGTTAAACATGAAAAGATGAGCTCAAACATTTCTCAACATCTGAATAAATGAATGAGTTCAAACAAAATCTGTCACCAGTGAGATGAAACAGGAGTTTAAAAAAACCCATTCACCGTCTTCTCAAGCTACCGAAATTAAAGGTTGAGCTGTGGTGCTTTTAATTAGTTTGAGGCAAAAGCCAGTCACACAAAGTGACGCTGTTTGTTGGAAATCATATGGCAAAGAATATCTGCTTTGATGGAAGATAATCTTATCAACACACGGTCTCTAAAACAGTTGTAGGAGAAGGCAACTGAAATGCAGTCAAACTCGTAAAGTGTTAGGTATGTCCAGGAAAAAAGAAAATACTTAAGTTTGTAGATTGATCTTAAAAGAGCATATTGAAAAAATGAAGAGGCCGCAGCACCACCTTTGCTCTAACTGCACCAACCCCAGTGAGCGGAAGTTAATATGCATGGGACAGTATGGGAAAAAACTTAAAATGGCTTCGATGTCTGAAGTATGAATGCTTAGAAAAAGAGAGACCCCCTTGTGATCTGTCAGCATATCAACCCAGCAGAGTAAATAATGGCTCAGTCCCATTTTTACCAAATGGAAGCAATGTTGCCATTTCAGCCTCACTTACGCGTAGCTTGTTTTCACAACAAACACCACAGCTGACCCAGTCATCACATTTCCACCCAATTTCACACATGCAGAGGAGCAGAGATTGGGGTCTGAGATGTTTCGGCTTCTATTAGCAGATCTTTTTTTTGTCAGGGAGTGGTGTCAAATCTCACTTGTAGAACACCAGACACTTATCTGTGCCAGGAGTCTGTGAAAGCCACGTTACAGCATTTCATTTGGAAGGACCTATTTTCCTCCTTTTATGACATTAATTTACACTGACACTGTCATGGTCCTGGGCCATGTGGGCCCAGTATTCTTAGTTTTCATGTATTTTTGTATTTTGTTCTTTATTTAGGCCATGCTTCCTGGGTTGATCTGTTACGTTGTTCCTTATGTGTTTTCCCTTCGTGACTCTTACCCCCTGTGTGCCCCTCTGTGTATTTATGAGCCCTCGTCTCTCTTTGTGCTTTATTCTATGTTTTCCCCAGCCCGTTATGTCTGCGTTCTCCCCGTGCTCTCTCTCCTCCTGTTTGAACCTCTGTGTACTTCCTGCTTTACTTTGCCCATCTCCCATCAGTGTTACGTTCACTCCTGCCGTGTCTTGTTATGATTATCAGTGTCACCTGTGTTCCCCGTGTGCATCCACTTCCCCTGATCATCCCTCATGTGTATTTAGTCTCTGTGTTTCGTACAGTCTGTGTCGCGTCGTCTGTGTTCCCACCTCCATGTTTTCACGGTCAGTCCTTGCAGTGATCATCATAGTCTGAGTTTTCTTAGTTTGTCGCAGTATTAGTTTTCCCAGTTTAGTTATAGTCTAGTCACGCCATCCCTGCTTTGTTTGTGCACTTTGTCTTCAGCCATAATAAAGGCTCGCTTTCTGTTAAGTCCACTCCCGTCTACTCACTTGTGTATGCACCTGGGTCCATCACACACACCACCGCACGGCCTGTCTCTGCAGACCGTGACAGACACGGGGGTGATGCTTATATTAAACAAAATCATAGTTTCAGATAGTGAGGTCTGTCGATGTACAAATACTAAATGGTAACTGGAAAACTGGATACATGTGGAGTTCAGACTCAGGCATGTTGATTTTGCAGTGAGCACAGAAACTCCGCCCATCTGCTGTTCTTTGAGAGGGGCAGCCAATCAGAAGAAAGATGGCCTAAAGGGAGGGTGGCTTTAATAGGGGTGGAGCTAAAAGAGTTTGTTTAGGCTGTGCCTTTACCTAGTATCAAAGCAAAACTGATTATTTTGAACTTAAGTGCAAGAAGATAAATCTGGAACTGAAAATGAACTAAATAGGTCCACTTTAATTAAACAAGGCCTACTTATCCTTTGACCTATGTTATGAGCAATATTATAACCTATGTTATGAGACGAAATCCCACTTAACTCAGGTGTAGCAATGTATCAAGAGGCCTTTTTTTTTTTTGCACTGCTAGCTCAGAAAAGCTGTTAATAAGCACCATTACTTGGGACCCTTTCAGGGAAAGTTTGTATGGTCTCAGTTCTCTTCAGCTTACCTTTTAATAAATGCCTTCTTCATATTTTGGATTATTTTAAGGTTATTTTAAGGATTTTGGAACAAATGCCAGTATGTAAATACCAAAGTAATTCTCAACTCTATAAAACTGCCGTTAAAATATTGAGTGAATTGGACAAATTAAAAGTTTGACCTAATTATGGAACAAAATGACAAGTTAAGAGACTGCAAAGGTCTAAAGTCATACCATAGAGGCATTTTACTCTGAAATACAAATGAGACCCTGCCTGAGGAAAAGCCAGGTAATCACCAAAGCCATTATGATTCATTCTCCTGGGAACATTACTATCTGTACAAATATTTCTGCCTGTCAGTCTTATGTAAGTGAAAGTTTTGACCTGCTGGTCAGATGTGAATTGCTTCTTTGATCTTTCACTGCTGGTTGATGACTTTGAACTTTTTCCAGAAGATGCTGGGAGCACCTTTGGTCAGTTGATGCTTTCATTTCAGGGTAAAATGATGCAAAAGAAAAGACTTGCTTTGTCATGCCCTTGGTTTTAATATAACCAGCTTGATTAGATGTATACACTTAACATAGTCACATATGAATCAGCACTGTTTACTGAAGATATGTGTAAGATAAATGTGAAAAGCGCTGAAAAGCTGGTGAGTGAACCTCTGAGCTTTTTCACACATACTTAATGCCAACATTTTCAAATGAGTGTTTTGTAAAGTGATGCCAGGAAATACAAAGCGCCTGTGACTAAGAGGTGGAGGGCTTAAATATGTTCTCTGTTTCTATCTATTTCACTTTCTGTGGATTTAGAATTTATTGGTGCATCAATTTGCTTCTTCACTCTCTCAGTTTGTGATTTTCCTCTCTGTACCTTTTTTACACTATCTGCAATCTGTCAAGTGGTTATTGTTATATTGTTCATTGTTTTATTGACTTTGGCTGTTTTCACACATGAAGCCAACACGCTGAAACAGTCATGTCAAGACATCGTCAGTCGTTGCCCTTTCTCGCTCCTGATAATACCGTCGTTTGGTCTGGGTGAGGGCGCCGCCTGGGTACACTGTAGCTTCCAGGATTCAGGGCACATGACGTCTACTCACTTACAGTGAATTTATTGCTCTCTCTCACGTGGACAGAGAGTTTGTTGTTGTTTGCTGGCAGGTTAGTCTACATAACGTCTGAGCCGTTGGACATTTTTTGTCGAGAAAAGTTCAAGCCTGCAGCTCATGTGTGAACCATCCAGCAGATGGAACTTGAGCCTGGTCTCGTCAGGCACATTTTTCCTGCTAAAAGTACAAATTGCATATAAAAGATGGCAGCAGTGTCAATGACATCACCTACTGGTTTTGGACTCCACCGTTTAAAGCCTCACCAAAGGGAGGAGTTATAAAAAACAGCATAAAACTCACTGCACATGTTATGAAGGAGGGCTTTGCTGTTGAGGGCAGAGAGGTCAAAAATGAGATGCTCCTGGAAGCGCAATGCAAAATACTGCAGAGCTTTGAGGATAGAATATGGGGGGATGTTTTGAAGGTGAGCCTCATGCTTCTGAAAGCTCCAGAACCCTAAGAAAAATTAATAGAAGCCTGTTAACATAGCAGACTATAAGATTTACCACTGGCCCTGGATGGATAGGGAAGAAAAACAAAAATAATAATGATTGTCTGCCAGTGTGGGGACTCTCATTAGGCTATATCAACGGAGCTCAGTGGAAACTGATAATCATAACAATCCAGAGTTTGTACCGATGCTACTATAAATCTCGTATGTCGCTCAGGTGAAACCACAAAAGGAGGAAAGATAAATTACAGAAGGGAAATTTAAAGGGAGGAAGATTTCTCCAACTATCACACAGCTCTTCTGAGGATCCCATCTCATCAATTGAGTTCTCAGCTAACTTTTGTCTTTATTGATGGCTCCATTTTAAACAGTATACATCACACCTGCACATCAATCCCAGCAGGTTACATTCAGTCTATTGGGCCTAAATGTGTAAAGAGCCTCAACAATCGCTGCACCCCGTGGCCATTTTAGAATAACCACCTTTATTGCAACAATTCAATCTCCAAACCTGATTACCTGTCTTATTCGAAACAAATGGGACAAATAATAAAAAGAACTCTACTGTGGGGTAGTATTGACTTAACAGATCGCATAGGCGGTGCCGTTTGGAGAGCGGCATAGCCAGTTCTGTAAATGATTTATTATATCCAGCGTGGAACGAATGTTTATAGTGTTTCCAGCCCATTTGCTCGCTAAAGATGGCCTGTTTAACTAGCAGGTAGTGTGCATTGTTTGCTATTAGATATCAATAATAAATGAAAATTACTACAACATATTAAGAGTGTTGAAATTATTCATGGGATTCCAAGGAATGATTGATGTAGTAGAAAGCACCCGTAGTTCTTCATCGGCGCAGGAGGCCAACTCTTTTACAGCCTCGCTATGAAGACACAGGGCTGTCGCAAGGAAAGCACGTCCACTTGGTCACCGGTTTATTTTTATATCTGCAACTTAATGTAGGAGAAATTATGTTAATTTATGTTATTTATTAGATGAATTTGTTTAAGATCAGAGCATGTTTGTTGATCCATTACTTTAATAAGGCTCCACTGTGTTTAAAGAAGATTCATTTGCTATTTTAGCCAACGAATGAATTCTTTAAACCTTCCAGTTAATCTAAAACAGTGCATCTCAAATGAGGTACTAAAACCCCTGGGTGTACTTTGGAGAACCACGAGGGGGTACTTTAGTTTGTTCTGATGTTGATTTAAAAAAATATCAGTCATGCACAACTCTTAAACTATTTTTAGTTCAATTAAAGACTCACAAATTGTCATGTGCCAAACAACCTCACAGAAGACGATAGCAACAGAAGCAATCGGGTTCACCATCAGCGGGAAGCCATTTTGGATTCATGGTTATCCACATATCTGTGTGAAGCTTCCTTATCTGCAAGGACTCTGATCAGACAAAGAAACAGACTGTGCTTTGAAAATAGTCTGATCACAGCTGCCTTACTTGAGCCTCTTATTCTTACAAAATTTTAATTGCAACTTATCAGTGATACTAAATACAGTGCAACGACAATGTTATCTCATTGTCATTGCATGATGATAGAAATATGCTTTGGAGTTATTTTAAGCAATTTAAATGTCGGATTTTCAGCTACAGCTTTTGTTTTTTTAGTTATCAGTTGCTAATGTGGTGGTTGGGTGTACTAAAAATAATACAGTTCCAATCAAAAGTTTAAGACCACTTGAAAAAAACCCAGCCTGTTTCAGTTTAAGCATTGCTTTCAATAAATTGCAGCTCAAAAAATGTTTTTTCTCACTTCCATTTCTTCTTGTTGTATGTTGAAGCTCTACTTGGAACCTTCAGATCCAACCATGCAAAATATGATTTTTTGCCATTTTTCAAGTGGTCTTAAACTTTTGTTCGGGACTGACTGTGTTAAAAAAATGTACAATTTTTATTTAAAAAAAAAAGAAAAGAAAGAAAAAGTTAAGACAACAACTATCAGGCAATCTGTAAGGAAGCAATCACAATCTAAAACTATGGGGAAAAAATAACTGAAGCTCATTTCAGGAGTGGATTACAAAACGAAACAAAACAAAAAAAAATCAAGACTGAAGGCAAATGTCAACCATGAAGATGTTACGTTATCCTGTAGTTCTCTTTAAAAAAAAAAAAGGGCAAGTTTTTGAGCCTTTTTTGGATTTAATGACTTGCAAGACAAAGGTGAAGGATTCTGAGAGTACTTCATACCCAGTCACCTGCGGCGTAGCGTTAGCAGAGCAGCGCTGAGTCTGTCAAACTTAATCAAAGTCACGATTATACATAGTCTGTTTCATATTGAGGTTTGGAAAACAGTGGGATTAGCACTGCAGAAGATAATGTGGATACATAATAATAACGTATGAAAATATAGCTTATATAATACTATTCAAAAAGGAAAGCATTTACATTAGCTGTTGAATTGATATACTGGCGTATATATGCTGTGCTATGGTACACTACAGTACTTCTGTTACTTCTGTGAAGGTTCTCTGACAACCTGCCACTGCGTTTTCTTCTTTTATGCTTTCACATTTATGTATCTTTTGCCATTGCAACAAATTCTCTCCTCCCACAGGAACGGACAAAAAATAATAACAATAATATTAAGGATAAAGTTTTATTTATAGTTGCCTTTCGAAACACCCAAGGACACCGTCTTTGTGAACTGCTTTATCTTTGCATTCCATAACCCAGAACAAATTCACAGCACAGCCTCAATTCTTGGGGGTAACTGTGACCGAGGACCTGTCCTGGGGCAACCATATCACCTCAGTTGCACGGAAGGCCCAACAGCGCCTCTACTACCTGAGGAGACTGCGGAGCGCACACATTCCCAGATCTCTGATGTTGAACTTCTACAACTGTGCCATCAGCAGCGTTCTGACGTATGGATTTCTAGTGTGGTTCCCCAGCTGCACCAAGGCCGATCAGCAAGCACTCCAGCGGGTGGTGAAAGAAGCTGGCAGAATTATTGGAACAAGTCTGCCAGAGATCAGTAATATCTTCCCCACTCGCTGTCTGAGGAGGGTGCACAGTATCCTGCGGGACCAACATCACCCTGCGCGCCACCTTTTCCATCTGCTGCCCTCAGGGAGAAGGTACAGGTCTATACAGGCCAGAACATCCAGACTGGCCAACAGCCTGTATCCACAGGCTGTGAGGCTCCTGAACTCTCTGCCCCCCTCTCACGGACAATAACCATATCCAACTTCTTAATAGCAATGAACTGGTCTGCATTGGTGCATCATATCTTTATTCTCTTCCCCCTCC